>NC_087269.1:35155831-35463762 GCF_015220805.1 Pogoniulus pusillus
AGCATTGGAGCTTGACTTTGAGTATTTCCAGGGATGGGGCCTCAACCACCTCTGAGGACAATCTGCTCCAGTGTTCCAAGATCCTCACGGTAATGAACTTGCTCCTAACATCCAATCCAGATTTACTCCTCTCTAATTTCAAACCATTGCCCCTTACCCTCTCACTACTGGCCTTTGTAATCAGTCCCTCTCAAGCCTTCTTGTAGATCCCCTTCAGGTACTAGAAGACTGCTATTAGGTCTCCGGTAGTTTCAGATGATACACAAGTATCTTTTACCTGTTTTGAGCAGTATTTTTTCCTGCTATGATTGTTGTATAATCACACTGTGACTTTGTTGTACTTCCTACACTGAGATAAAGTTGCTAATGCACTGGTTTGATTCCTGACTTAGTAGTACAAAAGGTTTTGGACAACTTCTCAAAGATAAAACCAGGCATAAAGCACTAAGAAGTCGAGATTAAAAGTTTACACTTGATAATAAGAAGTCTGATAGAAGAGACGGGTTTTTAGTCAATACAGCCCAGCATCACACTAATGCTGAAATAATGTTGAAACATCATCAATCTATCTAGTAAGCATATTACAAAATAATGATAATGGATTGTCCTCCCCACTAGTGTTATTTTTAGATCCTTGCATCTGCCCTCCTACAGGCTTGTCCAGTAGCAACCTTGATGGACAAACACTTCTTTTTCCTTTCAGGAAAACACAGGACAGATGGTGTTGAACGTAGTTCTCTCTCAGATAACAAGTTTTCAGTTTTTTATAAATTCACTCATCTTCAAACTGTGACAGCTGTGAACGTAAAGATAAAATCAAACTGATCCAGATCTTGTTCCTCTTTTTATTCTAGGGTCCCTGAAAGGTCACATAAATACATCTCTCTCAGGAGTTTCCTAACTAAAGGTGAAATGCTTTTCTTTTTCAAGCTCAAACTTACTGGTATGTTAGAAAAATGCTGTGTACCCCTTTGCTTTCCCTCCAGTTTGTGTTTCAGGCCTATACTGTGGATGCAGGATCTGGCTCCATTTGGGTAGTAGATCACATAGCACTTAGGTTCCATGTCTATTTGTAGCATTAATTACATTCCCTCATTCCTCCCATACTAGCATACATGATAATGTTACTAGCCTATATTATCTACTCCCACTTAGTCTCCCATGCTAGACTGTACTTCTACACCCTGGTTATCCTCATCATCCTCCCTTATATCCTGTTTGGTTTTAATTTACCTTTTTCCACCATGTCTGAACAGAATTGTAGAAGATAGTTTAACAGCACTCTCAGGGGCAGCTGTATGGGAACACCAGCATGCCTTTGTTCCAAGAATACACTTCATGCACCCCAGAGTTACATCTGTGATCATTTTGATGTCACACAGCAGGTTTACACTGCTTCTGGACTGGCCAGGAGGCCTGAACCTTCTCCCTGCCAGTGCTTCTGCTGGATAAGTTCTTGTCTACATTTGCCATCTGCTCCAACATTCTCCATTTTGTGTTTCTTGCAGTTAAGTTTTGTTCATTTCTATTGGTTTCTCAAGGACATTCAGTTTTACTTGAATAAAACTCCCTCATCCTCTGTGTTAAGAGCTCCTCCCATTCTGTATCATCTACAGATTTAACTGAATTTAATCAATTCACCCAAATATTCTAGTGGAAACACTATGTCACTCACTCCAAATTGTGTGAACAACTATTGGTAGCCAGACCTATTTCACCACTACACTGCAACACCGCATAGCTAACATCTTATAAGCCAATTCCTATCTCATTTACTGTTCACACTGCTAATCCTCATTCTCCTCTGATCATTCATCACTTGACATATTATGAAATGCATTACAAAAGTCTATGCGAATTACATAAACTGCATTTTCTTGCTTCAGAACAAAGCCCACCAACCCTTTGTTGGAGTGGGTCCATGGTGTAGCTTGTCAAGGTGCTGGTGACAAGAATAGCCTGTCATTAAGGTGAAAGGTAGGATAAACACAGTGGCTATAACCAGGCTGTTTGTAAACACTTAGAAGTAAATGCGGTGATGGGTAAAAGGCAGCATGAATTTGAAAAGAATATAGTTTGCCAAAGAAAGTAATATATGATTTCAAAGCAAATTTCCTTTACAAATAGAGCAGACGTGAAAAGCAGATCTATATCCCGACTTAAATGGTTTTGACACAGCTTCCTATGATACTCATGTACACAAGCTGAACAGATTAGACCTTAAGGAAACTAAATGGATATGTACAAAGAAAAAAAGGAACATAAAAAAAAACCCAAACATTCAGAAATCTTTACAAGCTCATTACATCAAAATATGTATCTAGAATGCAGCTCCCGAAGTCACCTAACACTGGGTTTGTTCTTACTCACTATTTTCATTAGTGACCCAGATGACAGAAGAGAGACTACATTTATTAAACTGACAAACTATCAGCTTGGTGGGACTGCAAATTATATTAGAGGACAAAATGACAAACTGGACAAGTGGCTTGAGAGAAAAAAAAAGTAAGATGGCATGCAAAATGCTGCACATAGGCAGAAGTCATCAGCAAATGTACTGAATGAAGAACAACTGACAAATGAGAAATTCCACAGAAGAAGAGAGAGGTTAGGTTCAAGCTATGAACTGCTGGGAGTTAATGATAGCACACTGTAAAGATGCAAACATGACATACAGATATATGAATTGATATACAACCTGTACAACCTGTGTTCAGCATCCATAAAGCCTTAGCTAGAGTAATACGTAGTGAGTGCAGTTTTGGACATTGCTCTTCAAGACAGGTGTGCGCTCAAAAGAGACCAGTAGCAGGAGCAAGCTATGGGAAAATACCATGAATAAAGTGTGAAGAGACTGGGAGGGGGAAACAGAGCTGGGTGTGTCTCCAACTATGAAAACAGAATGCCGCGAGGAATAATTTCTTAATCTCTACAGCAATGACAAATTTTAAGGACCTAAATTTAGATTAGATGATCTCAGGGTCACTTACCTCTCTCAAACAAAGCAGCATTTAGCAAACCATACCCAAATTAATGCTATATTGAAGTCTTCTTGTATTATGCCATCTGCTTCTCTGCCCAACATCATGGCCTACTTGATGTCTTCTCTCAACAGCTACAAAGTGCTGGTCCCTTGAGGGCTGCAAGGAAGGGTCTCAAGACCTCATTCCCTGTCACTCTGGTGGTACCAGCTTCCCCTACCCACACTAATCCTACCAGGTGGATTCTCTCTGATGGAGCTGATCAGGAAGATTTACATGCAGACCTTGTGAGAGTGTCTGACAGATCAAAAGGCCATAGGCTGGCCTTCCTTATCTAGAGAACTAATTCTTCAGAAAGACAGTTCCTGAGCCACTAAAATTTGCTCTTTGAGATAGGTATATTTCATTTTACTTCATTTTTGTTAATCTCCCAAGTCCTTGGCTTGTTTCCCCTCACCCCAAACAAGCCTTCCAAAGCTTTACATAAAACTGACAGTACTTCAGCTGCTTGCGTAATTCTCCCTTTCTCTCTCTTTATGTTGGCATTGCTTTCTTCAATCAGTGGTACTACCCTGAAGGAAAGAGGAGCTAAAATAAGTTACAGTTGAGTGGTAGTTCTTTCCTAATTCTGAGATGGAAACTTCTTTTGGTCTGAGTATTTTACGACCCTTAAGTTCCTTCTGGTTATAGTAATTTCCATTTTTTTACTCTTATTATACATCTTTTCCTCTGTAGTTATCATCATCTTTACTGAAAACTAAGCCAAAAAAATTTAGCATTTTTGTATGTTGTCTGTTATTGTTATCCTCTGCCCTGCTTGTCATAAAAAAAACATGTTTCTTTGTTTCCACATAATTTTCAAGAACAAATTTTTTGAAATCAAGAAATCAGAAGGAAGCCTTCCCCCTTCCTCTCCCATTGCCTACAGGATTCCTGCATTAGTTTTGCCATGAATCTTCAGGCTGGCTATTGATCCATTTCGGTCTCATAGAACTCCAGAATGGTTTGGGTTGGAAGGGACCTTAAAGATCATGTAGTTTCAACCCCACCACCATGGGCAGAGGCATTTTCCACTAGACCAGTTTGCTCAAGGCCTTGTCCAACCTAGCCCTGAACACACCCAGGGAAAGAGAACCCTTGGGATTCAGTTTCCAGACAAATTTTATATATCTGTGACTTCAATAAATCAATTCTTCAGACTCCTTGCACCTGTGAACAGCTCTGCTTATTTAAATTTGTCAAAAAGATTAAACCCCTAAATTCTGAACCAACTTTCCTGTATTTTTTTCCTGTATTTCAAACAGCATCAGCACATTATTACCAAGTACACAATTTGAAGACCCACTTACTCTAAGCATAAACTGTTCCTGAGTGTGAAGGGTCCTGAGCATATCACCAGTCCGAAGCACTCTACATCCTCTGTGAGACTGATCCAGAAGGGCTCACCCCTTTACCTTGACTGGAGAGGAACTTACATAAGGGTGACTAGCAATAGGACAAATGGGAATAGGCTTAAGCTGAGGAAGAAGATTTAAACTGGATTTGAGGAAGAAGATGTTCAGTATGAGGGTAGTGGGACTCTGGAACAGGTTGCCCAGGGAGGCTGTGAATGCCTTCTCCCTGGGGGTGTTTGGAGCAAAGCTAGATGAGGCCTTGAGCAGCCAAGTCTAGTTGAGAAGCATCCCTGCCTGTGTTGGGGAGGTTGGAGCAGATGATCTCTAAGGTCCCTTCCAACCTAAACCATTCTATGATGATTCTATGACTGACCCATTTGCCCTAGAGGCACTTTGCTGATATAAGTCATGCCTGGTCTGTGTGACTGCTAAGATCAGCTAGAGCAGAAAGAGTGAAGCCAGCTCTTTCAGCATCTGATTACACATAAACTGAAATTGAGTCCTTAGACCAAAATTATTTTCTAGAATATCCTCATTACTTTTCAAAATGAAGTATGATGCAACACAGTTCAGTGAGTAGTTTAAGGAAGAAACTTGCCAGCAATCATATCCAGGAACATCTTGGCCCTACCATTTCTTCTCTAATCTCTACCTGGAAAAGCAAACCATCTCGTAACAAGCAATATTTATCTAACAACACTGCAGAGAACCCTATCCCTATTTCAAGTCTAACCCTGGGGCTAACAGATTGTTACACTCCTGTCATCTTTCCCCAAAGTGATTTTGAGCCAAACTGATTTCATCTGTCCTTTTTACACCAAGGTATTTTTGGTAGCACACTATGTAATGACTATTGCGCAACTTCCACCTTTAATCAGCTATTTCTGAACAGCACAAAGCACTTGTATACATTAACATGTCTAGTCCAGGTTTTATGAGCATTCTATCATGTTTCTGCTACTCAGATGTTTTATATCCTGACCTCTACCAGAAGCTCAGATTTCTCCATTTTGTTGTCCACGCTTTCAACGTGTATACACATTTTAGTAGTTTCTTAGTAACCACATCCCATTATCCAGTAAAAACTTTGCACTCACTGCAATGCCTGTCATTTTCCTTAACCTTGGAGCTCTTCTCAATTAGTACTAGTCTTCTACCCACTGGCACTTTTCCGTACGCTGAAACAAAGTTTTATGCAACAGCTCTCTGCTAAGAGCTGAAGTCTGAGTGGAAGTTGCAACGGTTAAAGTTTTTTCCCTTACACTGCAATTCCCAGGCATTGTACTAGCCTTCTTCTCTAGAGGCAACTTTTCTAGGTATTTGGAAGCAGGGCCTAGCCAGGAGAGTGATCTCCTTGGGGATCTCTCCTCCAAGGCTCACAAATCCACATAAGATCCTCAGACTATACTCTATCTCTTCTCCAGTACAGTATGTGCAGACTGGAATTTACCATAGAATAAATGACAACAGATTCTCTCCTATCATGAAGGCTAACCCACTCTTTCCCACTTCCACTCAAATCCCTTCATAATCTTTCTCAGCTCTCTCATTATTCCTTTCCTTCCCATTGAGCAACATCAGAAGTATCGCAGTATTATCAGGATTGGAAGAGACCTCACAGATCATCAAGTCCAACCCTTTACCACAGAGCTCAAGGCTAGACCATGGCACCAAGTGCCACATCCAATCTTGCCTTGAACAGCCCCAGGGACGGCGATTCCACCACCTCCCCGGGCAGCCCATTCCAGTGTCCAATGACTCTCTCAGTGAAGAACTTTCTCCTCACCTCCAGCCTAAATCTCCCCTGGCACAGCCTGAGGCTGTGTCCTCTCATTCTGGTGCTGGCCACCTGAGAGAAGAGAGCAACCTCCTTCTGGCCACAACCACCCCTCAGGTAGTTGTATACAGCAATAAGGTCACCCCTGAGCCTCCTCTTCTCCAGGCTAACCAATCCCAGCTCCCTCAGCCTCTCCTGGTAGGGCTTGTGCTCAAGGCCTCTCACCAGCCTCGTCGCCCTTCTCTGGACACGCTCAAGCATCTCGATGTCCCTCAAGCAATCTGTAACTCCTCAGATACAGAAGTCTTCTTTTAATTCTTGGGTCTGGTTTAAGTTCAAGCCTCATTGCCAACTGCATCTTGACCCACTCCAATTTGGTTTTTTCCTCCTTTTTACTTTTGAACTGTTTTGTGTTTTCAGGCATACTATATTTAGTCATCTTTATTAAATCTACCATTTTCAGGCTTTCTCCACTGCACCCTTTATTATTAATTCTCATCTCTTTGAAATCCTTGCCTTTAAAAAGGATGCACACTAAAAGCCCTTGATGCACTCAACACTTACACAGCCATTATTTATCAGCTGTGTGAGTTTTGAAACCTTCTGTCTAGAGGAACTTCATGTCTTCATTTAATTCAGCTGTGGTTAGCAGCAGGAATCAGTCTCACACTCAAGTTCAGATGCCAGCTGAAAATTACATTCAAATCAACCAGTAGTCACTGATCCTCAGGAAACAAGGTTTGTTTCTAAACATCCCCTGCCCATTGGGAAGGGTCCTATGCTGGCTTTGTTCACTTCTAATAAAAGCTCAATGCTTTAGAACAAGCTGGATGTGCCAAAGATGTCTGCTTCAGCTATTCCCTTGAAAGTCCATCCAAGTTTGGCACAATTAGAGGCCCAAAAAAAGACTTCACAGAATTTTAACTGACAAGTGCTTATAAAGCAAGGAACTGTTTCCTTTCCTAGCAATCACTGTACTTGACTAGCATGGGCAGTGTCCTCAGAGGTGAGAACAGAAAGTGTCCCCCATTACTGGCATCCACCACTAGAGGAATAAGTGAAGATCAGCGGATGAGGTTGCTAAACCCCTCTCTATTGTAGTCTAAAAGTCCTGGCAGTCTGGTGAAGCTCCCACTCACTGGAAAAGGGGTAACATAACTCTCATTTTCAAAAAGGGTAGGAAGGAGGAGCCAGGGAACCACAGGCCAGTCAGTCTCACCTCTGTGACCAGTAAGATCATGGAGCAGATCCACCTGGAGGCACTACTGAGACAGGAGAATAGTGAAGAAGTGATTGGGTACAGTCAACAAGGCTTCACCAAGGGCAGATCCTGCCTGACAAACCTGGTGGCCTTCTACGAACAGGTCACAACATTCATAGATGAGGGGCGAGAAACTGATGTCATTTACCTGGACCTGAGCAAGGCCTCTGACACTGTCCTGCACCACATCCTGGTCTCCAAGCTGGTGAAACATGGGTTTGATGGTTGGGCCACTAAATGGATAAAGAACTGGCCTGATGGCCACACCCAAAGAGTGGCTGTCAATGGGCCCATGTCCAAGTGGAGACCAGTGACAAGCAGAGTCCCTCAGGGATCAGTCCTGGGACCAGTCTTGTTCAACATCTTTGTGGGTGCCATGAACAGAGGCATTGAGTGCAGCCTCAGCAAGTTTGCTGCCAACACCAAGCTGTGTGGTGCAGCAGGCATGCTGGAGGGAAGGGATGCCATCCAGAGGGACCTGCAACAGGTGGGCACATGCCAGCTTCATGAGTTTCAATAAATCCAAGTGCAAGGTCCTGCATCTGGGTCAAGGCAATCCCAAGCATAAATACAGGCTGGGCAGTACTGGCTGGAGAGCAACCATGAGGAGAGGGACTTGGGGGTGCTGGGGGACAAGAAGCTCGACATGAGCCAGCAGTGTGCACTTGCAGCCCAGAAAGCCAACTAGATCCTGGGCTGTATCAGGAGGAGTATGGCTAGCAGGTCAAGGGAGGTGATTCTCCCCCTCTATTCCGCTCTGGTGAGACCCTGCCTGGAGTACTGCATCCACTTCTGGAGCACCTATTACAAGAGGGATGTAGACATGCTGGAGCGTGTCCAGAGAAGGGCCATGAGGATGCTCAGAGGGCTGGAGCACCTCTGCTATGAGGACAGACAGAAAGAGTTGTGACTGTTCAGTCTGCAGAAGAGGAGACTTTGAGGTGACCTTATTGTGGCCTTCCAGTATCTGAAGGAGGCCTACAAAAAAGCTGGGGAGGGACTTTTTAGGATATCAGGGAGTGACAGGACTAGGGGGAATGGAGCAAAGCTGGAGATGGGTAGATTCACACTGGACGTGAGGAGGAAGTTGTTCAGCATGAGAGTGGTGAGAGCCTGGAACAGGTTGCCCAGGGAGGTGGCTGAGGCCCTATCCTTGGAGGTGTTTAAGACCAGGCTGGATGAGGCTCTGGCTAGCCTGGTCTAAAGTAGGGTATCCCTGCCCATGGCAGGGGGGTTGGAACTAGATGATCCTTGTGGTCCCTTCCAACCCTGACTGATTCTATCGTTCTATATAAAAAAGGGCAGGGAAAGAACCACGAGACAGGTGAGAAACAGTGAATGGGCACAGCAGCTGGCAACAGATGAACAAGAATAGAAAGCTCTGTGCACCACCACCATGCATCCCCCTTAGAAGCTGGAAATGCATCTAGAAACCCCACACATTTCTCTGTTTTCTGCCAAAGTTACTGCTTTTTTTGTAGCTGGAACACAAACGCAACCAGTTAAATGGTGATAAAAAGCACATCTTCACACTGTAAAATGTTTGAATAATAAATAATAGACTGAGGAGACAGGCTTCTCATTACCTTCTCTCCTCTCTTTCCTGGCCTGTCTTTTGCCCTTTGCAAGACATGGCATGCTTATGTGAGGATTCCCCCCAGTCATGTTTTAGGTTATTGTAACAGTATTTCAATTTGCTTTTGAACAGATACTCATATCTCCAAAATGATTTTGAGAATTTGACTCCCTTCCTTACCCTCCAGTAACAAGACAAAGTTAAGTATTGAGGGAACAAGAGTAACTCACTGTCAGGTTTTGATCTACTCTGAAAGAGAGCTCTTTCAGACCAAGGCCCACAAATGGAGCTAGACAACAGGGCAAGCACTGAATCTCTAGGACACTTCTCCCACCTCTCTATTTCATAGTGCTCTAACACTGCACATTGGTTTACCTCAGAAGAATATATAAAATGAATGATCCATTTTTGGTCAAAAATCCCATCTGTGAATTAAATAGCCACTTAGCCTACAAAATGCTGAAAAACCCATCACCTTCTTCCCCCTCCCCTGCAACATGTTCTAGTACAAAAGAGAAGTGAGGATGTTTTCCTATGAATGCAAAAGGTAAAGAACTTGTTGAGAACGAAGCACAGCTACTTTTAGAACTACCTTTCCATATAAAAAAAGAAATCATCATCCTGGCACAGATGCATAGAAATGTTTCATTCCTTCATCCCAGCCATTATTCAGTCTCTGAAACAGTTTATAACTCAATTATCCCTGACTTTCTCTGTAAGCCTGGTAATCCTGAATAGAAAGAGGATAAAGAAAAACACCTCCCCCGTTTTGAGTTTATTTCTGTAAAATTAAAGATGTTTTGTATTAAGTGGCTATAATAATGATGTTAGTGAGAGAAGAAAATGCATATCCAGTTTAGGGAGATGTGACAGAGGTATCCTAGCTATGGAAGATCTGTTCAACTCAGGTACATTTACAAGAATTGTGTCTTCCCCCTGTTGACAGCTTTTTCTCTGCCTTCAAGCTAAAAGATGACTTAAGTAACATATCAATGGACTTCAGAAATAAGTACCTCATCATTGTGATGAAAAAGAAATGGACCACTAGTTGTCACAGCAGAATCTAAATTAGCCTCCTATATTTAGAAGTACCACCTTTCTTTTGAGGGTAATACTGTACTTCAGTTGAAGGGCGAAAGAAATCATACAACAGTGGTACAGAAGCTCCTAAACCCAAGTATAGGTGACAAGAGACTGAAGTAAAAGAAATTTATAGGTAGCAATGATGTGTATTAAACACAATTATAACACCAAAATTAACACTCACCTTGTAGAAGATGGGAGGCATACAAAATTGGAAAGTGAAGTTTAACTACTTAAGTTTTAGATCTTTAGAGAAATGAAAAGGACAAAGCTATTCATTCCATTATCAGCTTTTTATTTATAACCTTTCAAACAGAAATTAATTCAAACATGATAATGATACTAAATAACTGTTGTAGTAGTAGTGTTAAGGTCTGAGGAGGAAGACTGACAGTTCTATTTCAGAACTGAAAAATTTGCATTATTTAAGCTTAGCAGTTTAATTTCTTCTCTATCTGTCAAGCTAATAAAATCCAGGAGCTCTTCCATAAGCCTTACTCCACCTATATTTAAGATTTTTCTTCCACTGCATTTTCCTCCTCTTAACTTCATTTCTCATTTATTTTTTGGTCACTGACAGAGACTTCAGAAAACTGATCCTCTGTAACTGAAACACAGTATTTTAAAGTAGGCTCTAGAGGTGAAAATTACTCCTCCCTCATTTTTGCCTTTAATTCCATTTCACATTCTCTGTAACTGAAATGTTCCTAGTCTGCATTTACTAAAAGAGTCAAGGTGACCCCAACTCGTTTATTTTGTATCTGAAAGATCCAGCAACTCCAGATGTTCCAATCCAAATATGTCCAATTTATTTTCATTTCCATTTTAACCAGACACCAGATCCTCTAGGACAGATAAGTAGAAAAAAATGCAACCTGCTGAGCATAGCTGCAGTACTCAAAAAAGCTCTGCTATACAAAGTGTGACTGGCTTCATATTAGAGGCTGCTGTGATTCATTCATATGCAATAGGAGAGAAAAAAGTACTAATTAAAAATATATGGAATTAGCCACAAGACTGGAACATAATTACTTAGGAAAAATGTATTTTCCAATAGGATGCAATATGCTGTAATCTTAACATTTGGACTTATAGCCATGAAGAGGAACTGTCCATTACTAAGGGGTTTAAACATTTTACAGAACATATGCAGGTTACTGAAACACTTCTCTGCCTTCTTGCTAAAGCTCCTTGCCACCTCCAATTTCAGTACACATTCTTGTGGATATTACGGCTTCAGAGAAAAAGTTAAACCTATCCTTTTTGTTCTTCTGCCTGGTAATACTTTGCAGCTCTGCTTCTCACATGTAAAGGCTTAGACCTTTTTCAAGAGTACTTACTCTACAGTGTACATCCCACTGAAATCCACATTAGAAGAGTTCAGTAACATAAAATGCATACTTTATCAGAGTTAGCACTCTGCTACTCAATCCAGCTTTTCCAAAGGGAGAACTCTAATGCTGGGCTAAAAGTGTTTTAAGGACCAAAGTAGCTTGATGTGGATGGAAAAGAGGAATAATATATATAAATATATATACACACTCATGCAAGCTTTGCTGGAGAGGTGTTGTGCCACAGAAGCCAGCTCACAAGCTGACTTGTAACAGGAAGCAGAGGACAGAGGCACAGCCACTCTTCCACACAGCACTTTGTGGCAACGCGACTGGAAAGCAGAAGCCAGTCAGACCACAGTAACCATGGTGTGCTGGCACCCTTTTTACCACTGCTGCTTACTAGGGCATGCACTGGATACTCAGAGGCCACACTGAGACCAGCTGTACAAGGGTAATGAGTTAACTTTTTTTCTTCCCTGTCCCCAGCCACTCAGCAGTATTTTTTATATCAAAGCCTCCTTCAGGATGACAACACTCCATACAAAAAGTTGATGTGTAAGAATACTTGTTCAGTGACACAACACAGTCAAATACATTTCAATATATTTTGCCTATCACTTTAGGAAGTAAAAAGCATAGGCAAGAACTGAATTTCCACTTTATGCTAATTTCAACATGAAGATTATTAGAAGCACTCAAACCAGATTCTGCATTATGTGCAAACCAGCCATTTAAGCATTTAATCCAGAGCTTCTTTCCATGCCTCCTGCAGTGAGGGAGTATTCCTGGACATTTACACTGTCTGGATTCCTTCAGGTTTTGAGTATCAGCAAAAGACATCTGCTAACATATTAAACAACTTCTGTCTGAAAATCAGGACTGTTTCATGATGTCATTTGTGTCTCGAATATTTTGCTTCTTGATTTTTCTGCCTGTTGCACAAGTGGGCAGTGGAGTAGAGGAACACTGATGTTTGAAAAAGGAAGTCCAGTTTCAAGATCCTCTTCTATCAGTTTCTGAACAGTTTTCATTACTCCTTATTCTGAACCAAGAACCTGATCCTCTCTCTCCAACCTCCTGTGTTGTCAGCAAAACCATGCTTCAGCAAGGAAAGGGATGCATGAAGCACTCGGTGAGATTTCTCTGTTTTAGAAAACAGGGCATTTTGGCCAAAAATTCAGTTCTGCAGCTACCTTAACCATCTAACAATGGCTGACAGCCTAGTCTACTTCAGATTACTTATTTAAATGGACTTCTCAGATGGAAACAAAAGCTGTTTCTACCCCTACCATATTATTACAGCTGAATGAGAGGACAAATCTTGCATTAGAAGAATGAGTACTATTATTTTCCACAGCACAAAGTACAGAATTTCAGAGAGTATCAGCCATCAACTCTGCAGTCTGTACGGTCCTCAGTGAAGGGCAACATTTAATTCAGATTTTTATATCAAGTTTTGCAAAATTATTTCCCATGGGTAGTCTGTTTTGACAACAGTTACCACACTGGAACATCTGAAATTACTCTAGTTTTTCCCACACTAAAAGTAGAGCCTAGATGACCGTCAATTTCAGGAGCATCCACGTTTGTCAATTCAATGCTCATATTCTCATATTTATGGAGAAAAAGAGTGAAATTGGACCAATCAAAACTCACTAAAGGAGGATTAGGTTTCTTTTTAAAGTAAAGTTGTCCCATAACATGTTTTATTCTAGTTACTGCCAAATCTTAGTTAGTATTAATTTTTTCATGGTTAAAGGGAAAATATGCAGTTTCCTTGCACTTACTACAATAAAAGGCCTGCTGTGTTCTAGTTGTTATTTAGCTAACTAAAAATCATGTGTGCAAATGAGTGATTTTTTTTTCCCCCATAAGAGATAAAGAAGGTATGTTATATTAAGGTCATAAGTATGATCAGATGCTTTTCAGAACATCATGCCTCAAAAAAATTGTGTCCCTCTATTAGGAACTGAACTGACATAGGTCTGGGAAGAAAGAAATCAGATGACTTTTTTTATGTACTGTATAAATAAGCTTGCCATGCAACTATATTTGCATCATAAACTATCAGAAAAAGAACAAATCCCTTCTGCCTCACATTATTTTCATTAAATGTAGGTTATCTCTTTTGGACTCTTACTAGAAGTAGTTTCAAACAACTGTGGTACAGCAGCAAGCATCTCTCCATGAAACTTGTTTATTTACATCAGAGTTGGTAGTCACAGAGACAGCTGACTGTGTAGCTGAAGTATTTACACTTCCACAGAGCCAGACTGAAGGAACTGCAGCCATGCCTGCATGAGCTGGCTAGTTTGATGCTGGAGTGTAGCTGGGATCAAATTCCCATGCTTGGCACTGGGAACGTGCACTGCATGCTCACATGAGATCCATACTAGGCCTGCTCCTACCATGCTCCCACTGCCACTGGGAGCTGTGATGTTGAAGATGAGAGAAGAGTAGACCAGAGAAAACACCCAGAGAGAGGAAGATGGGGGTGTCACACCCAGCCCACCAGCTGTGCCGCTCCGCATCACTTGCAGTAGGCATGGCCTGCACTACATCCAGGTATCCATGCTGCTGCTTATCAACAGAGGGTCATAAGCCTCTCTAGAGGCACAAAACTGCCTTAGGAAGTGCTTCTCTCCACAGAAGCAGAGACAGCATCATGAGGCCTTTGCATTAAACCTAGCCACAGTCCTTCTCTGTTTACAAGTTGCAAAAAATCATTCTTTTTACCAAGACCACTTTTGATGTGAATAAATCTTAATCTTGTTGCAAAGGCTGGGAAGTCCTGGGCTAGGCTGGTAAGTGACTACACACTTTTTTCCTACAAGAAGTCTTCTGTTGGACTGGTGCTGGCAAGGCTCCCCAAGAAGTCACGTGCTTTGGCATTTATTCTTTATTGCAGTATATGGTTCCTCTTGTAACTTCCCATCTACTGCTCCTGTTTCTATGAAGAAGCAAGAGATGTCCCTGTATTTATTACATTCACACCACATTTCAGTTCCAAACATGAGAGTGGGGTGGGTTATTTTTCAGATTAAAGAAAAAAAATAGGATTCAGCCTTCTCCAAAACTGCAGGTTTGAGCTAGGAGACCAAAGCACTAACTGCATCACCCCTTCATGTTTCTCTAAGTTCAGAGAAACCTCTTGCAGCCCTACAAAGATAATCACTTCAGGTGAGTAACCTCAAACATGAGAAATGCTCTGACAGACAAAAGCATCCTAGGGTGGGGCTCAGAAAAAGCAGCTCTTAATCACAGGTCTCAACAAGCACAGTTGCAATCAAAACATCCACACTACTATCAGAAAAAAAAAAAAAAGGCATGCCAGCTGGATGTTTACTTATTGTACATGTGATTTTTTTTAAGTGCCTGCTACAGTTTATCTGGTCCTGATGATCTCAGTGCACATGCTGCAGTAGCCTGCACAACCTCACATGAATTGCACAGCCTGGTTTCTGGCATGGGAAACAGCTTGAGGCAATGCTGAAGAGCTCTACTTAAATGTACGGATTTGTACTTTGTATCCGAGAGAGGTTTTCTTCTCCCCTCTACCATAACATATGTAAAACCCTAACCAATGAAAATATCATGTTTGAGCATAGTAGCTGGCTGTTCATTTGCTGTGTAGTACTCCTAGCATATTCCTTCAACGTGGGTACTCAAATTTGGGAAGGATTTTTGAGGCATGGAGGTGTGACTGAGGATTGCATGTCAGGTCTCAGCTTATGCCTTATAGCTAAGACTTGAAAACATTGACCTACAATACAAAAGCTTAATCCATATTGCTATTATTTGAGAACATTCAATTGGGTAGCTGAAGACTGAAGAAGACTGACAAGTGTCTACGGGAAGATCACAGATCGTCCTTCCCTGACAGCACTTTACAAAATACTTTACTCAGGAAACTTTGTGGCAGAATCATGTTATTGCTCTAACATGAACTTTTGATTTTGCAGAAGTTAAAATTTCTTCCTTGCATCAATTCTCTCAGTACCTGAGGTTTCAAGCTCTGGCAAGGCTTTGTTGCAGTTAACACAATGATCGGGTTAACTGGGACCTTCTTCATCTGGCTTCCCCATTAATTCTTTCACTTTTTCTGATGCTTGCACAGCAGTTGACTGCATCCTATTAACAGGGCCTGATGGCAGAAAGTTGTCCTCAAGTAGCCCTATTTTTTCTTTTTGAGACAGATGTAAAGGAACAACATTGGATAACTGAACATTCAAACCAAAGACTTTCATATGATGTGTCTCACAGACATGTGAGTGGCAGCCCTCAACACAGGCTAAGATATAATAACTTTGAAGCCAAGTATCAGTAACAGCTGTAGTGTTTGGGTGGTTGGGTATTTTCTTGCACAGACTAATTCAGGCTAGAAAAGTTACCTTGAATTTCCAAAGACCCAAATAAACCACATCCAAAAGAAGAGATTACAGTGGTTTCCTGTCAAAGCCATGAAAATCACAAACTGTAAACTACAGTTTATTTTGTCTTACTGTATGGACTTTTGTTGCTTATTTCTGGTAAAGTATACTTTGAACTGGTCACATAAGATTTGGATGTAACTTTCATTTGTCAGAAAGCCACTCTCAAATACATGCCATGCTTTGAAGTTTTACATAAGAAATACTTCAGGCTAACAAATACCCACAAGCCATGTATGGCAGCTAATGCTATGGAATTAAAGCTGGGATGGTCACAAGGGGGCTGGGGAGATTGATGCGAGTTTATGACCCAGGTCACTAGTGGAATTATGCTAATCAACTTCTGATACTAGTAACAGGAAGCAAATAAAACCAGAAAGGCCCAGAAATCTGACTTTACAGCTTCATTTCTCTGGGGTGTTAACATCATCTATAATGTCTTTTTTGAGGAGGATGAAATCACTACAGAGATGGTTGTTCACTTTAACGCAGGGGCACAAGAGGGCATAAAGAGAAACTTCCAAGAGAGCGGAACAAGACTTGAAAAAAAAAAGTGAAAATGGAACAGCATTATTGCCTCTCTGACCACACATACAGCTCCCAAACCCACATTAAAAGATGTTACAAGGAAAAAAATATCTGAAAATTAAAAGGAAAAAAAAAAAAGAAGAAAGAAAACCCTCAAAACTCTTTCCAAAAGCCAAGAAAATCTTGTCTCAGTGGTGTATAACACCAGGAGCTGCTACCTACTGTTATTCCCATCTCTTCCTTCACAAAAATAGGAGCAGTGATACTAGGGCAGATGAGGCCACTACCTGATTTCAGCAATTCCCTCTTCCCTCCATCCCCTTCTCCTCCTTGAAAACAGAAAGGGGCACACAGAATGATCCAGCAGCTGCTGGCAAACAGCAGTTTATGAAATTAGTTTCTGAGCCAGAGTCTGCATCCTATTTCATCATCCTCTCTGAATCAGCACAACTGCTTGCTACATATAATGGGCATTTTTACCACCACAGCACAGGCAAAGGCATTGTGGCAGTAACTTCATTATTCCTTTTGTGGCTAGAGTAGTTCCTTTTGGTGCTTGTGAAGCTGCTGTTCCAAGGTTTCACTGGGCATCCGCTGTTATTTCAAGGCCATCATTCTGCACACCTTAATAGCATCCATTGCCATGCAATAGTTTTCTTCCAAGCTACAGAACACAAGGCTGTTAAAGACTCCCAAGAAGTTACTCAGTATTTTCTCCGACCTTTTCACTACTACGGCTCGACTATATAATCCTTGAGGCAACCAGACTGCATTCACCAAGCCAGGGGCAAATGCTCGGTTTAGTTTCCAGTGACATCATTTGGTTTTGCTTTGTCCTCATTACCCTTTTTCTACTGCTTGCTGGTATTTAACTGACCACTAAAGCTAAACCCTAAATGGAAACAGAAAGCCATTAGTTAAGGGCAACTAAGGGCATATGACAACTACCTGCTCTTTCCAAGGATGCCAGAATGCTTGGTAAACAACCAAGACTGCATTTAGTCTTAATTTTAGAGGTACTCCAATACCAGAATGATTTTTTTTAATGCCATCAGCACATTTAGGTATGAAAGAACTTCGGAAAAGGGAAATCTAAACCAGAGCAGAGAGTCTGACAAAAGATTTTTTTTGTTTTATGCAATTCCTAGTCCATAAACATTTGAAATTAGACCTAATGTTATTTCGGATGAACAGCTACCTACCAGAACATTTCGTTTCAATTAGTACATGACATGGTCAACACTTGTATGAAATCAACATGTGCCTCACTTGGAAGATGGGTACAATCAAAGTAACAAAACATGTTAAAGTTGACAGCATTACCCTAGGGTTCTGAAAGGAACTTACATTTGTAAAGATCTGAGAAAAAAGGCAGTAGTAATAGTTTTAATTTGCTCGATACTTTCCATAGCTAAAATGTGTTAGGTCAACACTTACAGTGCATTTCTTGTATGCATTTTTAAAAGCTGAAATATACTTTTGCCATTTACTGCAAATCTTCAGAGTCTTACAGACAAAACATTGGGAGAATGTTTCTCTTTACAAGGAGAGAGACTGTCAAAAGATATTTGGTCTACCATTTTTATAGCCATGGTAACTTACAATGAGGAAATTTGCAAGCACAGAGTATCTTCAGAAATCCACACCCTTTTACCAGAAAAAAAGCCATACTTTTTCTAGCCTCATTATTTACTTCACAAAGTCTTTGTGTGTTGATAAATTTCACCTTGGTGTCCTGCACAAATAACAAACAGCATTTTGAATCATTGCCTTGGGTGAACTTCACATGAACACGCTTCCTGAGGCTATTCAAAAGGATGCCTGCCAGCAAAGCAGCTTGGACAGACGCAGACTGAAGATATACTGATATTTTCAAAACCATACAGAAGACCCCTATACACATCAGCCAAGAAAAAGAGAATTTTCCTGATTCCTCAACATTTTAAGACAGTATTTATAAGGCTCTAGATTGTAAGACTGCATTCTTAATGGCAACAACTTCCCATCAAGCATCTATCAACAAATCCCTTCTTGACAGAAAGGGGGTATTGTAGTTCATTCTTCCACAGTGGCTTTTAGTATAAATAAAAATACTTTTTCTTTCCAGGGCTTAAGAGCACACTTGAATTCTGTGCTATACTGGTGTCAAATACTAAGCTCACTTAAGTTCAATTTCATCTGAACACCTCATATGAGCATTATTGGTAGAAGTTTTTTGAAAGAGGAAAACAAAGTATAGCTGTCTCCAGAATTAATGCTTTGCAACAGGAAAACTATTTTAGGCTTGAGAAAGTAGAGCAGAAATTATGTTTGAGGAGAACTAGGAATAAGACTTACATAATGCTCAACCTCAACTAAACATTAAAGAAAGTGATGCTTTTCTAAAAAAGGTATCTACTGATTTCTATTTTCATAACATCAGTGATGAGTTGGAGGAACTCAGTTCCTGATTAACACTTCATACACCATACACTGAGATACTTATTATCTGCTGAGCTTTGGAGGGAGGAGGAGTTCAGTGCAACAAAAGTTTAGCAAACATCTATATTCTTAAGATTTTATAAAAGTATTAAAAGCACCTTTATGAAGAGTATCACAGTATCACCAAGGTTGGAAGAGACCTCACAGATCATCAAGTCCAACCCTTTACCACAGTGCCCAAGGCTAGACCATGGCACCAAGTGCCACATCCAATCTTGCCTTGAACTGCCCCAGGGACGACGACTCCACCACCTCCCCAGGCAGCCCATTCCAGTGTCCAATGACTCTCTCAGTGAAGAACTTTCTCCTCACCTCGAGACGAAATTTCCCCTGGCGCAGCCTGAGGCTGTGTCCTCTTGTTCTGGAGCTGGCCACCTGAGAGAAGAGAGCAACCTTCTCCTGGCCACAACCACCCTTCAGGTAGTTGTAGACAGCAATAAGGTCACCCCTGAGCCTCCTCTTCTCCAGGCTAAACAACCCCAGCTCCCTCAGCCTCTCCTCGTAGGGCTTGTGCTCGAGGCCTCTCACCAGCCTCGTCGCCCTTCTCTGGACATGCTCAAGCATCTCAGTGTCCTTCCTAAACTGGGGGGGGCCCAGAACTGAACACAGTACTCGAGGTGTGGTCTGACCAGTGCAGAGTACAGGGGCAGAATGACCTCCCTGCTCCTGCTGACCACACCATTCCTGATGCAGGCCAGGATGCCACTGGCTCTCTTGGCCACCTGGGCACACTGCTGGCTCATGTTCAGGCGGGTATCAATCAGCACCCCCAGATCCCTCTCTGTCTGGCTGCTCTCCAGCCACTCCGACCCCAGCCTGTATCTCTGCATGGGGTTGTTGTGGCCAAAGTGCAGCACCCTGCACTTGGAGCTATTGAACCCCATCCCATTGGCCTCTGCCCATCTGTCCAATTAGACACTGCAAAGCATTTCACAGAACAGAATTTAATCAACTACAATGATCCTATATAATGATGTTATATAATGCCCTCTGCCATATTCCACCATGGTATTTTGTAGAACTCCACAGAAATTTTCATTTTAATCTCTTTTATCCTTCCTAGTTATTAGGTCAGCTTCTCAGTTTTTAGGAATAGACATCTTCTGGACAATTCCCAGCACTAGGCACAGGGTAATAGGCAGAAAGGAAAATAAAGATGCATCATCTAAATTATTTAGAAATATTCAGGAGCTTGAGAATGATGGAAAATGCATAGTGAGTCACTAGACTTCTGATAAGGACCATCTTGCACTGCTGACAGGAAAACTGGTGGGTCACCTATTAGTTGAATTTTAAGAGATTATTATGAAGATTATTAGGCACAGATACTGCCATCCTTTCATTACATATGTAAATTTAATTATAAATTTATTAAGAGTAAAAAGAATTCCAAAGCTCAGGAGTAGAGGATTGAAAATTCATATAGGCAACCTAAACCTCTAGCCTTATGCACATATAGGAAAATCAGATGCTTTCCCACTTCTCAATGGCTGATGTGGGAACTTGAATAATGGCTTTAAAAGTATGGGTTGTTCATTCTGCAATCTCCTAAACTCAGAATGGAAATCAGTATTAAGGGAATTCCACCATGTGAAGCGTATTGACCCCACAGGGATCACAACTCTAATCTGAACTTTTATATTTCACTTACTAAGCAAACAAAGTGAATTAAACAGCAGCAGACATGGTGGGGGAGGGCTGTCTGAAACTACATATATTCTTCTACTCTAAAATACTCTCTGTTCTACAACAGAATTACAGCCTGAGATGAGGATCTTCTTGAGCTTCCAAAATTGAACACCATGTGTTTGCTCAGAAGCCAAGCAGCTATGTTTCTCCCAGTAACTGACAAACCAGAAACTGGCAGGCTGCCACAGAATACAAACCCAGAAGACCTTGCTCAAAACCAACTTACCTTGTCAGATGCCTTATGAGGTAAGGAACCTAAAAACTTGTGCTGCAAGGCAACCACAGAAGCTGGAACAGTCTTTAACAGAAGACCGTTCAGACCAGTCCTTAGGAGGAGATGAAAGACAATGGAAATGAGTATCATAATTATTTGCCTGACAAGCTTCGGTACTCAGGATTCACAGGTTTTATTTTTAGTTCTGAAAGGAAGTTTTCTTTTTTATGGTCAACTCAGTTGGCCTCTTTCTGCTTTCTCACTTGAGCAAGAGAAATTATAATACCTCCCACTTCTGCTGCTCATAGATTTTCCTGTAATGGGCATAGGAAATTGGGATGAATTAACAGAATCATAGAATGGTTTCGGTTGGAAAGGACTTCCAAGGGTCATCTAGGCCAAGCCCCCTGCAATCAGCTGGGACATCCTCCACTAGGATCAGGTTGCTCAGCACCTTGTCAAGGCTGACCTTGAATATATTTAGGGATAGGGTCTCAGCCACGTCCCTGGGCAACCTGATCCAGTGTTCCACCACCTTCATGGTAAAGAATTTGGGCCTAACATCCAATTTAAATATCCTTTTCTCTAATTTCACACCAGTGGCCCTTGTTCTTTTACTAGAGGCTTTTAGAAACAGCTACTCTGCAGCCCTCTTGTAGGCCTCTTCTACTATTGGGTCTCTCTGGAGCTGCCTCTCCTCCAGGCTGAACAATCCCAGCTCCCTCAGCCTGTCCACATAGCAGAGGTGCTCCAGTTCCCTGATCCTCTGGACCCTCTCCAATCAGGTCCAAGTCCTTTAATGAAGCCTCTCCATCTGCAAATGAGTCCCACACTACCTAGAAATAAGTCTGACTTACACTGTAGGGTTTCCCCTCACCTTAAGACCAGAAATCTTTATTTTCAAGCAATCACACTTTGTTTTTAATTGTCTTTGTTAGAACCAAAGGAACCAAGGTTTGCGCTAGAGACACACGTCACCCTGCAGACTAATAATGTGTTAAGAAGGCACTGCCGTGACTCACCATACCCTCAAATAACCTCCAGACTGTTCCGACAAGAGCTGCAGCAGAACAAGCTGGCTGCTGACTCAATCAGATGCAATAGGCACAGCCTCATTCCCTCGCAGAATGCAGTGCCTCCTCTGTGCCATTAAATGATTCATACACAGCACATTGCCAGAAATCAAAGGAACAGATCAACATTAGCAGACAGTAAATTCTAAGTCTGCTCTTCTTTGAAAATTACATGCAAATAACCTCTAGTTTAATTCTGCATACAGCAACTTGCCTTCCAACCTCAGTAAGGATATTTCAAATTTACCACCTTCAGCAGAAGTACACATCCACTTTGACCACATAAGCACCCAAAAGAGACATCAGATGCCTCACACCAAAAAAGGGTAAATAGATGCCAGTGTTTAACACCAACTGTTTGTTACTAGCAGTCTGTGGTGAAAGCACTGACATCAAAAGTTGTTAAAACAATGTCAAATAAAGCACCTTCAGATGTCAAGGAATCTAACATTCATCTCAAATCCTCAGAAAACAAGCCAGGACCTTTGGTAGAAAGGAAAGCATGTGACAGAAGAGCTTTGGAGCAATGCTGTCGGACAGCATGGCATGAAATAGCTCCGGTCTTGACAGGAAAGTCAGAGAGAGACAGACTTGCCTAATAATCCCATCGTTTTCAACCAGACAGGATGTGGTTCCACAATAGAGACACTGTCGACTCCATTAACCTACAGTGCTGGAAACAAGTCATGAAAAATGGATTAATTTCCACTGCTCATTACCACCCTCAAAGTAGCTGCTACAGGCTTGCCTATCACTTGCAGTCTTTTCAAAGAGAATACTGTCATCCAGAGAAAAGCATTTCCTAGTTTCAGTATTTTCTTTCTAAAAGAACAAACAAATCCATGAGTTAAACTAAGTCTTCTGTTAGCTGATTTTTCTTATATAAAAAATTGTTCCTTTCCTATGGTATAATGTAGGCTCTCAAACTAGAAGAATTGATCTTGCTGCCTAGATTTAAAAGGCTTTACTAGTGAGGAGCTGAATTTTCAGTTTTCAGTGATGCAAGGTGTGGGTTTTTTCCTGTTAAAGCAGTAACTGGGATAGAAAATACTTTTTGAGATTGATATTAATATGGACATCAGGAAATATCTGTGTGTATATTTTACATGGCTATTACTTTCTTCAGTGATACCTGAGATTTGTATCACAATTTCTGAAAATAATTTTAAAGCTCATTTGTTTCTCCCCAAAAAGTTGTCATTAAAGGATGGTATCAACTGCATAACCAATAAACACAGCATTCCATGGCTTGATAAGCAGAAATATCAGTTTATTTACATGACTGTATGTCTTATTATTTTTATCAATCCCTTTCCAATCTTATTCTCCATAGACTCAAGATGAGGTAAATCATCATGTTGTCATGTTGCTTTGGTATGTAGCTTACTGAGCCTCTTTCTGTTTTTACAATAAATGACTTCACCAAATGAAGACACTTGGACTGGATGACCTTTGGAAGTCCCTTCCAACCCAAACCATTCCATGATTCTACGACTGTAATCGACTGTAATAATTATCACTTCATAATGGTTTTACCATTAAAAACACATCAATAGGTAGGAAAAGCATCTTTCAAAGACTATTAACTCTTATATTGCATTTCTGATATTTGTTTATACTGAGTAACTTATCCTCCCTCCAAATGATGCTCCTCCCTCTGTTGAACTGAAGATGAACAAGAGACTAAAATACCACGTTCAGCATCATAGAAACATCATCGGTTTCGTGGTGATATTCAAGCTCTTAAAAGTGCCAGCAAATACTCCTCCCAGAGATGTAACTCATTCCTGTGACAGGTCAGAGCATAACATGTTGGGGATTGCACCACCACCCCTAGATGGGATTTTGCAAGGAAGGAGTCAGCTTCCACCCTGAGATACTTGAGAGCAACGCAAAATAGCCTCCTGTGCCTCACAGCAAGCAAGAGTCGCTGCCATCCTCTCCAGCTGCACAAGGACAAGGCTACAGGTAAGCAGTACCCTCTTCTTTTCACTGAAAGCCCTCCAGGAGCTTTGTTACCAGCTGGACAGCAAAAATGCAACAAAAGCTCATCAGTCGTATGGGAAAGACCTGTGTTTTAGCTATGAAGATTGCACCCTTGTCAGGTGACTGACACCAGCTCCCTGATGTATGTGCTTCAGCACTTCAGTGCAGCATCTTCTAGGGGCAGCTGCTTACTGTGCATTGCGTGAACTGTTGGGGTTGACCATATACAGGCAATACTGGAACACGGCATTCAACTTTGAAAAGGAAGCTCTGGAGACCAGCTGAACAACTGAATCTCTCATCCTCTGAGGACAATGAAGACTACTTCAAATAGGTATTTATTCTTAACAATCCTGTACTCCACAGAAAACACAAAGCTCTCATTCCACTGTGTCTGTACTGACTCACACAGAAAGCACAGCTGTAAGAGGGGCACAAGGCAGGTACGAGCACCACGAAGGCACAGCTGAACAGCAGCACAAGAGGGGATGACCAAGGATCCACAACACTGAATAAATACCAAATGGCTCTCAAGAACTGTAAAGAGAATGAGACAGGAGGATCAAATGGCACATTTGGCATGTTGTGCCTGCACTTGCAATGTGTGCGGTTTTCTTTTCTGTTTTTTTTTATGGGGGAGGAAGGGGCTAGACTATCACAGTTTCCAGTTTCTCTACAATATTAAGGTTACTGAAGCTGAATTCTCAGCAGATTATACACCCAGAGCTTCTACAAGGGAGATTTCAAGGTAGTGAGAAATCTTTAAGGGGAGGAAGTGCTTTAGAAGCATTGTTTTTAACACAAAGCTCTAACAGGGAGGTGGCAGAGGATGCCTGCGCTCTGAACGCTGACTCAACTCTAACCTGACCTCAAGGAGTACGTTCTACGATCTGCCCTGAGAAACCATGCTGTGAGCACGTGATTCAAAAGCATGGTCCAAAGGACCTTTTATCTGTTATAGCCACGGGAAGAAACCCATTTGTTAAATACATCTGTGGATTTCAACAGAAATCTTCCTAGCCTCTTCTAAAAGCACTTAAGGAGAGATTATGTGGCTCACTGCTCAGTTCCTAAAGGGTTAGGAAAGACTGGGGATGAAAAGCTTTCTCTGTATTACATGGAGAATATCTCCAGCTTGGCCAAGATGACCTCCCTACAGTTACCAGTTTTCTGAAATGCATCCTTG
Organism: Pogoniulus pusillus; assembly: GCF_015220805.1. NCBI lineage: Eukaryota > Metazoa > Chordata > Aves > Piciformes > Lybiidae > Pogoniulus > Pogoniulus pusillus. The sequence goes on from NC_087269.1 coordinate 35,180,825, forward strand.
CAAAAGATCTGGCAAAACAAGCAAGAGAACTGAGAATGAAGCTGAACAGTGCATCCCTTCAACACTGTATGTCTGAAGCGAGGAATTTGTAGTCAGGACAGAAAAAGGTTCAGTGACTCCTCAAGCCTAGATCAAACTGTGAAGACTTTGTGAAATTCTCTGTAACACTGCTCTGTGCCCATCACCCCAGTCTCTCAGGCTTTGTTAAAACAGAAGTAGCTGGGGGGGTTCCTGCTTTCATTTTTCCTTCTGAGTACTCTCCTGAAAGCGGTACAAGTCCATGACTGGTATTCAAGAACTCTACAGAAGCTTACATACATACTCCTCTTAGTATCCACTTCTCCACTCCCTGAAATCAAGGCAAGATATTATCTCATCCTTTTCTCCAAGAATGGCAAAAATAACATCAGGAAAACACCACGGAGAAGCAAATGTAAGAACCCGCTGGACTCCATCTTATTCTGATCTGCAATTTTCTGTGGCAGTGGTAATGCTCCTTTCAAAGGTATGATGGATACAAACATTACCACAAGACATTCTGTGATTCTCTTGATCTCCGGAAGTAGGATCTGTGTGTGCTGGGCAGACAGCAGAATCATTCGAACCATCTTCATTCTCTCCTTGTCGAGAAGGGAATAGGGAGAGCACAGACTCCCCCTATAGACACCAGTGAGCTCCTGCAACAGTTCTCTGTGGAAGCTGATGACCTTGTTTTCTGTCAGTCACCTGTCTGAAAAAGCCGGTTTAATGTATACCTTATCCTGGTTACAGGTAAGGGAAAGAGTGACCCAGCAACTGCTGGAGACACTCTTATATGCTAACAAATTCAATCTAGACAAGCAAAAACTGACTCTGAAAAAGGACAAAAACAATCAGAAGCGGTAAATAGCACAACTACACTGTGAGGGTTGCATTCTCTACTCAGTTCCCCTTACACCTGTTTATTTCATAGTGTTTGCTGATATATTCCCAGTTCTTATTTTTCCCTGCCAGTAGCCTCTATCCCAACACAAGCCCCTTAGCTGTTGAAGCACTAATATTGCTTGCACTGTTAGCAGAAAGTTAAATCAGGCAGCAGCTATACCTTGGAACCAACTACAAGTGGTTCAAGTAGAAAACTTTATTGATTTCACACCTATCCGGTATCTCCTTTTAAACCTTGACATATAACCTCCTACCTCAACAATCAGCACATCTTGGAGGCAAAAGGAAGAAGTGACTGAATCCTTTGTTCTCAGCTCAGCAGCAATTCCAGTAGTCAAATATAAAAAAAGGAATTACGGAATAACATACAGGCAATTTTTTGCATGATGGCTAAAATCTTATCAAAACTGGAAATCAGACAAAATGGGGAGGTATGAGGGAAAGGGGGAAAATGCCATCTTTGCCATTTCTATGCCTAGGGATCATAAGAAATCCCAACCACTTTCACCTTCTGCCGCAGAACTATTTAAAAGAATTACTTCTGAGCAATGAAACAGTATTCCCAGCCTTCATGACTGCATGCTGAGCCTACAACAGGCTGCAAATCATTGCTTGCATAAGTTGAGAGAAACAACTCGGATCTGTAAACTGACCCAGTAATCTCAAAGCAGAGCACTACTGAGCCCATGCCCATGTGGTGGAAACTCTGGCCTTTCTCCCCATATGGCACAAAGATATTTTTTTTCCTAAGAAATTTCAGCACTTGGTCACAGTCAGGAACTACATTATCTCCTCCACTCTACAACTGCTCCTACTTGCAAGCTAGTCCCTCAGTGGGTGACTAACCTGCAAGGCAGGTCAATGAGCAGTAAAACTTAAAGAACAAAGAGCATACAGGCTTCGTCTGTGTGACAGAAGAGACAAATAAGGACTGGGGAAGCAATCAAAGCCACCTAGGAAAAAGGGAGATTCAGTGAAGGTGGATCCAAGCTGCATTCTCTGGCAAAGAATACTCAAAACACTGCATTAAAATAAAAATAATATAGTCCATGCATAACAAATTGCTTGAAAGTATGATAAAGCCACTGATCAACAATTACAATAGCTGAAAACACAGACTGAAAATCATTCTACATACAGATTTCTTTCACTGTATTTTCACTGCTCTGCTGGGAAGGCTGTTTTGAGGATAACATTGCTTTTTAAAAAGATAAACAAAACCAAAAAAAACAAAAGCAGCCCACAACTGATTAGCCTCACTTATTATAGCTAATCTGTGGTTAGTTCATATCTACATTCTCACATCTACCTTGGATAAGGAAAATAAGCCTTAGTTTCAGACAAATTAACATTACTGGGTTTATTGGCATACATGGTTACCAGTATTCTTTGGCTCTTCACAGTTTTGAATCGTGATTGGAAACAGAATTTCAAGAGAAGCAAATATCTGCTTTGGCCTAACAGCTGAAAAAAATTGATAATATCAGTTGCTGCATCTTCTTCATTTACTTTTTATAGTCAAAATATTATTGCTGACCAACATAACAAAACTATTCAGAATGTATTGTGTTTTATATATCTTGCAATGACTTTGCTGTTGTCTCCCATGTTCATCTCTCATTTGTGAAAATAAACAGATTTTTTTAGTTAATTTCAGAGACAATCTCCAAAGAAAACTAGCAAAAATCTGGATTACACTGATTGAGTGAATTATACCAAAAGCACACTGAGAAAGCAAACTCCTGTGAGTGCTACTCAAAATGTATAACCTAAGACCTTGGTAAAAAACAGTGAAAAAGGTCCTTACATATGTTAAAGAACATTTTCTCCAACACAAAGTAATCAGCTATTGACTACCTCTTATGATCTCACTGTGCCAAAAACATCCATAGCTAAGTAACAGACCTGCACTTTCTTTACACAATTTAATTACCTAGATTAAAAAGAAAAAAAATTCAGTGCCACAGTGTAAATACACACACAAAGCATATGTTAAAGTATCATTAATATAGAAAAAAAAGTGCTTAGAACTCCGTGGAACTAGGGGAAATGCCAGTCTGTCTCCCCTACTACAGAAAATTTGTTTGAACAAACAGAAAGGCCTAGGGCAGACAGGTACAGAACAACTTTCCTCCTTCTCTTGGTAGGCAAGAGATGCCATGCTCTGTATTACCAAAAGGCAGGAAGATAGAGGACAAACCGAATGACATCTCTTGCCTGGATATGCAAACCAGTCACCCTTCCTGTCTTCATTCGTACCTTGTATGTGCATTTGTAATGTTTAAGGAGAAAACGTTCTTTTTGCTACTGTGAAAGGAAGTCTAGGTTAGATATTCAGAGGAGAGTTTAATAAGTCTCATTAAAGGTATAGCAATTAACAAATAATCTACTACACAACATGTGCCAATAATATAATTTTTATTGAAGGAACTCCAAGTAAGTCTATCACTAAAATATTGTGCAATTGCCAAAGCAGCCAAAGATGTTGAAATTTACGTTCTACAGCAGTGGCAGTAATTTGAGAGCCATGTGCCAAAAGATTATTAACTACAGTTCACTGGATATTTTGATAGTAACACAGGAAAGTAGCTTGCCATAGACAAACAGTATGATCAATTTAAGATGTCATCAAGTCCCCGAAATGTAATACTACTACAGTGCTTATATATGCAAATTAACTGCCAAGATATAGGCTATCCATCCAATGGGAAGAAGATCAAAACCATTAATAAGAAAGGACACAGAAAACGACCTAAATTTTCCCCAGAAGCTTGTCTGCCATTATGCATGTCTAAAGGAAACACAAATTGCTGCACTTTCAGAGAGCAGAACTGCATTTCTACCTGACCACATGTTGGGGAGAGAGAAGGGAATGCAAAAAAAAAAGCAGAGTCCCAGCAGGTCCTCAATATACTGCATATACTGGTCAGGCTTATCCTACAAATCGAACACAACACATTATTCTACTAGGACTGCATCAGCCTTGACTAATCAGATACTACTGCTGTCTGCAGTAGTCATGCAAACATGACAGCACCTACTGGAGGGTCATACAATTCTGTCTGTTCAGGTGAAGCCTAAGAGAAGTCAGTCTGCTACAAAAGTTCTGATGCAATCTCAAACCTGTAACTGTATTTTTTTCCTCCACGGGACAAAAGCTAGTAACTTACTATGAAGTAAGAAAACATCCATTAAGCTTTTGTTTTTTGTTACTTAGTAAGCAAAGGCACACAATGTTTCTATTTTAGTTTTGTTATTTGCAGTATGACAAAGGTCCAAAATACTTCTCTGACTTAAGTCCATTGTATTTCCTCACATGAATTAAATTGCACCACAAGGCTTACAAGATGACTACACGCACATATCTATCACACTACTTGCCAACATGGATCAACAGTGAATTCTTCACCAGTTTGAGAAATGACATGAAAATGCTCCTTGCTCTAAAAGTAAACTAGTATCAAATAGGTCTGTCATAAAAAACCCACAGAAAGAGATGCTTTGAAAGCCAGAGGTGCTGCCTAGTCTTCAGAATTAAAAAATTATTAGCAGGAAGGATTTGATCTTGGCAAATTCAAAGCAGCAGTTAACAGAAGAGTTGAGACTTCTTTGTGTAGACCACCATCCTGTACAATCCACTACTAACAAGACACCTGAAAGGGAGCATGTTTTGGTGCATTTTCAAACTATCTTTCTGCAAGCTACAAAGATATACCCTGGCATTTCTCTAGTACTTTGATAATCACAACAGGAAAAATAAGTTGGCTTTAAATTTAAAAGCAGTAAAAGAGTTCTATTAATCATTTACAGTACTTCAATTATTGCAAGTACTAAAAGCATTGTAATTTAGAGTTAGCAAAAGTAGAATTATAGGTTGGAAAGGACCTCTAAGATCATTCAGTCCAATCACCAACCCAACACCACTATGGTCAATAAACTACGTCCAAAAGTGCCATGTCAATACTTCAACACTTCCAGGGATGGAGATTCCATCATCTCACTGGGCAGCCTGTTCCAATGCCTGACCACTCTTGCAGGAAAGAAACTTTTCCTAATGTCCAACCTAAACCTCCCCTGGCACTATTTCAGGCCATTTCCTCTAATCCTATCACTTGACACTAGGAAGAAAAGACTAACTTCCACCTCATCCCAGACTCTCTTCAAGGAGTTGTAGAGAGCCAGGTGGTCTCCCCTCAGCTCCATTTTCTCCAAGCTGAACATTCCCAGTTCCTTCAGCTGCACTTCACAAGACCTGTCCTCCAGGACCTTCACCAGCTTTGTCCTGCTTTCTTGTTAAACCCTTAGGTCCCTGTTGAAGGCTACAAACTACACCTGGACAAATAGAAATACTGAAACCAAAGCCAACAGGCTCCAGTTTCCTAACAGCCCCACTAGAATAGCGGTTAGAACAGATACAGCCTATTCCAGACAAATACACCAATGTCCATAGCCACAATGTTCTCTCAAAAGCTCATTATACTTTTAAATGCAAAATTAACATACAAGAGCTCTATAAAGCACATAAAGGGATTTCAGTAACACACATGTTCATACGTAGCTTTATTATTATACTTTCAAAATAGCTAAATTCATCACCCAATAGTAAGCGGGTAATCATTTCAGGATTTGGCTGTTTCACTGATTCCAAGGCCATTTATTGAGTCAGCCCTACCCTTCAGTACTTCATTCTTATTGTGATGGTACTAACAGTTTGTAGCAAGTCAGTATATGCATTTAAAATCTCTAAGTCCTTCAATTAAATGCATAAGAGTTTTTCAAAGCCATCTGAAACTAAAATCATAAACACAAACCTGCATCATTTAGTAAAAGAACTGGGGTACTTACCCAAAGTCTTAGACTCAAAATTGATAGAAATTTTCAAATTTAAATACTCAGTCAAGTTTTTCAGAATGATGCATTTTAAGAATAGCTCTTTTTTCCTGAACAGTTCTGTTCCAAATTTGAATATTGAGAGGTTTCATGTAAATTCATAACAACTGCTTAACCAATGGACCAAGTATTTTCCATAAAGCCATCAAAACAGAACACAAAAGCAGCTAACTGACAGCCAAAAAGCTTAATAAAATACTTTTTTCTACCCATGACTGGTGTAGACCCTATGACAGTCACCAGACAAAAAATAAACACTATATCCTTATTGTGTTAATAATTCACCTATCTTTAAATAAGAAATCAGGCTTACTCAGGGTTAAATGAGGGCTGACATGTTTCTCTAGTAAAATATTAATTACTCATAAAGGATACTATTTTCAAACAAAGATCCATTCCCTAATAAATAGCATATTGTTTTGACTGCTTACAAAGTCAAAACTATCTAATAAATTTTTTCCTGAAGTTGTTTTGCTTCCTAAAAACTTTATATGTAGCCTTAAACATTGATTCACTGTCTGCACCAAAAATATTCACTGTAATAATGCTTTAAACATGCAGTGCACACTAGGATAAAACACTGTAAAGTATTACCAATAACTACTGTTGGAGTAACCCCAAACTTCACCACAAGGAGAGCACATAAGGAGAAAAAAAAAAACAGCAACCAGACATTAACTCCAGTTCTTCCATATATCCTTCCCCCATTTATGTAATAGTGTTGCAAAAGTGTTGCAAAACCACAGATAGAATAAAAATGATTGCATCTCAATACCTGATGATTTTTTTTTAATTAAGTTGTTTCAGTGTTCATCATTTGTTTAAGACTGACATCATCTTACCAGGACAGACACTGAAAAGAAAAACACAAACATCTTCAGTTGAAGCTTTTGCTTTTTTTGTTCAGAAGTCATCGAAAGTATATTTGCCATTTCTAGCCCTTCAATCAACTTCCTGGTTTGGCCAGCAGCTGGAAGGATGTTAATCCAAGGGTACAAGAAAGGAAGTGGTGAAACAATAGGTTTCCAGTCCTGGCCTCTGCATGCTCACAGAGAGAATAGATTTTGAACCCACTGCAGAAAAAGAGATACGGCACAGAAAAACTTTGAGTTTTCCTTTACATTAAAAAACAAGTAAACAAAAACAGAGAAAAAAAACTGCTCAGCAGAAGAAACAAATGTGTGCCCTCAGCATCTTCCTCCTCTCACCATCGATAATCTCTCGCAGTTCAAATGAATCTGTGCTTACTGCCTAACCATATCTTCATTCTTCTTGTCAGGAGTGGCAGCCAAACAACCTTTCTGTTCATTCTGCACAGCTAGAGCGCAGGCAAAGCCACTGAAGCTGAGAAAGCCTTCAAGAAATTCTGACAATATCCATGTCAACAGAAATGCTGCAACAAGAAGTCCAGAAAGTAACATGTGTTCCTATACAAACACCCGAGAGGAACTGGCAGGTACTTCGGGGGACTGCTGTTATGATAATGAAGCCAGGAAGAGAGAATATGCTGGTTTTACTCAAGAGAACACAAGAATGATAGATGTCAAAAAATGAAGCTACCAGAAGTTTTACAACACTAAATATCAGAAGAACAACACAGAGCTGTTGGAGCGAGTCCAGAGAAGGACCATAAAGATGATCCCAGATCTGGAACACCTCTGCTATGAGGATAGCCTGAGGGAGCTGTGCTTGTTCAGCCTACAGAAGACAAAATTCCAGGAGGACCTTGTAGTTGCCTTACAATACCCAAAGAGATCCTATAAAAAGGCTGGAGAGGAACTTTTCAGAAGAGTATCTAGCAGTAGGACAAGTAGGAATGGTTATAAGCTGCAAGAGAGCAGGTTTAGACTGGATCTGAAGAAAAAGTTCTTCAGTATGAAGGTGGTTGGATGCTTGAATAGGTTGCCAAGGATGTGGATGGCTCCTCCCTGAGGGTATTCAAGCCAGGCTGGATGAGGCCTTGAGCAGTTAAGTCTACTTAAGAGGCGCCCCTGCCACAATGGAGTAGATGATCTCTAAAGACTCTTCCAATCTAAGCCGTTCTAGGATTCTATGAAATACATAACAATACAGAGCCTCTCCCAGCTAGCCTCCTCATGCAGATTAAATACCTGAAGCTGGCATGCTGTTCCTAAATTTCTTTCCTATGTTGTTTTCTCCTTAGAAGTTAACACTAACTGAAAAAGTATTAAACGTACTACATCAAACTACTGGTAGATCAACTTAAGCCATGTATGAAAACAGCTTACTCATGATAAATATATCATTATAACGTTTTAGCACCTATGACAAAGATAAAACCAAAAAACACCAAACATGCAATCAAAACCACACAACCTTTTCCTCCAAGTACTTGATTTAGTCTGTTTCAACGTAACTGAAGGCCTGCAACATCTTACCGGCAAAGGAAATGTCTGTTAATGGGTGCTAACTACAAAGATCTGATTTAGAACTTTTTTCCAAATGTTGAGACTTGAGAGCACAGAATGAGAGAATCAAAACATAATAAAAGAGAAGTGATCAATGCTCTCTAAGCACATACAATTTCTAACATCACTCAATTTTCACATACATCTCAAGACCTTAGTGCAAATCCCAAGACAGAATATTTGTATGTAATGGTGGAAGCAGCATGAGTGTGCACACACCAGAGGATGGAGCTTTCAGATCTAGCTGAAAGTGAGAGGATTTTAAGCCAAAGTAATGGGAGAGAGAGGTACTAGCACTGTCCCTTTCAGCAGTGAGAGTTTGGGTAAATTCAGTATGAAACCACATTCATAAGAGATTGAGCAGAAAGGTTTTTGTTTTGTTTTTAATCTGTTTGTGAAAGAGAAGTGCTTTTTAAAATTTCTACCATAGCACTACTGAGTTCCAAATCTGGAATGCAGAGGTGAGCTGGTTGGTTTCTTTCAGGCTCTGTCAAAAGAAAAATAAATCACATGAAGGATACAATCTCTTCTTCCCAACAATCCAACCACTGACACAAGAAACACATTTAAAGCATAAGGTGAAGAAAGCATCATTTTTTCAATTCAGTTTTCTTGTTATTCCAAATAATAACATCCCTTTCCATACCACAAGGGCTCAAAGGACTAAAAACTCTTCCTCTGTGTGTTCTCCCCAGGTCATGTTTTCAATTCTCTTTTTGAGTACAGCAACACAAGATACCCCACCATCATTTATTCTGCTTATTCAAAATTGTGAAAGCTCATATCCCATGAACAAAAATGAAGAGAGTAGTTTCATGGGCACCAGTTCCAGAGTAGACTGAAAAGCCAAGGAACTGTGATGCAATCCAGACATGACAAATATGCTCTGTGGAGTTACTCTGTAGAAAGGGATCCCTTAAATGCAAGTTTCCTTGTTTATATGCCAACAACCAAACTGCAGGTTGAGCTCAAGTATATGCTTTCTTAGTACCATCAAAAAAGCTTCTTTCAGGTTCAAAGTACTTTGTGAAAAAACACAGTATTTAGCCCTGACTGCAACACTTGGGCTTCATCTAGAGATTAATTTCGCCTGAAACTCCTGTCTCGGATGTGGGATAATAGACTCTATTCACACAAGGCCACATGTACCAAAGCAGTAATGTAATTCAGTAGTTCATACTTTTGTAGAAAAGGTGCTTCAAATTTTGGGTGAGTTCTCCATACTGCTATACATTTAAAGTGTATACTGAAACTTCATACAGCATATCATGGGATTCACAATAAAACCTACAGAATGCTGAAATTCTGAGAAAGGAGAACAAGAAACTCATAAAATTCTAATTATGCCTTCCATAACTGATCATTCCTACTCAAGTCAGCATGAAGAGAGCAGTGCTTCAGTACTGCACAGCTGAGAAGTCATTAATGCACAGAAGCAGAAGTGGAGATTTTAACAGTGGATGGTTTTCAAAATTAGCTGCCAAGAGGATTTGACACATGAAAAGCCCAGCTGCTCCTCCCGCCAATACTGAGCAGTTGCTTCAGTGGAAGTCTTCCGGCATAGTTTTCCTCACTCTGGATGGCCACCATTCAGATGGAGAACAAGTACCATGCTGACATTCTTCCTTCACTGTACAGCTTCCCATCAGGCATAGGTCAGGAGACTTATTTTCATTTTTCTTACATGTGCATGTCTGTCTCTAAATACACACACATCCATAAATACACACTCACACCTATAAGATGTAGAAGACATAATTTACAGAAATAGCAACTGAGGGAGACCAGACTAATGGAGGTACACAACGAGGCATTGCATGCATTCAGCCATTCTTCCAAAGTCCAAGCTCTGGAAGATGAGTTTCCAAAACACTGTGCTGCAATAACCAACTGCATCCACAAGACTGTATTCTGCTAGTTTGTGCTAGCTCTGTATTTGTGCTAGTTTGAGGCAAATTGGAATAATTTAATGAGAGAGGCTGGATTACAGGCTGTGAAAAAGAAACAATGTCGATGTCTACTTCACTCATAGGCTAAGGTTGTAGCCAGGTGGGGGTTGGTCTCTTCTCCCAGGCAACCAGCAATGGAACAAGGGGACACAGCCTCAAGTTGTGCCGGGGGAGATATAGGCTGGATATTAGGAGGAAGTTCTTCACAGAGAGAGTGATTTGCCATTGGAATGGGCTGCCCAGGGAGGTGGTGGTGTCACTAACCCTGCAGGTGTTCAAGAAAAGACTGGACAAGGCACTTAGTGCCATGGTCAAATTGATTGGACAGGGCTGGGTGCTAGGTTGGACTGGACTATCTTGGAGGTCTCTTCCAACCTGGTTGATTCTATGATTCATTCCTTAACTTTCAGCTGGCTGATCTAGTTTGGGTGATCTGATAAGAGTTGGGAGTGGGTAACTCCTAAACCATCACACTATTATCTCCAAAGCTGAGGTGATTCTTCTGGTTCACAGAAATTCAGATGATCTGGAGACCTACAAAGCTATTGGTTCTCTTGAGCACAAATAGAAAATCTGTTCTCATAAATGCTATGAAAAATAAAATTTTACAGAAACAGAAGCCTGGTACTTAACAGTCAACTCGGGAGGACCTAGTAAATCTCTTAGCTTTTATACCTAATGAAGCTGTTGAGTACATCAACAATGAAGTCAGAAGTGTGGATGCAGTTCAAATATATCCACACTAACTTTTATCTAGTTGAGTAGCATAATCATGTAGTGATCCAGTAGTGGTTTCTTGATCAGTTATAAAACCAGTATACAAGCAGTTATGCCTTCACTAATTTGTCTGAAGCTGTGGCTACTCTGCTTCAACTACCTAGCTTGATTATGGAACTTTGAGATACTTTATGCTTATCTTTTCCAGAAATACATTTAAATTATTAACAGCTACATGTACCTTTATTCTGCACAGGTGTGAGTGACAGAGGCATGAACAATTGGGAACACTGCCTCGTATTGCAGCCAAAGGACACCAAACAATATCTAGTTACTTTACTTGTGTAATCCTTGGAAAACAGTAAGTGCTTCATCAGCACATTAAAAAAAAACAACAACCACCACCACACCACACAAAAACACTACACCAACACCATGAAGTACAGAAACGTCCAGGATGCTGCAACATACTAAAACTTTGCCCAGGCCCCTATCACCCAAAAGATTTGTGCTTAGTGTTACTTGTAAGACTGAAGTCTAGAAAATACTCTAATTTTGTTTGGAATTAAAGTAAAAACACCCCAAGATTAAGTATGAGATTGCCACTAGCTGACATCTCAAGACAAAAAACTTTGGAACAAAAAAAGCAGTCATGTGAAGTGCACAGAAAGATTCAAGGCCAGATGTAAATCAGCACTGCAGCGAGGCCTTCCACTTCATCACTCATTTTCCAGAGTGGGAAGCCACAGGACAACACCCGTATTTCACAATGGAGCATCTAGGGAGGTAGATTTCAGTTTATTTCTGCTCTTTTGGGGCATGTCCTGGGAAGGCAATGGCCTCTGCCTAGAAGGCTGCATGGGGAGCTGAGGCTCCCAGTAAGCAATAGTTTAAAAAAAGCAAGTGCCAAAATACACAGGCAAGATGTAGTACTGCTAGAGACATTTAGGTTCTGTGGGAATATTACAGTAACATACTCTCCAGCAAAGGGATCTTTGAACCATCTCCAAGTGCTGTTTTTTCATGTTACTGTCTTTCACAATGCAGCAAAAATCAGGTCATTCATGCTCTGCTGAGTCAGTTACTTAAATTTTCTCCTCCCCAAGCTCTGAAGTCTTTTCCAAGCAGCTGACAGTTTCCAGGCATTTTCTCCTCTGCTGTATATATCTCATCTTTACCCCAGATTAGCAAGGTATAAAAGCATAAGAATTCTGATGCTGGAAATTGAAAAGCTGCAGAAAAAAAATCACTATTAGTTTCTGAATGTTTTCCCTGGAAGGTAGAGCATTTCCTCCTTTCAAATTGGAAAGATCCTTAAAGTTTCTACTTATTTTTAGGACTCAGGAGACTGAGTCTTCTCTCTGCCTTGCTTTCAACATACACAGTAACCCTTTGTGAATTTATTGCTTTTTACTGCTGGAGTATTTTGAATATCTACTGAGGAGTTAGTCACAGTATCTGGCATACATACCTTTATTTTTCATTGTGCAAATGAAGGGTAAGAGGTTGCAATGAAGTAACTGGACATAGACAAAGAACATTAGCATCACCTACAGAAACTCCTAGCTTCAAAGATGGTCAATCTCATCCACAGGATGAATACATAAAAGAAAACTTAGAAAGGCTAAAATCAGACATAGAAGAAAACGAATCCTTGAGAGAGTGAAAAAGTGGTGGCACATGATGGCATAAAGAGAGGAATAACAATGGACCTGTTCTACCTTCTATCAACGTGCCAAGACCAAGCAATTTGATTTGCCTCAAGAATTTCTGGAAGCTCTCTATAGATGCTTGTTGTTCAATCTGTATGCTTGCTTCAATTGTGACACAAGTGCCAATAAAGTGTCACTTTGTAAGTATTTGCTTTAGAATCCAACACAATCAAGCCAGCTGAAGCAGAAAGCAGTCAAGCAAAAAACATTCTGAATTGACAGCTGGGAGAGGAGGGGAGGAAAGCCTTTGTAAGGTCAGAGGACAAGTCTATCATCCACGTGTCCAGGAACACTTCTGCTCTTGTATATGCCTTACCATCAAGTACTCTCACATGCAGTCAGCACATGAACATATGGGCTCACTCACATCTAACCAGAAGAAACACATCCACTACCACCTAGAACAAGCCTTGTTTCATTGTTCTACAAGATGACCTCATTAGCATGATGGTAAGACTGATGGACCACAGTCCCACAGGTGCTACTGGCACTGTCCACTGTAAATGACCTCCAGATTCTTCTCACTGTGGAAATGACAGTTACTGCCAATGAAAATCCAGTCTTTGTCCCTGGTTTTGTTTTAAGCCTAGCTAAAGCTCTATTTTCTAGCAAAGCCCTGGACAGAGTCCCAGGAAAGACTGTTCTCAAGCCACTGATTTAGCAATGACTTCACTTGTTCCAAGAAAAAGAGACATGCAAACAGATGCACATTTGTTTCTATTAAATTGTGAGATTGAATTGCTCCTGCATCTACCCTACCTTAAGAGATGAGCATATTCTGGATCTATATTCTGGAGATATATATATATGTATATTCTTGAGAAATATGCAATTACAGGAGAATCAGTTCTTGCTGTATACCAGCATCAAAAAAAACATTGAGACCACCATAGGGCAAATCTGTTGGTTTGGCAGGGCAATTACTGTAAGGCTAGCAAAGAACTGTCTTCATATTCAAACTAACAAAGAATTAGTGTTGATTCTTCTCATTTATTTTATATTACTTCACAATGAATTCACAAGCATCTCAATATCTTTCTTGAAGCAAGAGGCCCAAAACTGGACACAGTAGTCAAGGTGAGGACTTACCAGCATCAAGGGGCAGAATTACATCCCTATTTCTGCTGGCCACACTATTCCTGATGCAAACCAAGATGTCATAGGCCTTCCATGCTACCTGGGCACACTGCTGGCTCATGTTCTGCCACCTGTCAACCAGCACTCCCAGGTCCCTCTCTACCAGGCTGCTCTCCAACCAACCATTCCACAATCTAGAGTGATGCATGGGGTTACTGTGGCCAAAGTGTAGGACCCTGCACTTGGCCTTGTTAAACTTTGTACCACTGACCTCAGCCCATCAACCCAGACTGCTTAGGTGTCTCTGAAATCTCTTCCTACCTTCCAGCAGATAGACAGTCCCTCCCCAATTTCATGTCATCTACAAGTTTACTAACGGTAGGCTTGATGCCTTCATCCAAGTCATCAGTACAGATGCTGAACAGAACTGGGCCCAGTACTGACCTCTGGAGGACACCACTGCTCATCAGACACCCTCTGGATGCTGCACCATTCACATCCACTCTCTGTGCCAAGTTATCCAGCCACTTTTTAACCCAGTGAGAGGTGCACCTGTCCAAGCCATGGCTGCCAGCTTTTCCAGGAGGATGCTGTGGGATACTCTGCCAAAGGTTTTGCTTAAATCTAGGCAGACCACATCCACAGCCCTCCCCTTATCTACCAGAGAGGACACCCAGTCATAGAATGAAATCAGATTGGTTAGGACAGTACCTTCCTTCTTAAACTTTTGTTGTCTGAATCTGATCCCCTGGTTGTCTCATACATGCTGCTTGATGGCACCCAAGATGACCTGTTCCATAACCTTGCTAGGCACTGAGGTCAGGCTGACAGGTCTATAGTTTCCCAAATCCTCCTTTCGTCCCTTCTTGTGGATGTGTGTCACACAGGCCAATGTCCAATCGTCTGGGACCTCCCCAGTTAGCCAGGACCAGTGATAAAAGATAAGAGAGAATCTTAGCCAGCTCTTGTGCCCTAGGATGAATCCCGTCTGGACTCACTGACTTGTTAGGATCTAGATGGCACAGCAAGTCACTAAGTACTTCTTCCTGGATCACACAAGGGATATTCTGCTCCCCATCCCTGTCTACCAACTCAGGAGCTCAGGTGCCCTGAGGACGTCCAAACTTTTTGTTAGAAAACTCAGGTGAAGAAGCTGCTAAGTACCTCAGCCTTTTCCTTGTCTTCCATTACTATGTTCCCCACTTCACCCAATAAGGAATGGAGATTTTCCCTGGCCCTCCTTTTGTTATCAATGTATTACAATATCTTTAAATGCTTCCTGGCTTATCTGCTCATTTTTGCAAAGTTGATACACTCTCTTTTTTCTTGAGTTTTTGCAAAATCTCCCTGCTCAACCAGACTGGTCTTCTTCCCCCATGGTTCATTTTTCAGCACATACAGGCCTGCTCTTGTACCTTCATAATTTCATCCTTAAAGTAAGCCCAGCCTTCCTGGCTCCCTTTCTTTTTGAGGGTTAGTTCTCAAGGAACCCTCTGAACCAGCATGCTGAATAGATCTAAGTCAGCCCTCTAGAAGACCAAGGTAGAGGTTTTGCTGACTGACCTACTAACTTCACCACATATTGAAAATACTTTCATATCACCATTGCTGTGCCCCAACCAACCTCTGACCACCTCATCTTCCACCAGCTCTTCCTTCTTTGTAAGCAGTAGGTCTTGTGGGACACTACCCTTGCTACGCTCACTTACCAGCTGTAACACAAAGTTGTCATCCACACATTCCAGAAACCTTCTGAACTGCCCAATTTCTGCTGTGTTGCACTTCCAGCAGCCATCTGGTAAGCTGAAGTCCCTCATGAGAACAAGGTCTAGGGAACAGGAGACATCTCCAAGTTGTTGAAAGAATGTCTGATCAGGTGTCTTTGTCCTGGTTAGGAGGGGCTGTAGCAGATATCCTATCAGGATATCAGCCTTGTTGGTCTTCCCCTTTACCCTCATCCATAGACATTCCACCTTTCTGTGTCTAACATCAAATTCAAGGCAGTCAAAGCACTCCTTAATATACAATGCTCCCTCTCCACCTCTATTTCCTTGCCTAACCCTTCTAAGGAGCTTGTAGCCATCCACTGCAACACTCTGACCATGTGAGTCACCCCTCTATGTTTCCATGATAGCACTTATATCAAGGTTTCCCTGGAGTACAACAGTTTCTGATTCCTCTCCCTTATTCCCTATATGCTGTGCATTGGTATATAAGCACTTCAGAGAGGGAGTTAAGCCATTAGTTTTCACTCTTGCTATCTGACTATTCCCAGATTTGCACAGTGGTCCAGAAGCAGGTGCCTAGTCATGGTCAACAGAGTGACCTGGACAGGATGATGCGTATGTCATTGCCACTAATACTCCAGGCTCATTTACAGCCAATTTTCCCCCTTCAGTATGACTGAGGCAGGAACTCAACTAAAAGAAAGGATAATATTATAATGAAATCAGGCATAATGTATCCCTCCTCTGTTACCCAGTTTCTGGAACTAAGGAAGATGCATCTCAGCACCTGACAGTCTAAAATCTTCAAGCACGGCTACATCAAGTCAATGGGCACTGTGTTTTCAATAACAGTTACACCACAGGCATTCAGGCAAACAATTGCAACCAGATCAAATTCTATTAATTTTATCTATGAAGTGAAGATGACTTTCTATCATATATTTGAGTAACAAAATATATCAGTAATTGTGATACTAGACTGATAACTGTCCATAGAAAACCATAGCCTCTGTCTTCTGATCAGGTGAGAACCCACACAGTACATAAATAGACTACGTTGGTCAAAGAAGACAAGAACAGCAGATGATAATCATTTAAATAAACAAGCATTTTCCATTCACTCCATGAAAGACATAGATCCTGTAGAACTACTATGTAAAATAAATCGTTTTGATGTGTATGCATTAGCATCCAAAATAAAACTGCAGCAGAAACGTTTTTCCCTTTGCTATTTAATATGAAGATAGTCAGGTACATGAATATAAAAACCACAGCATATTTCATCTCCTCCAAAAAGCGAGCATTATGACATCCACACTCAGAATTGCACATAAAAGTGAAGATATTCCTACCCTGTTTGGCAAATGATATTTTTTTTACCATCTTTCACTGTTTTCCCAGGTAATGATTTATTAAAGTCTTGTTTTCACCAAAAAAAGAAAACCAAACCAAACAACAAACCAACCTTCATAGGGGTTACCAGACTGTTCAGACAGTCTGGAAACAAACCCCAAGATTATTACAGCCATGTGAGCACTATCCCTGATCCTCAAAGCTTGGCACGCTCAGTGCAGCTACTGATAGAGAGCAGAACTTTGGGAGGTCTTTATGGAATGAATCTGCTCTAACTAGAGTTAATATCCTGTATCCACACTTTCTAATATGTTTATTTTGGAATAGATGACTAACAGGGTTTGACTCAGAAAACAATTGCTAGAACATCTGTAGGCAAGCCAAGTACAAATGATGAGAACTTGTCATCTTCAACATCTGGAAACTGTGACCCAACAAGCTATTTGAGCCCCAAATTGGACAATGCGATCTCAATTTTTTTTAATTGTAAAAGCAGGAGGCAGATCTTTTGCAAACATTCCTTCTCAGGAACGCAAACATTAAACTAAGAACTTCAAAATTGTTAAGGTAGAGATGGAAGGAAAAACAAGGTTTCTGCATTCTGCTGGACCAGCACAAGTTTGAAGAAGAGAAAAAAGGTGCAACTAAAGTATTTTCACACATTAGCAAAGAAGATACGCTTTTGATTCGCAGACAAGATCATCAACGAGACTGGAATACTTTGTAGAAATACACTCCTTCTAAACCTGAGAGTCATAGAATGCACTAGGTTGAAAGGGAGGCTCTCTATCCCAGGGCGCAAGATTAAAAGCATGTAAAACAATGCTTTTGTATTTAGATTTAGAGTATTTAGATAAGACGTTCTAAGTTGCTAACAGATTTTTAAATCACCACCTCTGCCAAGGACAGATAGGTGGCTTCAAAGAGCAAATGACATGACTCTCTCAAACTAGAAGTTATTGTTCAAGGATGTACTAACATGAAACAGAAAATTTGCCTGTCCAAGCAGATAGAGGAAACAGGCTGCACATCCACAATGTTAGCTTGTTTTCCTCAAGCACATTAGCACAAGCATACAAGGTGAGTCAAGAAGAATATTAAATGAAAAGGAAACAAGTTCTACCTAATCCATCTCTGCATCTCTTCCACTGACAACCTTTCTTGAACAGCCTGCTTCATGACCTTCAGCATTACTGTTGCAACCACAGTTCAAGAACAATAATTATGTGACAGCATTTCAGAAAGTCCATCAAGTGCTCAGAGAAAAGAATACAAAGGGAGTATTTAAATGAAACAGGCATAGCTCAAGCCCAGAGCGCGGGGGAAATAATTAAAAAAACCCCAAACAACAATAAAAATACAATATACCATCATCTAAATTTATTACAACTACAACTTTCTAAAAATTCAAGACTGAAGTTACAGAGACAGAGCTTAGCATCAAATATACCTAAGACATCCCTTCACGAGGCAAACTTGCTGGAGCTCCCTTTCACCTGCCACTTTGTGAGGAAATCTTCCCCAACCCTCTACAAAGCGATGACATCCAACATAGCAGGTTCCTGAAATTTCATATCTGAAGATGCAGACAGTGCTACTAGGTTGTTTTGGGCGTTTTGAGAAAAACACAAGGCATGTTTATTGCTTATTAAATTATCTCATCAGATCCTTAATATTCATCAGGCCTGTCTGAAGGCATGTCAAAAACAGACAGTTCTCCATGCAGCTTTAATGTTTGGGCATCAGTCCAAAAAGGATGAGAGTCACACATGAACAAGGCAAGCAATTAGAACTTATTTAATTAGTCTTTGCTCACTATCCTCATCTTTCTGAACTGCAGCCTGAATTCTAGATACACTCATATGCCACAAAGGGTATCACAAGCTTAAGGGCTTATTTTTCACCTTAGTTCCAATCCTCTGCAGAGCAGTAAGATGTGTTGCCAGTAAGTTCATATTTGTAATGCATTTTAACTATGTAAAGTGCCATTTGTTCTGCTATGTCTCTCAGAAACTTGTTTTGCAGTGCTCTAAGTTGATTCAAAAAGAAAAATGAGTCCCTAGTATTACATCACTCCCATCCTTTCAACATAAACATATTTTATTAGTGTTTTTTTATCCTTTTCTTACCCTCTTTCCCTTCCATGATCATCATCTTTCAGCATCACTTAAGTAACTTACACTTTCCTATGGAGGACAGAATTAAAGAGATTGAAATAATTTAGTAAACGCAATTGCTCAAGTATCTTACCAATGCAGGCCATTGAATTTGTTTGATCTTTGATCCCTGAGTCTGGCTTGGGTCTTTTCTTTTCACCCAGACCAGCTGGTACTCCACCAAGAAGGTTGCAAAATCTTCATAAACTTTAACCCATTCTCGCTTTTCCCATTCAAGGTCATCAAATTCCACATACACCTGGAGAAATTTAAGAAGAGGAGAGGACACTCGTTATTACACATACACATTATGTTTGCATCTATAAGCACATTTGAAAGCATGTGCTTAAAAACAGAATGCCAAGAGCTTACTGTTATGGGATTGAAATAAATCAATTCCTGCACCACAGAATGATTTTTTTCTCAGCAGTACACTTGTGCTGAGTAGAGAAGGGTTACATTTGCTGAAGCAGTACCATTAACATTGGGTATGTTATCTCACAAATGGGAAGTCTAATGCTAAGTTTTTACTACTATCTTTCAAGTAATACATACAACTGTTTACATATCAGTAAGTTTTAAGAATACATTTCATTCGCAGTTCAAATACTTGTCATGTAATACAAATCAAGAACCAGTGTTTGGAGAAGAAGAAGAAAAAAAACAAAAACCCAAAACCCCCCACACCAACCCAAATAAACAAGCCAAAGGAACAGAACCAGAAAGGACATTCTGAGTTTGCAGACCCTGCTACTACAAGCAAGCCTAAGGAGAAGCAGCTCCATACTTGTTGGTTCTGTCCTATGGAATCCCACTCCTTTGGAGAAAGAAAATATTTACACACTTTTTATTTCCAGCTACAATAATTTGGAGAGAGTTTGCAAGTATTTGATCTTGTGCCATCCCTGTCCTGTAGGTTATACAATCCCCCCACAACACGTTCTTAGAAAACAATCATATCCTCCTTCAACTGCATTCACTAAGCTAAATATGTCAAATCTTTTGTCTTCTCTGGTAAAAGGAAAGGGTAACTCAGTCTGGAAACTATCCAAAGCTGTCTGCATTAGCAAACACAAACTCTTCTTAAAAAATGGAAATTCCTAAAGAAAATCAGCTTGCTTTATAAAAAGAAGTCACTGCTTGTCACACAAACTGCTACTTACCTAAATCTCTGCACACCCAAGGCAATTTTTGAAATTGGAGTTTCTTCCTTGATCTGATTCTGAGAAGTTAAATCACTGTCACGAAAATATTCTTGTCTTTTTAACTCTGGTTAATTTTAGGCCTACAACATACTTCCTTGTCTAGACTTGCTGTCTCACACTTTCCAAACGTGTACCTACACTATGCTCCTTCTCCCTTTGGTGTGCACAACTTCAACATGCACCAAGACTTTTCTCATTCCTGAAAGAAAATTCATGATCTGAGTTTCTGTCCCCCCTCGCCAACCCAATAGGTACTCTTTTTTAACCTCATTATTCCACCTATTCTATGTCTATATACCACTTTTACCACTTTCCTTTCCCTTCCCTCTTTGAAGCATCAGATTAAAAAGATAACTACCTAGTGCAGCTACTTTTTTCTATGACAGCCCATTACTGCATCTCCATTTAACATTTGTCCAAATAAAAAAAAAGAAAACTATTTATTCTCCCGTCAAGGTCTGCTCAGTTTATCCATTTATTTCACTGTGTCTCTGCTTCTCACAACCTCCACAAATATAGCAGTTTAAGAATTAACACTCTGTTTTGGTTCTAAATTATAAATAATAGAGGAGAACTTTCTGGACATTATTTTGGATACAGAGTGAATACGCAGAGCATTGGTTGTAAATAAGGAAATAATGATAAAGTCTATATCATTTATTGGTTTGCTAAGAGGGATGAAATGGCAATGTATAAACAATTTCTCACTCTTTGTTCCCTTTGCCTTTTGCTTTCTGCCTTCCACCTCCTCCACTTCTCTGTGCATCACTGAATAATAACCTGAACTGAACTGGTAACATGTGAGATCTTGCTGGTTTTCTGTGAGGGGGGGAGAAGGTGGTGTTGGCCCCTTCTGGGCTTTCTTCATCTAGCTGGGGGAGGATTTGATTTCTGTATTATTTCTGAGTTATACATTATTGTATATAATTGCAAATACTTTCTTACTTCCAAACCTTCTGAGCTAGTATGGTAAGCTTGATTAGGAGACTAATTTTCTCAAACCCACCACAACAAACCACTTGCTGCTCTGACTATCCACAGCTATTGCTCACAGTGCACCTGACTCCTCCTCACTCACCCTTTTACCAAATACTGACACCCAACCATCATTGTCATCGTGCACACTCGTCGTCACCAATACCATATGCACAGCCAACTAGATTTTACACCTCTTATCTCACATGTAATTTTACTACTCAGTTTCTTTCTTTCCTGCTCTTAATCACTGGCTCAAAGTAATGTGTGCACAGGGCATTTACCTGCATTAAATGCTGCTGCTGCTTCATTTCCTAAGGGCAGACCCTTCCCTCTGGATTTATCATCTCAACAGAGGGAATTTCTGCCATTTGCCTGCTGCCACTCCTGTGGTATTTCAATTATTCTGGCTGATCACAGTCATCCACCATCTCTGCATCACTTTGTAGATCAATGCACCTACTCTTTTAGTTTTTTCCCCTGCCCATTTAATGCATTGAAATTATCAGGAAACCCTTGCGGTCTTCACAGTGACGTTAGAATCTGTTCCTTAGGAATGGTTCATGCACAAAGTCATCCTCTTGTCTCAACTGCTTACTATTACAGATACCAACGGTTATTCTAACAAAGAAGGTTGAAAACTGAAGCAAAACCTCAAAACTGCAACTGTGGAGTGATACTGAAAAGTGTCTCTTAATGAAAAGTAAACTTTCCTATAAATTGATTATAAAATGCATAAAGTTGCAGAATAATTATTTCTTAAGCCAAACAATTAATGGTAAGCATATAAATGCTTTGAAGCACTGAGAGGAAAACACATCACAAGACAGCAGTAGTATCTTGTGTTTCTAGCTAAACTCTGCTAAAGAGACATTTGTTTCTGCAGCTGATCAAATGATAAATTTTAGAAGACTGTCTTTGGCAGTGGCCTAGTCAAAAATTCATTCTCTAAAATCACATTCCTCCTGACCCTTCCTCCTGAAAACTCCACTCAGTTATTCTGGATTGATCAAATAATTTTATTTTGTTACCTCGAGAGGCATTTTCCTTGGGTAGTCTATTACAGAGTGTAAGAAATTAAGCACCCCACTTCACACAGCAAAGAATTGAGAATAAATAAATGTTAGCAGGCAAGGGGAAATGGGATGAATAAATGTTTAACAACACAGGTAAGTCTAAACCAGAGTTAGCAGTTCAGAAACCACCACACTAAAACATGCTGTATCTTCTGGACAGTAGCCAAAACTTGTGGATAACTGTGACACAGTGTAGTGTTTGTGTACAAGTTTTGTACCCCAAATAAAGCAAAATCTGGTACAACGACAGTGGGAGTTACTGCTGAGCTATCTGCAGACTCTCCTGGCACTGTATAATTAGATCTTCAAAGGAACAATTCCAAGAAAAGTGGAGAATGGAGCATGGCACAGATCCAGCCTGCCATTGCCCAGGGCACCATATTCTGCCTCTAGTAGGATACACATACAACCTTACTTGGGAATTAGTTCTGCCAGCATCCACTACAGTCAGGTTTCTATGCCAAGACTGTTAACTCTCTGCTGGTTTTGCAAAAGTTCATTTTTGAAAGACAGAAACAACACATTTGAGTCCAATGCTTTACCCACTCTGTTTTTTGCTAATAAGTACTTAAGAACATCCATTATGATTTTTTCTGAGGCAACTGTAAAGTCTCTGAAGAACACAGACCTTGACCTACCACTCAGAAAAGTGCAGGATCCCCAGCAACACAATTTATAAGAGAGTAACTGGAGAGGAGGAAAGGAAGCAATCCAGCAACCTATGCCAACGAAATAAATTGTGGAGCCAGTGTTAGACTCCCCAAGGAGTCCAAAGGCTGAAAATATTTAATCTTCCTTGCTTCACTGATGAAACACTATGCAGCAAGAAACTCCACAACATTTGTCTCCCTAAGAATGAATGTTGATTTGGAAATTTTTCAGCCAAATTTTGCTTCCTTGCTTTGTTAGCTACGCAGAAGTTTGTGTTCCCAGAGTGACTGAAGTCTTCTCAGCACATATGCATTCACTTAAATAAAAAGGAGAAATTCCCACTGGGATGACATTATATTTATAATTGGCATTAATGTGCTAATTTTGTAACTCACTATTTTCCAACAGGAAGCATTATAAGCTTTTAGGATGCTTTTCCAAGTAAAGCAAGACAACAAATTAATTTCCAACAAAGTCAGCCAAATAATTGCAACAAAATCTTGCCCTTTCAAAGCCAAAACACAACAATCACAGTGAAATTGTCTACATGCATGCAGTGCTGTGATCCAGAGTCTTTCGGTCACTTCCACTCCACGTAAATATATCTGACCAAACAATATCTAAAGTGCTTTCAAATGTCACAAAAGCACATTTACTCCCAGCAAACTTGATGTATAATGTTAAAAGCATATTAATGGATCCATGGATCCATTAATCCGTGGATCATCCACTTTCTTAAAACTACCTGAATGGGTGAAATCTGTCTGCAACACCCCCACACTGTAGTACTGTTACATGCTGCCCACAGGCTGGTTAGCGTTTAAGACAACTGCAGTGTTAACAACGCAAGAGCTGACTTCAGGTTAGATTTTCCCTGGCAAGACCTGCATGCAATAAAGCCACAAGGAATGATTAAAAACTTGCTGAATTCTAAGACAACGTAATCTCTTGCAACAAGGAAACAGTGTGCTGTATATTACTTATTTACTAAGTTTCCACTGAGTCTGCTAAAAAGGTCCATACATCTGATTTGTATTAAGAGAATACAAGTTCCCTTTTCTCTCCCAAAGGAGTGCACACTTTCCTCTTTGTCACCTAAAGATTGTCAGCAATACATATATTTCCGGGGGGGGGGGGAAACAAAAATAAAGCAACTTCAAGATGTTTTTAATAAGGCAAAGAAAACACTTCTGCTTTTGTACCACATCAGTCTTTCATAAACACAGGTTTGTCTACTGACCTCAAGGTGAGTCCCAGAGCACATCCCATTGTGCTTCACTCAACATTTTTAAATTCAAAGAGACAAGACAGAATGACACCGTGTGCTACCGTAATGCACACCTACTTTTTACACTATTTGTGAGAGTCAAGAACTCAAAACTAAGGTGCTAAAAGTTATCTGTGGAATTCAGAAATCTTAATTACACATCTTAAAAGACAGAGCTAAAACTCTCAGCATGTAATCAAGCATCAACAACCAGTTGTCAGATTTCCAAACTTATGAAGTATGCCCAGATAAATGTAAGAATGTAAACTTTGTATGTAATTCAGCAGAAATTTACTTGAAAATATGCAAGTATAAACCCCCATGTTTCAGCTGCAATATTATGGGGGGGGTGGGGGGTGTGCACACGCATGTGTGCATGTGTTTTGTTATGTTCTTAAAACGCACAGTGAAATCATCAGAGACAAAGGAAAAAAATCCTGTTTGATGCCTCCAAATTACACACAGCAATGAAGAGAAACACAAACATCACAAGATGGCAGGACGAAATTCCCAAAGGAGCAAATTAAAATTTAAGTCCAACTTAGTCTTTCCCTGCCCATATTCTCCAGTGTTAACTGCAACCTGCGATTTTTAATTCTGGTGCATATACATTTTACGTAATGCTTAATAATGGCTTATTCTTAGCAGAGTAGAGAGGTTTTTGGGAGTTTCCTGATCTTGAGAGAAAATCCACCTTCTGAAAAGAAAATCCAATACATCAAGTGAGCAGCCAGTGCCTCACCCTCCTCCCCACACAAGTGGACAGAAGCAGTGAGTCTGTGCACAACAAACCCAGCAGCCATCAGCAGCAATACAGGTTTGAAATGGGCAGGAAGGTTTCCAGAGGTCTGAACCCCACACAGCAGCTTGCTTAGCTTTAGTGTGTTTTTTTAGTGTTGTGTGTAGTTGAAAATCAAAGAGAGAACACTAGACTCCAAAAAACTTCTCCATCTACTTACTGAGATGGATGTTATTGCGAAATAACTAGCTGTAGTTTATGCCAGATAGATATAAGTACAGAGGAAATAGACCCAGTAAGGGTTGTTTTATAAAACTTGGTCCTTCTGTTCTGTTCCCAAGGTCTTTGCCTTCTCAGGTTTTTTCAGATAGTTTCTTTGATTCTAACAGCACTAGCCAGCAGTCAAGTCTTTCTGAAGTTTTCCCAAATATATCTTTCTAAATAGGAGGATTTTTTTCACTGTGAGGGTGACAGAACAATGGAACAGGCTGCCTAAAGCGGTTGTGGAGTCTCCCTCCCTGGAGATACTCAAAACCCGCCTGAACATGTTCCCGTGTGATCTGGTATAGGTGATCCTCCTCTCGCAGGGGGTCAGACTAGATGATCTTTCAAGGTCCCTTCCAGCCCCTGACATTCTGTGATTGAACTAATCAAACACAATCAAAACAATTTACTATAAATCAAAACAGTATAATTATTACTGTGCTATACAAGTGCTGCCAATTTCCATATGGAAAAGCAGTGAAATAGCAACCAAAGACAGCAGGGGGTTTGCTGTATGATAAATGGTTTACAATGTTGTTCTATGCTACTAAAATTTCCCCAGTCCCTCACATCAGCATTTCAGTCATACTACACTGAAAATAACTCATAAAAGAACCATCATATTCCTTCCTTCATATATTGAAATGCTAAACATTTCCATTTTACAAACTCTTCAAGTGAAACAAAGAAAGGAAAAAACCAGAATATTTCAAAATACATTGGCATCAGTCCATACAGCCTAAACCCACCCAAAACAGCTGGAATAACAGCAATATAAAGGTCTTAAATTAGCCAGTTCTTCAAGATTAAAAAATGGGGGTGTGATCTTTCAAATAGCCATCATTTTTATTGCAAATCAGACATACTCATTTCAAAGTACAAAAAATCCTCATATATTTGTAGACAAGAATGTATTTACTTCTGACAAAAGAAATAGCAAATGTACTGAGTAGGGGTGGTTAGACACCCACAATGCCACAGAAAGTCTTGAAGAGAGCTGAAAATGTTCTTGATGAAACTGATATATACTTATTTATCATAATTTTACAATTCTTCCACGATTTAAGTTGTCTCAAAAATGCAAGACCTCTGCATCTAACTCATCTCATTTTTATGCTATTTCAACACTTTAAAAAAAACAACACAACATGGAATTGTTTGGATAAATGCTCAAACAAAAATTAATGGCAGAAAATTTAATTCTCTCTTAAATGGAAGGGAAAAGTCTTGGTACTTGCTTGACTTGACTATGGAAGTCAAAAGGACAACTCCTCAAAGATTATATCCTACTACCACAAAAGATTGTACTGATGATTCTGAGCACTCAAGGTTCTCCATATATTCAAAAGAAAATGGAATAGGTGTAGCATCTCAGCAGGAATCCTCAGTTGTAACCTTGTAAGTTGAGTATACAGAAGAGACTGGTTCATTACACCTGCAGGATATTAAGGCTCTGTAGTTTCAGAACTGCCTTGGAAAGCTCTAATTTTTTTTGCAGTACGAGTTCTGGGTCTATCCATAAGGAACAGGCAAGACTTATTTCCTGTAAACCACTGAAAGATCCCACATAACAGCATCCAGCTACAGCCCCTCTGAAATACAAAGGGGCAGGCCCTCCAAAACCACTACTCTCATTACCACAGAAAAAATAAATTCCACAGCCTCAGGATCATCTGCTGTAGTTTATAGAACTACATAGAAGAGGCTGTAAGCTAACTTGAGACACACAGTGACAGACATTCTGAAGCTCAGGCTGTACTTGAGCTGCCAAGATCACTCAATACATTGCATACATGAAGGAATAAGGAAAACAACACTGATCTCTCAACTGGGTTCTGAATAAACCAAAGATAGACAAATATTGGAAGACGTGTCAAATATATGCCATGTGCAGGAGGGAAGAGGGACAGATGTAACAAATATATGCTTCAATAAACATGAATTTTCAAGGAAGATTCCTTCTATCAAGCTTGAAAACATAAAAATCCTACAGAGAGGCCTTTGAATACAAACAATTATGTATTTTGAGCAAATGGTCTCAGGTTACCTTATCTGGGAACAAATGCAGAAATAAGCAACAAGTAAGGTTCATGGTCACTTTTGAACAGCTGAAATGTGTGCTTGAACGTTGACAATAAAGGAGCATTTTGCAGAGAAAAATGGTTGCAAATCTGTAGAAAAATAGCAGTACTATTTCAACAGCTTGCTGCAGTCTGGAGCTTGGATTGCTAAGCAACCAGCAGCACATCATGTAGAGTACAAAGTAAGATTGCAGGGAAGACGACAGAATAAAAAAAAGCATCCTACTTGGCTGCCCCAATACCAACCTTGAAAAAAATGGAACAAAATTTTAAACCACACATCTTTCATCCCTCAACTTCAAATGCACCTTCCAAAGAGAAAACTGAAAGGAGAAGTTAGAAACCACATTAAATTGCATGGGGGGGAAAGAAAAACAGTGAAATGTACCATTTGTATGAAAATTTGATTCTTGAAAAATACTTGTCCCTCATAAAAAGATAATCCACAGGAACACAAAATCTCCTAAGATATTTTAATCAGTTTGGTATTTAAAATACCTGGCATAACCATGTGCCAAATTTTTTAACAATTATGGATCCCAGCAGCAAAGTGAAGTGACATGTGAGCCCAAAATTAAGTCATGATGTATAGATATACAAAGAAATCAAAGTCAAGTAGCCACATTTTAAATATGTTTTAGATGTCAAAATGTCACTCATTCCAAGCAAGAAATAGAAGTGGCAATTTGAAAACCACATACACCATTAAATCATAGCAACAACTACTTAAAATATATACATTACACAAAAAATCCCCAGTCTTTCAGGATTGAGAAAAACAAAACAAAAAACTTTCCAATCCTCTTTGCTATCACATAACACAGCCAAACCTTCTTCTTATATCTAAAATTCTATATGTTAGTTTCTTAAGAAACAGCAGTTAAGGAACATACATTCTACAAGAAGTTTACAAATCCCAGATTGAATGAATGCACATAGCTGGAACTTAAAATGACCAAGACCTAAGCAAAGCTAGGATTATGAGTTTATCTGAAGCCTCACTCCATCTGAACAGGTCATATCTGAGCCCTTGCTAGCAGGAATCAATCTAATTATCTGTCTTCAGGTGAGAAGTCAAAGCAGTCATCTTTCCAAGGTTTGAAGGACTAACGTCTATATTAAACCTGGACCTAGAATTACTAATTAGTATCTATCCAGTTTTGTATGTTGGTACGAAAAGTGATGCCCACCAATGCAGAGCTTGTAAAAACACTGAAATTTTTCAACAGCAAATACTTCTTTGAGGTCAAACAAAAAGAGATTTTAGTAGACAAGCAAGATTTAAATTGAACTTTTGATACCTGTAGGAGTAACTGAAGACAAACAGTTACTAAGTTCACACTAGCTAAGACATGGATGTATTTCACTCTACTGTCATGTTCCATTTTTGTTTGGGGGAATCTGAATCTTGAAATCTTCTCCTTCACTGTTGTAACTGTATTCAGTGCTACCTTGCAAGCAGAATTACTCTACTGTTTTAGTCAGAGGTGGCTTCTTGTTACCATTCCAGAATGGATTTCAACATCTGTCTCTCACTGCTGATCTCTGTCTAATCCTTCATATTGGTGAGTAATCATTCATTTTGAAACAGACTTTCATACAATCTGAATGAAGACACTTGCTTATAAAATATTCAAAAATCAAACTTACAGAAAGCTACTTTTTTTTATGAGTTAGCTGAAACATTAGAAAATAAATATCTGGACTCATAGGCTGAAGTTTTAAAGGATTAAACTGTTGCAGAAAACCTGCTACCTTCCTGCGGGAACATGGTCACGGCCTCCACAGATCAGTGTGATCAAAGGCAATGCCACATGGACTCCATACGATTCAATGTGAATTATGCCAGAGACATTTATTGATCATTTCAGCTCTCATTATACAGCTTCAGAGCATAGAGCACACATCTACACATTAGCATAATTAAGCAAGGACAACCCACGCCATCTGCATAAACCACACCTTGTTTTCCTCATTAACAAGGTGTCCATTATCTATCCTTTCTGAGATAAGGTAGCCAGCAGCTGGTGGGAACCAAGGTCAGCATCCGCCCATCTGCCTGTTACTATCCTTCTTCACTTTGCATTCCCATATCAAACCTTTTCAAGTGATCTTTATTTTTCTGTTTAACATGAATTGTGAGGCTAGATTTTACAAAGAACAACTAGGTGTCACGGTTTGAGGGGTTCCAGGTTATCCCAAACTTCCTAAAAATCCACAGAGACCAAGATCTGTCCCAAGTGACAAACTAGTCATCCCTGGATATCATAATTATGTTATTAAATCCCATAACCCTGCAAATACTTTAAAAGCAAGCAGCAAAGTCAATTCGTTCTCATTTCTCCCTGCCCTTCCAGCTCTCCAGAGGGATCCTTATCTGCATAACCTGGTAACTATGTAGGAGTACCCTGTATGCCATGGCTTTAAAGGCCATGGGCCACAGTGAATCCAGCCTGCTTGGGCCCAACTGGAGACAAAGGGGGATGGGAGAAAATGAGCATTGGTGTTTTAGTTGAGGGGAAGGTTTTGGGGGAATTCTCATGTATCCTGTATCCACATTAGGTGTTAAGGATTCATGTATGCCGGATCTTTTCCTGCACGTTTTCAAAGCACAATCTTGCTGCATTTTCTTCTCCAATTCAGTGAAGCCATTATTATTTTACTGGCCTTTTTCTTTAGAAAAAAAAGAGTGAAGTCAATCCGTAAGTCAGTCTGTCATGCTCTTACACAAAACCCTATGACACTAGGTGATTACAGTTCACAGTACACCAGGGCATAAATATCCACATACTGGAATCAAGGTTCATTCCAATTCCGAACTCAGTTATCTCCAAATACTACTAAAATGCCAGAGAAGACTAAGACTGTGGTGATGGCACATGAACAAACAAGACATCAGGAAACAGCTTGCCTAAATTAAGCAGCATTTTGAGAGCAGGAAGAGCATAAGCACTGATTCCTGGGTTTTCCAAGGAATCTGTCTTAATCCATATCCTCGGCCTCTTCTTTGCCATAATGGCCAGTCCTCAGCCACAGAGGTCTTAAATTTCTGAGCAATAAATATACACCCCTATATAATTTCTAAACTTTCAAGAAATACAGCAGCACTATGAGTAAGTTAGGGAATCATATTTTCCATTCAATAGGATTTATTCCACATCAGAAAACTCATTAGAAACATGCACAGCTTGGTCTCAAATCTAACCAAATGCTTATTATTTGTTGATGCATTCAGAAATTCTTTTAATAGTTGTTTATTTATATTTTTGAGGTTCGTTTTTAAGTAATAATAAACTTTAGGCACTGAAGTGGGAGCTTCTGCACTCAGTTCATAAAAGCAGTCAAGTGACATTATCTCTATGTTAGTATCAACACTCCAGAAAAGGAACACAATCACTTCAACCCAGCACTGTCAGTTGTGACCATAGGTTCTTTGGGAAATGAAATTATGATACTATGTGTAATGGAGATGAGGCTTTCTGGTGCAACTGAGGTGTTACAATACAGACCATGCAAGAACACACAAGAACAGTTCAATTCCTGTGAAGAACTGTCCACTTTGTTGTTGCTGCTGCTAAGACTACCATACAAGGACTGCTTCAAATAAATAGAATTATTGACGCATAAAATCTTCAGGAATATAGGGTTGGGAAGTTACAGAAATCATTCATGATGTGTACATGAAAATTCTTGCAACATGTTTGTCTCCTAGTCTATTTTTAAAAACTTTTGTGCTCTCATATAACATTAACGTTTTGACCTGTCACAAAACTTCTCACATGTGAGGATGGTCATTCAATCTATTATACACCAAATATCAACTAGTTTATATCAGTAGCACAATTCCCTAAACTACAGAGATTTTTTTACCTTAATTGTTTAAAAATATTTTAAAACTTTTTTAATTAGAAATTATCCTAGAAATCTCCAAAGTAAAATTCAAATAAACTGAAGATAACTAACGCTATGCATTTTCTGCTCTCCTAGTAATTCCTGCAAAGATCTTTTTAGAGAAGAACAATAGATCTATTGATAACACCCAATAGAACAACAGATCCAACAGATAACACAATTAAACCCTCAATGCTTAAGCCCAGAAGTAAAGACCTAAGAACAAAACACTGGCAAGGAGTACACATCAAAAGCTGCCTAATGAACCAAATGAATTACATTAATTACCGCATTAGCTATCTCTGGGTAACTTACTAGTGAAAACCTCAAGCAGACATTCCCTGTAACAACAGCGAGTATATTTTTTGAATAAATGGCATTTAAAAGATGATGATGATGATAAATTACAAGCAAGTTTGTCTATGCATAATGATTTTACATGCTGGAACTGTAAGGGCTGTGATTTAAAAAAATAATTTTAAAAAAATCTTGCCACATTTCAAAATGTATGCTGCAGAGAAGAGAACAAAAAAGCATTAATTCAGAACTCTGCATAATTTTCCCACCATCTGTGCAAGTTTCTGGAACAACAACAAAAAAGGTTTGCTGTATGTCTAAAGCAGACTTCAATGATAGAAATTATACATAATATAAATGAACCTGCCATGGCAAAGATAGTTACCAAAGTTACTTAAATCCTGTATGAAACTGAACTGTTACAATGTGAGGGTTGAAGTACAAAACCAAACATTGGTACTTTTTATCTCCTCCTTTCTCCCCTTCATGTCCTCCCATCATCTTGTAGACTCAAAGTTCAAATATGGGGGTTTGTATCACCTGATTCAACTACTGCTATATACAAAAGTCAGAACAACTTCCTCCAATTTTTTAGCACTCATTGTGCATTTGCAAGTTTATTTCCCATCGAATCCCTTGTAAAAATTTCATGACTGAAACACCAGACTTCAGTGTCTTTAAAGAAATGTATCAAATACTAACACATTTCATCTACTTTTAGTTTGCCGAACGAGGAAACACCTTGAAAACAAACAAAGTAGCCTATGAAGTGGAATACATTTATATACCTACTGTTACAGTTACACAGCACAGAAAAGACTTCAGGAAAAATGCGAGTAACTAAGTAGGGCCTTTATAACTTCCAGAGGGAAGTCAACCAACCACAGCCTTCCCTGAGTGAACTTATATTTGACAACTCTATTATGATAAATCAATGCAAAAAAAATGATACAGCATACTCACATCATACTTCTTATCATTCCCCTTGGGAATGAGCAATAAAATTACTACTCAAGGGGCACAAGTGTTCCCTTCAGGAAAATGAAAAGACTGCAAGAAGATATTTTTGACTGAAGGAGTCACCAGCTGCAGAACTCTTAGTGGTGCAAGATAACTGAAGTGTTCATTGATAACGATAACAAAGAGAATCTGTTTTCAAAACGCATCAGGGAATTACAACTAAGGTTTCTACTTCCCTATGCCAAATGCCTCTGCTTCACTGTATGGACTACTTAAAATCTGGGTGTTATATCTAACAAGTAGTTTCATTTTCCTTGTCAGTTCCATATCTTGTATACCTCATGCTGCAGTAATCTTACTGTGACTAAGAAAGGAACAAATTAATTGTTCACTTAGCATCAAAGACAAAAGTCCAAGATAGAGATATGTCTGCTACAGTCAATAAATATCAATACTGCAATAAATTAAAAGAATATGCAGTCAATACATTTGAAGTGAAGTTCATTACTGGTTTTCTCCACATTTTTCTCAGATGTGATATCTTGTATCATAATCTATTAAGAGTATTAAGCACAGCCACAGCCTGCAACCATGCAGATGTGAAGCACTTTGAATAGATAATAGTTCTCAACATTACAGACAAATACATACACCAGTATTTCTATTCAGTCATGTATGAAAACTAGCTCCCTGGCAGGTGGAAGTCATGTTTTTTTTTTTTTTTTACCATGCATCTCATTTCCCACAAAACCAGTAAGGCAAACACACTTTATTTCCCAGCCATTGCATAGAGGAAAAACAAAAAAAAATCCCAAAATCACTGCACTGGGGTGGGGTGGGGTGGGGGTGGGGGGGAGAAAGCGGGGGAATAAGGGATGATGGAATGCCACAGCTAAAACCCGTTCTTAAGTCTCTCCCCGGAGCTCACTGATGAGGCAGACAAAAACAAACATCTAAATCCACTCAGGCAATTAGGAAGAGTTGAGATTGTCTCCTGCTACCTCAGTTTGATCAGCAGAGGGAAGCTGAATAAATAAGATTCAGAAGCAACATTAAATGCATTACACACAGGGAATGAAAGCTTTCTGAGCTTTGGTCATAAGAAGGGATCTGAATATTGCATATCAAGAAAACCTTTATATCATTTGGCGCATAGATTATTAGATACCAAAACAAGCTGCCAAGGAATATTGGCACAAACTCATGGCAATCACAAAAATATGGGAAACATACCTGACATCTTCCATTGCACTGGAAAAAGCATTCTTGAGCACTGAGAGCAAGGAGTAAAGATTTCCAGGCTTTCTAATGTGTGTGGCTCCTCTTACCAGGACATTCCTTCCTTTCTAACGTCAGCTAAGATAAACCATACATGTACAGGACACATTTTGCCCAAGGGTCCACAATGGCATGCCTGGGTGTCCAGTTAAGACTGCCCTTTGCTTTCAGCACAATTTCTTAACATGTTTTCTGTACCCAACACATTAACAAAAAAGAATAGGAAAAACACCATTCATCCCCCACCCCACACACCCCCCAAAACGCAAGATAACTAATCCCTGGCCCCTAGTGCCAGGACAAAATACATATTTTTGCAATTATTTGATTTTTCAATTTAAAATCAGGAACAGGCAACTTAGTTGTTATATTTTTGACACTAAAACTCTAATCCTTTAAATAGTTTGTCTCCCCACATGCAACACACTGAAAAACAACTGTAGAACTCTGAGGAAAGCCAGCACCTGCAGGAAAAGGTTTAATCTGGCAACTGCTGGTGTTAATAAGAGATTTATGTGATGAATAACTCAACAAGTCCCACCTCTTTCCTGTAGTTCTGACCGTTCGAGTTTGAGAAAACAGACCTCGTTTCATGCTAAACTCCCACCACTAAGCAGCTGAATCTCCTACATTAGTTAGGATACTGTTCGTGAGAGCAGACTTCACATGGAGTCAGGCAACATCCTGTTCCAAGCCTAATGCTCCAGATGGGATATGTTTCACTGCTGCCTCCCCCACCCCAGCCCATTTAAGCTTGTTCTTTTTTCTTTGAAAGCATTTATCTCAAATTGATGCTATAACAGCATGCTAAAATTGACCTTTTCAAAAAAACCCAGACAAATCCAAACTTAAAATCTAAATGTCTTTGCTACGAAAAACAAGCAAACAAACCAAAACAAGCAAACCAGTTCACACACCACTTTAATTGTCAAAATATTTGTATTTGCTAACCAATGAGCAAAACTACATATATAAAATGAAATTACTTGATGCAGCTCTACACTGCAAGAAAATCTGCCTTGCTTCAGAAAGTTTACTAATAATTTAAAAGCTTCACATTGTCACGCACATTACTAATCTAATAGAAGTTCTCATCGACATAACAAGGAAAAAACTGTCTAGTCTGCTGATCACTCTGAATGCTGGCAATTTCTCAAACATCTGCTAAAGGTCAGATTTCTACTGTATGGAACCAATCAATGAAGCTACACAACACTCCCAGTGGCATTGGAAGTGCCAAACAAAGACTGCTATTTTACATAATCAAAGAAATTCGGCCTAAAATCTTCCAAAACACTACTAGCCAAGCCTTCAGTCCCCTCACCACACAGTATTTGTCTACCTGGTAATGGCTGCTAAGGTTTACTCTTGTTTTTTCTCTTTCTAGAAGAAATTAAGTTATTTAAATCTAACCCTTTTTTTTGTACTGTTAAACTGTGTGCAGTCAATAGCACATACAGAGAAATATTACAGAGGAAAAAAATGAGTATGTATTTAAACAGAAAGAGGTTTTATTTAAATGTTAATTACTATTAAAACAAAGTTGCACAAATAGAAATATTCCCCCATTTGATGCCTTTTGTTTCAATTCAGTGACTTAAAACCCCCCATGCTTACTGAGTTCTAAAAACCAGATCTTAGAGTTAAAAATACAGCCTGAAATCATAAAAATCTGTCCTAATATCCTTACTAAGCAACCTCACAAACATAATCCCAATATCCTAGCAGATTATGGAATCGTCAGCTTCTGCAGGAAACAACATGCTGTATATTTCAACAGCTTATCATATGCCAGAAAAAGAGTGGTTTAGCAAAAGCCTCCATAGAAGAAAGAAATAATCTGTGCTGATGCTGCTGAAAAGCTGAGCCTGTTCTCTTTCTACAGAGAAAACATGATTTTTTATGTATGGATAATCTGGTATTGATTTACAAGCAAAGTCTTCTGCACATAGAAGGAAAGGGCCAATAAAAAGCAATTTGATGGAATGTGAGCAATTATTGTTTTTTAGTGTGTTAATGATCTTCGACCAACAATTTCAGGCTTCTCTAATTTTTTGTTGCTGTAAAGCAGTCAGTAGATATTCCAATAAATTCAGTGGAAATATTCTCCTGCATTCCTTCTAACTTAAAAGCTAATACAGCGATTGCGTGGTTATAGGGTCGTTCTAAATCAAGGCAATATTCAATTAAAAACCAATAAATGCAGTTATCACTAGGTAATCACATTACCATACAGGCCAACAGCATTGTGCCCTAGCCCCCACCTATGCAGGGGGGCTACAGTCTTAGCTTCACTGTGCTCACAACGTTGCTCCTGACCCCCAGTCCTTCTTGCCACAGCTAGGACAGAGCTACCAAAGGGCTTCTCGGCTCCAGTTCCGGAGGTGAACCACTCTCCCTCAGCGAGTCAGAGCAGAGCCACCACACCAGGAATCAGTAGTATTAATGTGTAAGAGAAGATGTTATTTTCTGTGAGAGAAGTCTGTATAGCAGACATGGAACATGGAAGAAGCCACGGACTTGCACACCCCAGCAAGTCCAGGCCCACTGGTGGCTGCAACAGCAGAAAAAAACCAAAAGGACAGCCTGCTTCTATAGATACCAACCCCGAAGTGTTAGCAGCATGATAAAACTTGGCATTATGTGATACACAGAAATGAAGTGACTAAAATTTAATTTACATTTGTCTCTCAAAGAAGAGGCTCTTCAGTTTTTTCTTTATTAAAGCTGAATAGCAACAGGACTATGGAACATTTCAAGGAGGCAGTTATTTCTCCACACTAGTTCTGCTTCATTTTTGACAAATGCCTTCAGCTGCTTTGAGCAGTTTTTTTACATTATTTTTCTCACCCCATCTAGTTGACAGTGTTTGGGCTAACCCCAGTTTTGTGGGATGCTTAGGACTACAGAGTCTTATCACACAAACTAGAAGGTAGCCTAAAAAGGCCCTTCAGCATCCATTTGTCTCCTAACTTTCTGTCATTCAATCATATCTCCAATCAAGAGAGGCCAAGAAAATTAACATCATCTCTATGAGGTGCTTTAGGGAAGAATGCTTCTGTCATACTTTTTCTTCCATCAGGTTTGAACAACTTGCCCTTACAAAGTATGTCAAAGGAGCTTATCATCCATGGGGGAAGAAGTGTAACACCATAAGCTTCAAGGGCAATTCAGGCTAATGATCAGGTATCAGTATTGTCCTGTAACTGTTATGGCTTGCAGAATGTGGGTGTTTTTTTTTATGCAAACATTACCAATTTCATTTACATATCCGAGTACAGTCTTTAAACAAATACTGTACTCAAGAAGCAACCTGGCCAAATGAGAGTGTAGAATATACAGTCCCAATTACTTATATTAGTTCCCATCTCCACTCACGTGTAGGAAAGCACCGGTGTGCCACTTCTATTACTTAGACTTTTACAGAAGGGAGGACAAAGGCATGCTTAGTCTTCAGTACTTCAATAAAACTGCAGTGTCAACAGCCAGCAGAATTTACTTTTGGAAAAGATACAAAATAGTTGATTTCTCCAGCTTTCTACTACACATGAATCCACCTCTACCTTAGAGAGGTTTTAAACCATTCGTGCCAGTTGCCAGAGGGTTTTTGATGACAAAACTAAGCCCAGAACAGCAAATGCCTGTAATGCACAGGCAGTGTTGCACCTCCACCACCTTCACTGATGTAGTCCATTATTTGTATGTTCACCAACAAATGAAGAAGAGACATTAGATGTGAGCTAGAAGATCTGTAAAGACCAGTTGTATAAGCACAGGCCAACTGCCAAAGGACTTAATTTGAAGTCTGTGGTTACAACAGCTTAAACCCAGCTCAAGTGCATCTTGCTCTGCACTGCAGAGAACGTCCAGAGACTTGTCAGCTTCCTCTACTTTACTCTCTAATGTGGGACACTCATGTTCCTTTTAAAGGATCCAGTGAGAAGCAAAAGACAGAAGTTGTCATAACCAGCCCCTACTGAGACATCTGAGTCACAATGTCACCTTCTACCAGTAACTGAAC
The DNA here is from genome assembly GCF_015220805.1 of Pogoniulus pusillus. Lineage (NCBI taxonomy): Eukaryota > Metazoa > Chordata > Aves > Piciformes > Lybiidae > Pogoniulus > Pogoniulus pusillus. Next base: position 35,218,464 of record NC_087269.1, read on the forward strand.
TGTACTAGAGGAGTCAGACATTTACTCACAAAACAGAGGGATGAGAAGAAAAGAGGCTGGCTAAGTGCTGCTTCCAAAAGACCTGTACAGTGAATGACTAACACAAGAAAAGCACAAGTAGGTCATTACTGGAGAGACACTACCAGTAATGGTAGTGTCTCATTACTGGAGAGACACTACTTCAAGTAGTTGAGAAGCAAGTTCAGTACTTAAAACTAAGAGTTACACCATGTCATGAATAACTATAGTTATCCCCTAGCAGCACTTATTCTCTACTCAATGGATTTATTTTTTTAAGAATTCTCAAAAGGTCACAGCTTCAAAAAACATTAAATGTTTTTTGTTGGTTTTGTTTAATGTTCTTCAAACACATGCCACCAGACTTGCTCCCCATATGATCTTTATGCATTGATATTTCAGATTAATATCCCACAGTTTATTTGGTAAAATTTAGAGACCATGGGAAAAACTGAAATTTAGCAGCAATTTTCTCCCATGGCTCTTCAGAGAATGCGGAATAATGTCCTCCAGAGAACCTCTCAAAACAATTGCCCTTTTTCCACAACAGCTGCCATTTACTTACACTCTCAGAAGGATGGCTGCCATAGGCTGCCTCTCAGCAAAGAATAACTGTTTCCTCCTTTCATCCTTTCTCAAAGTCATCATCTATATCCCTGCAGATAGGAAGCTGCTTTCTCCCCTGGGGGCATTTGGCTTCATTCCCAGCAGCAAAAACAGAAGGCAAGTAGTGGCCATCTTTGTGCAGGCAGTTGTGGCTTCAATCAGACTGAAAAATGAGAAGTTGAAGGCACAATGGAGGGAAACACACTGTTAGGATCTTTTCCCTAAAAAATAATCTCAGTCCTACACATCCTCAAACCTGATGCATCTGAATTAGCCAACCAGATGGGTACAAGGAAGGAGGAAATAGATGCCAATTTGAAGGGTGAAAAAAAAGAAGTGAGAATATTCAGGAGTTCACAAAACACCAAGAATGAAAATAAACTGTGTGTCCTGCTGCCCTGACTCAGTGAAGCGAAGCAGCCGTAAATCTGTCTAAACCAGCTCTGAATTCTTCAGTTGCTTTGTAGCTTCTGAATGCATAAAATAGCTATCACATCCCAGTCAATCCGGCTCAAAGTGTACTTTATTTAACAGGGATTCACTCTTCGGGGAATTTCTTTTGTATGAACTGGGTAACAACACTCTGCCTACACAGAGTGTGAAAGATGGGTCGAGCCAAAGAAATTGCTAGAAGAGAACTACATAAAGGCTGAGTCAAGTCACCAATTTAGAATCAAAAGCAGCATTTTACTGGGGTCCAACTGGAGGGGGATGGAGTGGGAGGGCGACGATATGGACAGCCTGACACAGACTCACAAAACAACCATTATAATTTAAAATTACATTATTAATTACACTTAAACTAATTAACTGAAGTCAGGTCAACATATGACAGACATGGCTAACTCCATTTCCCTTGAAAGGGTCTCTTTAAAAACTGCTGAGCAATAGTCTAACACACTATTCTGAAGCTCATGGTTTTACTAGGAAATGATTGTGTTTTTCCTCCATTTCAAATCACCCAAATTCCCCTAATTGAACTTAGTACTCCTAGAAATTTTGACACAGTGCATTAAAACCACATATTCTGTTTTAACTACAAAGTGTAGAAAGTAGGATTATTCAGCTGAGTTGATCACATTATTTTTTTGACATTTTAGTACTTCATTTAGATGCCTTTAATTACATTTTGCACTGAAATAACAAAGAATACAAAACAATATGAAATTACATAAATGATACTCTTAACTAGAGCTGCCAAGATGCTTTTATCTATCTCAGAAGTGCCTGTAGGCTTTCTGCATTTCAGTTTCATGCCTTTTTGAACATTGAGAAACATGTGAGGCAGACAGCTAATTTGATGAGGTTTGTGTCATTAAATATTCTTCCACATAGTACTTGCAATACTGTCTCCCTTGGGAGAATGGAATACTCAGCTCTAATAAAGTTTAACTGAAGAATAGCCAAAAGATTAATTTAGCAAGTAGAAATACACTCCAATCCATGAACATACATCCAGTTAGACTGCTAGTTAAACTACCAGCAAAGGTGGCAGCTTTTGCATGCCACAGAGCATAACAGTTAGGCAGATTTACTCCTTCAGAAGATGGAATGGGGAAGGAAAACAAACAAACAAAACACCAAGTCCCCATACTACCAAGGGAATTAAGAAAAAGCCCAAATTGTGTGTCCAATAACCAGACAGAATCCAGAAAACAGAACACATTTGCACCCTTAACATAAACAAGCACAGTCAAAATGGCCATCATACACGTGGTGCCTCTTACTTCACTGGAGATAAAATAGGATTGACTTACCATCTTCTGCTTCCCCAGATCAGGAAATTATCAGTTTATGCACTTAACACAGCACAAAGAATATCCTTTTTACAACAAACGCACAATTACAATGAACCCGTGAAACACAAGCAAAAGGTTTTATCATGGCCAAGCTTGCAAATGCCAGATCTCATCACTGCTCTGACATCATCATCTGACCATTAATTCACAGACCCTATAGGGCCACAATTAATAACCCTTAATGGAGATGACAAGTTATCAACATTCAAAAGCTTAAACACAGCTGACACACTGGCCAGCAATGGTTACAGTATAACTGAAGAACACAGGTATCTTTAGGACATTGAGTATAAATTGTTACTTGCTGTACCCAAGATCACTCACAGTCAGGTTAGATGACTTCTAAGAAGTGGATATTCATCTACACCTTGTAACCCAGTGGCTAAAATGATTTACCAATATCAAATCCAGACATCTGCGGACATTAATGAAGCAAAATCCAAATGAAAACACAACTTACTTTTACAGCTATATAGATTCTTCTACTAAAGGGCTTCATCATCAGAAAATAGAGGGGAAACAAAGAGTCCCAAGATAGCCTGATTTGATTCATTTTTCCAGTACTGCTTTTTAATATAAGTTCTTCACTGCTGTTCATCCCCTACCTGAAGTACTTCACTGGTTTTAGTGACAATTCCCTTACTCCAGAAATACAACCATATTCAGGATTGCTTGACAGGTGAGAGTACTGCAGTTCACGTATCTGACACTCTCCTCATTCTTACTGCCCCGAATCAGCGACTTTCCATATTTCATGACATATCCAGATAGTATTCAAATATTTCTCAGAGCAGCACCACAAATCTACAAACTGTAATCACAGACTTCTTTATCAGCTGGCCTGCCAGCACAACTTCACAGAAGAAATAAGCCAAGCCAAAACAGAATCATATGGTCAGCTAAATCTGAGCATGAGGGAAGGAAAGAAGAAACGAGTCCCCCCCGAAAAAAAAAAACAAAAAAAACTTTAAAGCTTTTCCTAGGGAGCTTTACGCTGACGTTTCAAAGTCTCCTGTGCTAGTTTGAGCCTAGCTGGGATATTTTAGTGAGAAGAATTAGATTATATGCTGTGAAAAGGAAACAACAGTGATGTCTACTTCACTCAGGCTTACCGAGATGTATAAAAACAAGAACACAAATATATATAATAGAGCTGCTCCCTGGCTTTGGCTGCATGCACTCCTCTCTCTCTCTAACCTTCTGTCTGTATGACTAAGTTGTCTGCTTCCTAACCCCCCTGGTCAATTCTCCAAACTCACCTTGAACTTAAGGCACAGTCTGGGATAAGGTAGAGGAGTGGAAAGGAGGTGGAAGGGTGGTTGGGAGCCCCTCCTGGTGACTCTGGTTTCTGGAAGGGGTGCTGTGTTTCTGTATTAGTTTTTTAACTTGTGTACTTCTGTATATAACTGTATATATTGTAAATATCTGCTTGTATATTGTGCTAAGCTGTAAATATAGCTTCATTCTTAGTCTAAACTTAGTCTAGTCTGGTGATTTTCTCAAGTGTGGGAGGGTGGGTAGTACCCAGACCATCACATCTACATGTCCAAATTTTTAACATTCAATACCTAACAGAAATAAAAGCATAAGTGCAAGTGCTAAGGTGTACCACAGGCAACAAAGAATGCTACCTTGGTAGGTCTGCCTAGCCTGCATTTGTGCATAGCTCAAGTACAACAAGGAGTATAGATATATTCAAAATTATTAATTCTTACAGAAATCAAATGAATATTTCCATTCTCCTTCCACCTGCAAGAGAAACTATCAACAAAAAATACTCTATACGAGGGGGGGTGTAATTGCCAAGTCTCTTATTTCATTTTATGATGCTGTAACTGGATTTAGTCAGACCTGACAGCTGAGACTTCATGAAGGATGAAAAAAAATTGTAAATTCTGCAGTTTGATCTGTTATCACATATCCAGAATCCTCTCTTATTTTAACAGTAAAACTTGAATTTCTGCAATTTCATATCAGTACAGAGAAAATCTGTGGCAGTGTTACCTGGGTGCAGGCATGCAATTTTTTTTAATTCTCTTTTACAAAGCTCTAGTACATTCTCCACATCACCAACTGCTTTACAGATTAGATCTGGCTTCATTGTTAATACTTATCAGTTGCTTACGCAGGACACACCTTCCACATCATTCACTGCTTTTACAAAGTTCAGTTTTTAAAACTAGTTTCCAGAAAGAGCACACAAGCCTATGGTTTCTCTTGTTTCCACATATTATTCTCAGTATAGTACCCTGAATTTCCTACAGAAATGCAAAACTGAGCTTCCACCCATAAAGTACTCCAGTCTCTTTCTGCATCCCAAAGCTTTTTTCCCTCTCACCCTAACAGCTTACCTCCATCCTGTGCTGTAGTTTTACTCGGCATGGACAGCTGGGGACATGACAGCACACCGTGTGGCTTCAGTATATTCATGACTTTGCACAAGTGGTTTGTGACCAATAAATCATCACCTGCTGAGCTCCCTGTGCTTTTGTAAGCAAAGTATTAATTTAGATTCCCATTCACTTATCAAATGTTAACTTTCATTTCACTATCTATGAGAAAAAGTTGTCTTTAGCATAGTTTCATGCATCATACATTTCACTGAAAACGGTCGAAAGATTCCAAAAAGTCAGTGACAGAGACAGACAATGGCATGGAAATCCTTGAGCTTCCCCATTATTGTTCCAACTTTCTTTCTATCTATCATAATTCTAGACCAGGAAAAAAACCACACACACCCCCAAAAAACAAACTCGCCAAAAAAACCCAACCACATCACATACACAAAGCTTAAACAAATGGTGAGACAAACTGCTGGAGAGCTTTGCCCATGAAAGACATGGGGAAGTGTGCCCAGTGACACAATCCTCCAAAACTGGCACTAAAAGAAGCTTGTAGAGATGAAGAAGAGGCAGAGAAAGTTAGTCTAGATGTTAAAGAGGAAATTCTTACCTAGCAAGACAGCTGTGCACAACAAAAAAAAAATTCAAGTACATTTTTTTTCTTTCCAATGAAATATAGAAACTTCCCCAATTTTTCTAGTTGGCACAAGGAGAGATGAAGTAAATAGACTTTAAACAGCAACATCAGACTAAGCACTTTTAGACAAACAGTATCTACTACAATGTGCAGTTTTTACTTCAGGCTACTACCAATTCAAGTTGTCTGTATACAGGAATAAAAAGAAATTAAAAGTCTCAGCATAACAGGTCTAAATCCTTTCTTTTACTACAAACATTTTCTAGGACAGTCCATCTACTGCTTTCTTGACAACTCTTGGCCAGATGCTCAAATACTTTTGAAAAGCAGACCTTTTAAATTATGTTTCTGCCAACTGAAAGGAAAAAAAAAGAAAACCATCACCTTTTTCTGTTTGAAGAGTGTGGATATAGTTCATATACTTGTGTATTTTAAGGAGGATGTCTAAGCAGGAATAACACAAGAAAATACATTGGGAAAACAGAATCAGAAGCTCCTGGGTGGGTGATTGCACTTAGCAAGAGGTACAAACTCAATTCACTCTTCTTTGAGACATAAAGCACTTTAAAACACCAAAATCTAGACAAAGTCATGTATGTATGCAGTATTTAGAGCATCTTCTCCACTCTTTCACAGGCTCCTTTAGTCACTAAAAATCAAGTATGACCTTTGAAGCAGGCAGAAGGGCTAGTTAACCAACAACAGTGATCCCGCCAAGAATGCGAGCAATACATCAACGCTAGGAGAGCACACTGAGCTGACGGCAGCTGCAGGTCAGCTGGAATCAACATCCCCTGTGTGCTTTACCCTCAGACACGGTGGTAGACCGATAGAAGCATTTTTGAAGTTATCAGTCAGTTGTTCTCACGTGCTGCCAAGAAAATCATGGGCACAATGAAAGCAATTATTTAAACATTTTCTCGAGGGAAAAGAAAAAGTAAAATCACTTTGACCTTCTGCAGCCAGTGCCTTCCTTCTACAGCCTTTGAGAAGGACACCTTAGAGCATCTACAACACTGTCAAAGACATCAACAGCTAGCTGCTGCTACCAGGGCACCTCACTGACTAATACAGAGAGACAGACAAAAACAGAACAAGTCATTTCTTTCAGACAGCACCCTAAAATATTTTGGAATGGGTTAGGATGTTGCTCAAGCCAGAACACTTAGCAGGTAATGAAAAACAGCAAATCTGTTAACATCCTGGCAAGTTTCCTCCTGAAAAGACTAGAGATTCTTTACTTAGGAATACTGTACCTGCCCAGCAGTACTACAAACAAACACAATAAAAATGCAGTAGCTTGTTGATTTATCCGTGTAGAGTGATATTTTCACACATCTAGCAAGTCAGGACTTGCAGAATAGTTCAGCCCATTTGTGAGGCTGCCAAAATGGCAAGAGACAGGCATCAGATTTCTTCCAACAATTAAATGGGTCACATAGCAACTTTCTCCTTGAGAACAAAAATAGCCACAATAGCAAGAGGCTTCTGATGAAGGAATCAAATTCATTGTTGAGTGAAGAGACCATTTTAAAGTTAGATTATCACTGCATTAGTCTGCAAACTGTCTTACTTAGAGCTGAAAGCAAAGTCTATGAAGAGTCTCCTGACAGTTTGGTTTTCCTGCAGCTGTGAATCACTATGCACTGCAACAGCAGTCACCACAAACAAAATATGACTGCATGACTAGGAAAGTATCTATGAAATCTTCTAAGTGGAAAGACATCAACATATTTGGAAAGACCATGCTAGGAAACAAAGTAAGCAAGCAATAAACACACAAAGGTTTTGCATGCGTAAGATAAGAATAATTTAAAATCAGTAAAACAAGGTAAATCTACTGTACTTGAATTATGTATTTCTGTAACACCATAAATCCAAATGCAACCAGAAAGAAACGGATAATGCAGGTTTTTTTAAAAATTACACTCAAATATAGCAACAATAATTTATTTTGAAAATGCTTGTTAACATCATGAAAGTGAGAAAATGGACATCTACAAGAGGACAGCAATAAAAACAGCTACAGTTTAATTTGTATTTTTAGAATCATCGAATGGTTTAGGTTGGAAGGGACCTCAAAGATCATCCAGTTCCAATTCCCTGCCACGGGCAGGGACATTTCCCACTAGAAAAGGTCGCTCAAGGCCTCAAGTTCTATCTATTTCTATCAATAGAAATTTGTGAATGTTTGCTATAAAATTTTGTAAACAGAATGCTTAACTTCATCAACTAAACCTCTAGAGATCAAACTGTATTTCCTTTTCCAAGAGAGTTTAAACATCTTAAATAACATAATGCAAGCAACATTAATTATTTTACTGCAGTAAATAATACCAACTGCAAAACGCTTCTTGAGATACACTTGTACTGAATTCACATTCAAGGATTATATTTTAAAAAGAAAATTACATGAAAGCATAACAAGTCTACAGCTTCAGTAAACCCATTGAAATTCTGCAATAAACATCTGTATCTGCTTCATTTCTAACAAAAACATTCACACCACACTACAGTTACTTCAAAGTTCAGGTTGTTTTATAGCTATGGATCCCATTCATGGTAAATGTCTGCATTCACCATAAGTTCAGGAAATTCTCTTCAGCAGCCTTCATTAAGTGGTCACACAAGCACTCTTCCTGCCCTCTCACTCCTAGGCTCAAGCACCCAAGTGTCAAAGCAACCCACGCTGCCACATGGGCCTCAGTGCAAACAAAACTGAGCTGCATGAGCAGAGGGCAAGATGCCGAATCGACAAGTACAGAACAGTTCTAAGTACAATACTTACATTAATAATAGCATTTTTACTCCAGTATCCATACATGTGACTCTCAGCATCTTGCTTGTGTAGGATAGGAGCTAGAAATTCAGCTGAAAGATCAGAGAACAAACTCTCACTGCATCTGTTCTCTGTGCTTCCATCAGCACATTGTTCAGTTAGTGCGTATACAAAGACCACATAGGCTCTCTCCAATCCCTCACCACAGGGACCTCACTGAAATAAGCTATGAAGACGTTCTGAGTCTTAGCTGAACAGCTTCCAATATACAGCGGAGCATTTGTTGATGCAATTCCTTGTTATGCCTCAATCTGTAATCCATTTTAGTAGCATGTGCCAAAAACAACTCTTCCTACAATCAAAAGAAACAAAACCATACAGGCATGAAGCAAAGAGATCTTACTCTACATAAATACAGCATTTTAAATATCAAATCTTGCTTCAGTCTGATGAGCTAAAGATAGGCACTCCTGACTGCATAAAGATACTCTGTCAAAAAACAATGCTCTAACCACAGTTATCTTGCTGTGTAAGTTCTGATTAACAGAATCAGCAAGGCTGTTCCAGAACAAGTGAGACAGGCCAGTAATTAACAAATCAGCTGAGCCAGGACCTGAAACCAACACTGGGTCTTTTCTTCTGTCAGGATACAGATCTCTGCAGAAGCAGATCTGCTGAAGGAATTACTCATTTGAGAGACATCAAGCTCAGAACAAACTGTCCTAAGAGATTACTCTATGAACCAGAGGTTCTACCACAAAGAAGGTCAAATTTGACAATCTCTGCATAGTTATGAAACTTTTTAGATCTACAACCAATCATTCCCACACCTGGACTGTTTTGGACAAGTCCTTTACTTTCCTGTTCACAGAACACTGACCATCCATGAGAACACCTCCATTTTCCACACACAATCAGACGGACGGATCTTTGTGACTGGCTGGCCATTTTCACCACAGCTCATGTAAAATGTAACGATCATTAACTGAATACTGGTAGACAGCAAAACACTTCCAATAGAAAATTTTTCTCACTTTGTTTACTGTTAAAAGCCAACTGTCCACATTTGCCTTTTTTTTTCAAAGTGACTGATGCACCAGTGCAATCTATAAGTAGTATCATAAATGCATACATTTCAATGCATACAATGACATCTATTTATTGCTGGTTATGGGTGGCTTGTAAGCTTAAAAACAAATAGTTTTTCATTTGAAATGCATCCTGATGTAAATTTGTCACATTCTGGAACCCTATGACCACTGTTGAAAATTACACAGACCAAGACAGATTTGACTTCTTAACACCAATTTGCAGATTTCAGGAAGACCTAATCCTAAGTGACTCCATTTTCTGATAAGGGATGATTCAGACATCTTCGTGTCAATAGATAACTACACCTACAGACTTTGCTACAATGGATACCCCATAAAATTTTGTGAGCTGCTTAACCATAAAGATTAGCAATGAGTGTTTAAGTCATAACCAAATTTGACCTTTTTCACAACAGATTTTTTTTTCCAAAGCAGAGTTACTGCATTATCACTTAGTATGTCTTGGAGTACATCAATATATTGACAGTCAGGACTCTGTCCTTGTAATACCGGTATCTGCTACACCAAAAGACTGAAGCATTGCTCTGACCATTAACCTATAAAAATCTGGCAAAGTTTGCTACCAAGCTCCCTACTGGCTTGACACAAGAACCAGTGACTGCTTCTCCAGTGAGCTGTGTAATACATCTTAATAACAAACTATTCTGCCTGAAAAATAAGAGAGCAAAAAAAGGACATAAGAACATATTCACATCCATCTGCCTAGGAGATCAAACTTCTTCAAGGCATTGTTGTTTTGATTTCTAATTGCCATAACTGCTAGAAAGAATTGCAGAGTACTGTAAAGATACTCAAACTCCCTGGAAGGTATCCAATTTATGTGGTTAGAATGGTGTGATGATCTGGAAACAGACGATAATGTGGCCCACAGATCTTTGGCAGGCTTTAATATATCGTCTTTCATGGTAAAACTACTCTATTTTAAGCAGCTGACAGAAAGGTACAAAAAAGGCATTTGAATTGATGTCCACTGGTGTGGGGAGGATTGCATGACAGGGCTAATAAACAACTGGGATGAAACAACCGGTTTACTTCTTGGGTATCAGGGTCATCACAGAGAACAAAGACCGGGTTTGTCAGCTTTGCTGGAGTCATAAAAAAACATGGTTTGGGAGCTAAAAATCTGCTTTAAAACCTGGAGTGGTTTGGACCTTTTTTGGCTGGATTTGAGGTTTTTTTGGTTGGTTGGGGTTTTTTTGGGGAGGCATTCTTTGAGGGGGGTTTATTGGTTTTTGTGGGGCCTGTTTTTTTTTGGGGGGTGTTGTATATTTTGGCGTGTTTTTCTTTTTTGTTTTCTTTTGTGTTTAGGGTTTTGAGGGTTTTTTTGTTGTTGGGTTGTGGGGTTTTGTTTTGGTTTTTTGTGTGGGTTGTTGGTTTTGGTGTTGTTTTTTTTTTTGTAATTTAAAACAGGCATTTAAAATTCCTCCTCTCCTGAAAGAGCAGTAAGGAAAAGAAAGATCTCCAGCAAGGTATATTCCAAGTTGAGTCATTCAGCTGTACATTTCTTATTTGAGTACTTAGACGTTAGCACCTTTTTCCTCCCTTTTTAGTTATCTTTGTTCAATGCAGAGTTATAAAGCTTCTTTACTACCTTACATCTTAACTGCACATATATTAGTTTTACTAGACTTTCTATTGCCAGATATTCCCTTTAAGCCACAAACTCAGTCAGCAAATACCAGCAGCCTCACACACTGCTGTGCCTGAAAGCTAATACACACTGCTACAGGTTTAGAGCCAAAGTCAGAAAAGCAGCCTTTTTTTCCCCACACATTAAAACATAAAGTATCAAGAACTGTGGTACCAATTAAAGCTGCACAAAGTAAAAAGCAGCTGTATGTCTTCTTGCCAAATGAAGTTGGTTTAGATTAGGGCATATCACAAGTTAATGCACTGCAAGTAAGAAGTAAGCACTCTCTGGCTCGCAATTCCAAATCGAATCACAAAATGGTTTAGGTTGGAAGGGAACTCGAAGATCATCTAGTTCCAAACCCAGGCCATAGGAAGGGAAACTTCCCACTACAACAGGTCACTCAAGGCCTCATCCAACCTAGCCTTGAACACCTCCAGGGAGGGAGCATCCACAACTGCCCTGGGCAACCTGTTCCAATGTTTCACCAACCTTACTGTAAAGAACTTCCTAACACCAATCTAAATCTCCCCTCTTCCAGTTTAAACCCATCACCCCTAATCCTGTCATTACACCACCTGGTAAATAGTCCCTCACCAGCCTTCCTGTAGGCCCCCTTCAGATACTGGAAGGCGCCACTCCAAGGTCTTTCCAAGCCTTCTCTCCTCCAGGCTGAAGAGAAGGCTACTCATGTAGCCTGTCCTCACAGCAGAGGTGCTCCAGCCCTCTGATGATCTTTTTGGCCCTCCTCTGGACTCGCTCCACCAGTTTCACGTCCTTCTTGTGTTGGTGGCTCCAGAACTGCACACACTGCTCCAGGTGGAGTCTGATGAGATCAAAGGGGGAGAATCCCCTCCCTTGCCCTGCTGGCCATGCTTCTCTTGATGCAGTCCATAGCGACAACTATAATATAGAATCAGTCAGGGTTGGAAGGGACCACAAGGATCATCTAGTTCCAACCCCCCTGCCGTGGGCAGGGACACCTCACACTAGATCAGCCTGTCCAGAGCCTCATCCAGCCTGACCTTAAACACTTTCAGAGACAGGGCTTTGACCATCTCCCTGGGCAACCTGTTCAAGGGTCTCACCAACCTCATGGTGAAGAACTTCTTCCTAACATCCAGTCTGAATCTACTCATATCTAGCTTTGTTCCGTTCCCCCTACTCCTATCACTTACCTGACATCCAAAAAGTCTCTCCCCAGCTTTCTTGTAGGCCCACTTGAAACACTGAAAGGCTACAATAAGGTCACCTCGGACCCTTCTCTTCCCCAGACTGAACAGCCTGAACTCTCTCAGTCTCTCCTCATAAGATAGGTGCTCCAGCCCTCTGATCATTCTCGTGGCCCTTCTCTGGACACATTCCAGTACATCCATATCCCTCTTGTAATATACTGCTGTCTGCAACATCAAAGCACATGCAGACACCCACGAAGGATCAGGTTTTCTTTGTCTTAGCTCATGCAAGATGCAACTTGCAGTTGCTAAGTCTTTTCCTCTTTTGTCCTTCATCAGAATTTATAACATGGAAGATTGTTACCTTAAAGCAAATAGAATCACTGATTAGAAAAAAACTGATCATGAACGGCATCCATTAAGCAAATCGAATTGCCACTCACAGCATCCTCTCTACGATACATCATGAAGCTTCTGAAGCTTTCATTTCTGTTCCTCTTTGACATACCTTCCTATGTAAGGTTCCCTTGGCTTCTGCATATTTTCCCTCAGAAATTCACCTCTAAATTCCAGGTGCCTTAAATGAGAGATGGAGTCCTGCTCAGTGAGATGAATGGTCTGTAAAATCAGCAGTAACTGGCTATGCCTAACTATTTATTATCTATGTTAAGTGGCTCCCAAATGTTCCGGACCACTGACAGCATTCAGAATGTCTCTCACAGAGGAGCACTTCAATCAAACATGGATTATTTTTTTAAATAGAGAGGCAACAAAGTCTTCCAGACATCTTGCTGTTTTCCTGGGGCTAACCAGTGACACATCTCTCTTGTGAACAGAGTACACTAAAACCAGGACTCTGCCAAAAACTAAAATGCTATTACTTCTTTCCAGTTGTTGATATAAAACCGCATGAAGAAACACTCACTGCAGCCACACTGTTTATGGGAACAAACCTCCTCAGTACAAATCACAATGGGTTCACTCCAACTCTCTGCACAAGCACTGTAGAACATACTGATAGTTTCAGTGCCCCTCATGTCCTTGTGAACAGCATGAAGACTCTGCATACAATCCTTTACATATATTGCTGGTGTAAAGCTGCCAGACCTCTCCCGGTGTCTGCCAAGAGTGACTGTTGATTGGCTTAATGTGTAAATCAGCAGGCACAAAACCAATAACTTAAGTTTTGAAACCCAACTAAATCATGCATTAAACACCTTTTTTCAAAATGCAAATAAGGGACTATATCAGTCACCTGATCACTAATGCGAAAGTTATGACCAACTTGGTCCAAGCAAAATTCTCCTCTTCACATGATGTTTTTAAATTTTTTAGTAGGAAAATGTTCTACTTGAGAAAACAAAGTAAACGATTGTTGCTGCAAATGAAAACATAATCTCTTCTTTAATATCTGTTTGCAGGACAACCTATGAATAGTAATTTCTTAAGTCTTATTGATGGCTCAATTATAGCTTATGTTGTCATGCATTTGGCATGACAATAATCACCCATTCACTGCTATGTGAAGAGTTCACGCCTTCTCTGCCCCCAGGCCCCAAAGGCTGCTTACCAGTAAAAGAGTAGCAAAGTTGAAGTAAATTGAAGCTGAAGAGATAACAGGCAAGCACAGAGGAAAACAAAAAGAATGTACTTGCCAAGCACTTCTGGTGGTTATTCAATCAGGAAACAAAACAAAACCAAACCAAAAAACAACCACAACCAACTTTTTGCAAAATAAAGCATTTTCCACTGCTCATGTTCAGGGTTCTATTGTGTTGTTTGTTTTTAAAACACAATACATGAAAAATGTCTTTTTCATGGATGTAATTTCTCCTTAAATATTTTTAAAACAAAAATGGATTGTGTCTCCAGCAGATTTTAATGAAGAAAAAGCAGGAAACTACGTAGGATCAAATCTTGTGTTTATCTGTATTTGTGATTTACAAGTCTGAGGTAAGGATTATGCTAGAAATTCACATCCCTCCTCTAAACCAGCTTTTTTTTTTTAATTACACAAATAATTTCTCTTCTTCCCTGCCTTCTACTTCCCCCACCATCTCTTGAGAACCGCCTGAAGGCAAATATAATTGGAACCTTGCACTCACTGCAGACATGTCGTGAACAAGAATATAATCCAGGGTCATCAGCAGGCTAAAGCCAGCGCACTGCACTGCCGTGCAAGATGATCAGCGCTGGGACGATAAGCACGCCTACAGGCCAGCGCCACAACCAAGGCAAGTCTAACAGGGCTGAGAGAGGGCACCTCTCATTGTTCTCCAGCAGAAGCTGCTCAGACCATCTACAAAACAGCTCTGAAAGCAATTGTACCTATTCTCCCCACCCCCAGCTAAAAGAATATAATCTAAAATCCTAAAGATTGAAGGAAGGAAGGTTGAAAGCAAGGATCTGCTTACAGACAGAGAAGAGTATCATTAACTATTAATAACAAAAAGGCTGCAATGCAGACAGCCTGAAATCTGGTACAGCTTACTAAATCACAACCGCTTGAGACCATTACACTACAGCACACCAGTAATAGCTCCACAGTTCAGAACCCTTCCCTTGACATCTCCATTTCAGTGAGAAATTCACACATTTATATGAAGACCACACAGCTCGTATTTCCAGCAATATGGCACTCATGGTGAAAGCTGTTTGAAAATTAAAAAATATTTCTTCCGGATAAACATTCCTTTTAAAAGGAGGTGCTTCTGAGACAGGGTGTATTAAGCCAGACAATATTCAATAAAGCCCAAATGCAGATCTTAGTCTGCAATAGCAATGGGGAGAGAGAGGTCATGCATACGTAAAAAAGTTTCTTCATTAGAAAGAAATAAGTTTACTCTGGTCCTATGAAAGTCAGTCTCTTATACCAAGACAGTGGTTCCAACTTTTTTTCACTTAAAAAAAAAATGCTATCAGAAAGCAGTCAGCACTGCAATGAGGCGAGGGGCAGATGAGAATTTTGCCGAGTGCCAAAGGAGAGGAAGGTTTCGGTTTTGTGTTTTACGATTTCATGTTCAGTACACTAGTAACCTACCTAGATGGAACTCTCCATTCACATCTAAGCAAATCAATTTAGCTGATCCCAGTTTCTTCCCATTCTCTAGTCAGATATTTCAAGCATATTGATCTGCCCTTTCAGGTGCATTCTTCCTTGGTGAGATACTGAGTAACTACTGTTTTCCAGAATGACAGAGGGAAGGAAAACAGGGGGACTGCAGGGAGAAGGACTGGATCACAGTGGCGCTATTGTCAGAGCTGCGAGATGACAAAAGAGCAATTTAGGATGAGAATGCCAGTGCTGGAGCAAAGTGGGGATATTATGGGAAGGAGAGCTGCAGCCGTTTCAGTGCCACAGTCAGCCCCACTCTCTTCACCACATCCTTGCTGCAGTCGGTTCACAGAGCTAGAGTTGTACGGTTCTGTTTCCCTGCTATCACTCCAGCAACAGGCATCACAGAGCAAAAAGAATCTGGACACTCCAGCCCTCTGGACCTCACCACTGACGTGCTCATTCAAACAAGGTGGGTCTCAATTTCGAATGTATTTTAAAGGAAGGGCATATTTGCTGATAACCGGTTCTGGTCAGAGATGCCTCTCAAATTGAAAAGAAGGCTGTCCACACAGACAGATGTCACATAAAGAAAAAAAAAAAGTAAAGAACTACTATGTCGTGGAGGGCCTGTAGGTCTGAAAAGGGGCTTATCTATGCCCTGCCTTGCCTGGACATGTTTTTCTGCCAGGACTCCTGGTTATAAACAGGTTGTGTAAGTCCCCACACACCCAGCTCGTGTCTCCCTGGTGTAGGCCCATGTGATTCCCATATTTGGGGAAAGTCCAGGCAAATGCTTTTGCCTACTATGGTAAGGTTTGGCTGACCGCCAACCTGACTGGTCATTCTAGTGGCCAAGGGACCATTAATCTCAGCCCACATTCAATAAATAGGGGTGCATAGTTAAACAAAGTGCTCAGACCTCCAGGCTTGGACACCATTGCTCACACTTGGAGCCTCACTCGCAGCTCAGACCCCCACACTCAGACTCCATTGCATAGCTCTGATGCTCAGAGGCTCAGACCCTCAAGCTCTGACCCACTTGCAGCTGCCTGCCTGTGTACCTTAGTTGCAGAAGCTCATTTAAGCCTGCCTATATATATATATGTGTGTGTGTGGAGCCTATAGTCTCCCAGCCAGCGGTGCACACTTGCACACCACTGTGTTATCAGGACCAGATCCTGCATTGCCCGCCTTTACCTACGGAGCTCAGACTCCCAGCAGCCGCGCACATCCTGCATGCCCGCAGCCAATCCTTGCCTGGTAAGCACCACTGGGCGCTGAGTTACTAGGAGGCAGACTCTGAATCGTCTGTATGTGCTTGAGTGTCAACTTGCTTCTTTTCTGCTGTTCAACTTTATCTGGGGATTTGAGTGCAGCAACTCAGTATCTCTGGGAGTAAAAACCCTAAGGAAAAAGTAAATGTTACAAAATCTCAAACCCCCTTATTTTTCAGGCCTGAGAAATCAGCATAGATGATTGTCTCAATTCTTTTTTCTAGCAGAAAAGCTGGCAACTTCTCAAATTATTTGGGACAGTTTCTTCTCTTACATTTGACAGAATCATGCAAAGACTTCTCCTCCTGCCTTCTCACTCCCGCCGAGTTTAGAACTCATCAGGACCCAAACTTTCACAGACACAGCATGCCAAATGATATTGATGATTTGCAGTATCTTGCCTGTGATGGTTTGGGGGTTACCCCGCCCCTCCCACACTTTGTATTTGCCCCAGATTATACAGATTATACCAGAATGTGACAAGCTGTCCTCAATCTGCCTGAGCTGATCAGTGAACTCACCAACAGTGAATGATCTTCCATTATCACTCCTTGCTAGGAACTTACTGGCCAAGATGTTAGCATAGGATGAAGGAGCAAGCTTAATAAGCTTCTTCATGAGACCTGTTCCCAAAGGAATATCATCAGGCTCATGAGTACCATGATCTCCATAAAGCACTTCCTTCACAGCAAACTCCTTCAGAAGCTTAATTCCCTGCTCAACAGTGTTCCACTTCTTGGCAGCCCATGGCAAATCATCTCGGGAAGGATATCTCATAGCCACAGCCAACAGAAGGCGTGTCCACAAGCTAACCCTACCAAGAGGACTTGCCAGGTGTTTGTCCACTCCACTCTCCTTAGTGAGTGGTCCCAGCTGCTTGGCAGACTTGTCTCCTACCTGCAGAGCATTAGCACCAATGCCACGGCATCTCACTAGCCAGCTTAGGATTGGCTCACCTGATTCCCTTGTGTATTCCTTCCTAACTTCCCTGACCTCTCTGAGTGGATCCTTGGAGCCTTGGATGTCATCTTCCTCCTCTTCTTCCTGTTGTTCTGGTGGTGCCGGGCCTAACACAATCTTCCTCATAGCATTCCTAAACTCATTGGAACCATCCTCTCTCTTGGCAGCTAACCTCACAGCACTCCTCTCACTTGAGTATTGTTGTCTCAGCACATCTACAAGGTCTCGCAGACTAACTATCTCATCCTCCTCTTCTTGCTGCTGATCACCAGAGGTCCCATCTCTTACATCCTCCTGCGAACCACTCTTCATCTTAGCTTTTGCCTTAGCAGGTGCCAGAAGGGCCTGAGCAGCAACAGACTTGGATGTGTTTGCTGGAGGATTTGAATCTTTAGGGGTCTGACCTGGAGCATTTGAATTATTGGAGGTCTGACTTGGAGCATTTGTATCCTTAGGGGTCTGACTTGGAGCTTGTGAGTTCAAATCTGCCTTGCTTTTAACAGGAGGATTTTGGTTCTGGTCTGCTGGCTGGGGGTTCGAATTGGCTGAGCTGGTGTCTTTAGGATTTGGACTGACTGGGCTAGTGTTACCAGCATTAGCATTAGCATTAGTGGGATTGTTTGCCTGTCCTCCTGGGATGCCTGCCAACCCTGACGTGTTTTGATTGTTGCAAGGAACATTCTGATTTTGGGTATTTGCCTGTGCTCCTGAGGCTCCTGCTAAACTCTGCGGCTTGTTTTGGTTATCCTTATCATTGTTTACGTTATTGGCAGGAACACTGGCTGTGTTCCCAGCACTTGGAGAAGGAGGGGCAGAGGCTGGCAAGGGGGAAGCCGATGACTGTGTTCCCTTGTTTTGCTGTGAAAGAGACTGCTTCTGAGACACAGAATTTTTCCTAGCTCTTACAGAAACTGGTTTTGAATTTTTCACCAATAATGCCAAAATTAATATGAATATTAAAATCATGAGGCAAATATTAAAAATTGTGAGAAGAAAAACAGTTTTACACGAGCATGTACCTAGGCAAACAGTTGGAATTCCTGTCTTAGGCTGAATAACTCTCATTAGAGCCATATTTAAAGCAGAATTTCCATTGATTGTCACATTATTGACCAGAGCTCCTGTAATGTCCTTGGTAATATTCTCAGAGATATTAAAACCAGCATAACCAAGAATAAAATCACCCCAGCTCCAGAACATATCTGAAACCTTAGCTTTAGCCTTATTATAAGCCAGATCAATGAAATAAGCAACAATTTGACCTTTTAACCAACTAAATGCCAAGAAAACAAAACCAGACCAGAGCAATGCACCAACCAAATACAATAGCTGCTTGATTAGCTTCATCTTAATTCCCAGAGCTAATTTCCACTCACTGAAATATCTAGCCCCACGTTGGGAAAGCCAATTAAAAAATGTGATGGTTTGGGGGTTACCCCGCCCCCCCACACTTTTGAATTTGCCCCAGCTAACTCAGACGGCCTCTGGGAATATAGATGAAGCAATTTATTTACAGCTAGCAGAATTTACAAGCAGCTATTTACAATATATACAGTTATATACAATTATATACAGAAATATACAATGGATAAACAATACAAAAAGCACAACTCCCCTCCCAGAAACCTGAGTCCCCAGGAGGGGCTCTCAAAACCACCCCAACACCTCCCCCCGGCCCCTCTCAACCTTACCCCAGTTCTCAGGAAGAATAGAGGTGCAGCCAAGAGGTTAGGGAGCAAGGTTAGTAGGAGCAGGGTTAATGAGATGTGACCAGGTCTAAGGCAAAAGCAAGAGAGAGAAACAAAATGGAGAATGTTTTCTTCTTCTTCCCAGAGTTCTCAGCGTGACTGTGAGAGAAGTAGACACAGTTGTTTTTAATTCCACTGCCAGTTATCTAGTTCTGTTACCAAAACACTCCAGCTTGCTTCAAACTAGCACATTGCCACAGTGAAGGACAGTGATACCTCCTTCTGGTTCCGAGTTCTGCAGGTCTGGAGTTCAGCACAAGCCAAGCAGAAGCTCTCCATCTTTGTGACTAACAATAGTTTGCTGAAATGCTGAATATGCCATGTCAGAGCTTGCAGGCACCCTCCAGGAAGATCAAATTTTATGTTTAGTCCTCACATTAAGGGACTGTCAAAATTTTAATATATCCATAGTGAAGAAGTGCAGTCATGCATCCAACATGAGAAAATCCATACAGTACAGGAGATCATTATGGAAAAAAGATAAACCAGGAAAATCATGAGTTATACAGTTGACTGGAATAGAGCAGCACTCCTCTGACTAATACAGTGCAAAATTAATGAAACTTTGGGGAACATCAGAAACAAAATTATTTCATCCAGTATATGTTTTGAGGCTGAAACTGAAGTACCTCAGTCTCTGACAGACACTTTTTTTCAGTAATAATATTTTTTAAAAACTAAAAATGAAGGAGGATGCAAGAGAGTGCTGAAAATCACTGAAAACAGACAAGAAAACTCATTTAGTACCATATACTGAGAGTAGTAACAGAGGGAGAGAGAAATGTGCCTTTTGTCAACATTGCCAATAAATACTTCACGGGAAAACACCAGATAGCAATAGGCTTCTATAACAAAAAGCCAAGACTGAGGCCCCTTTCAATTTTAAGGGTATGGGTTTTTGGTTGGTTGGGGTTTTATTTTTATCTTATCTCTATTCTTTACCTAAAACCCCAAGTAAAGTTCATTTCTTATCAGCATTAAAATGTTTGCACAGTCCCTAAATTATGCTCCTTCACTATTTGTGAAAGCAAGGTATATTTGCATGATTCACATCACCTGTGAGAAGACGAGTGAGAACGCTGCCTAAGCCACCAGGATCTGAGACTTTTTTGATGTAGCATTAGCGTTTTGTCATTCAGACAGCTCTTTATTAGCAGAATACTAATAAATCTGTATCCTCAAGAAATGAATTACAAAGACTTTGAGCAACAGAAAATCTTACAGCAAACACATACCCTCAAATTTTCATAAAGATGCTTTGTCCTATTACAAGCTACAGTTCAGAGAAGACAGTGCCAGATGAAGTGAGGAACCAAGTTTCTAATAGGCTGCAAATATGTTTCACTAGTTCTCAGCTGCACTAAGCACAGCTGACTTTGAAAATCAGCCCAAACGCTAGCAATGATAAATGATGCTTTTTCTTTCAAAAACCTCCATACTTTTCAAAAGGTTATTTGTCCTCTAATTCAGCTACATCTCTTTTGTATTTAAGGTCTACCTCTGGACAGCACTGGAGGATCCCAGGATCTCATGTACTTTGCAACCTATAAATCACAAAGCCTTTTGCTCAAGTAATAAAGGCATGATTCAAAATAATGGTGGAGAGAGACTTGGTAGCAAGCAGCAGAGAGGCAAGAAGTGGACCATAGGAATGGCATCCTGGCCTGTCTCAGGAAGAGTGTGGCCAGCAGGACAAAGAAGGTTATTCTGTCACTGTACTCAACACTGGTCAGGCCACACCTTGAGTACTGTGTCCAGTTCTGGGTCCCTCAATTCAAGAGAGACGTTGAGGTACTCGAATGTGTCCAGAGAAAGGCGACAAAGCTGGGGAGGGGCCTGGAACACAGCCCTGTAAGGAGAGGCTGAGGGAGCTGGGGATGTGCAGCCTGCAGAAGAGGAGGCTCAGGGGTGACCTCATTGCTGTCTACAACTACCTGAAGGGAGGCTGTAACCAGGTGGGGGTTGGTCTCCTCTCCCAGGCAACCAGCAAGAGAACAAGGGGACATAGTCTCAAGTTGTGCTGGGGAAGGTATAGGCTGAATGTTAGGAGGAAGTTCTTCACAGAGAGAGTGATTTGCCATTGGAATGGGCTGCCCAGGGAGGTGGTGGAGTCGCCAGTCCCTGTTCAAGAAAAGACTGGCTGAGGCACTTAGTGCCATGGTCAAATTGATTGGACAGGGCTGGGTGCCAGGTTGGACTGGATGATCTTGGATGTCTCTTCCAACCTGGCTGATTCTGTGATTGATTCTATGACTTGGAATTCACCCTGGTGTGCTTCTCAATGGGAAATGCAATGTTATTTTAACAACAATGATTAAGCACAACAGAAGATGGAATTCACTACTCTGAACCTTCAAATCAAGCCTAAATACCTTTTCTGGAAAATACATTTACCTTAAATGTATTTTGAAACCCCAGCAAGACAACCTAAAATAAAGCTTAATAGCTTCAACTATTCAATAGATCATTATTAATAGATCATCCAAAATGATTATTTCTATTGTCAACAGTGCTGAGCACTAATTAGGGGCCTGGGCTTCACTGTGCTATATAGAACAGACTGCACTGACACATAAATAGACATTTCTAACACAAGAATCAGGTTTTCCTTTTTATGATTAGTTTTATCAATAAACCAGAAGAGAATACACCAGCAAGTGCCAATTACATGGGATCTGCAGCTGCCTTGCATCTGCAGTGCAGCAGCTCATTTGCTTAAGTAAACTCAAGAGTTTTGGTACTTAGCTAGCAATAGATTTATTAACTTGGAGTGCCACATTAGCAAAGTCAACTAAGAAAAAGCAGGCAAAGATCAGCTAAGAAAACTTTAAAAAGGAGCTGGATAAGAGTGATCTGTGAAAACAAATGTAAGCATCACCTGTGTATTCAAACCCACAAGTTACTACAAGCTGAAGGCAAGTGTCTCAGTTAGTGCAGGACAAACGTTTAAACTGTGACCAGAACAGATGGTGAATAAACAGAATACTACTTAGTACAAAAGATTATAAATTAGTTTGTATTTTTGTTTTGGATGGTTCTGTTTTGCACAAAATACTAAGCTGGCTCCTGTCCCAATGCTTAGCAGCTACAATAGCATCAGACAGTGTCTTAGCAGTACATCTAATGCCACCACAGTAAACACATTGTACACTACAGACATCAAAATCCTGAAATCTTGAACCTGCACTTTCCAGAATGTTCCATTCCTCACTCGATGCACTACATGCTTAATGGAAGCTAAGCAGTTGCTATAATCGTGGAGCTCATTAGAGAGATGTTTACAATGGACAGAAATATTCAGCTCCCAGAACAGGACCTCACTCACAAAATCTCTGCACTCTCTGCCCAGATCCTACAGAAAGTATTAAAAACAAGAGCCTGGAAATCAACCATTAACTCAGCAGATATAGAGTGCCATAAACTGAGTAACTTTACTCCCTTCCACTCTCCTCTTCTATTTCAAACTATTTTTTTTTAATTATTGGAAAATAGAACTTATTTTAGCACTACTTTCACTAACTCTTCCCACTCTCTCATTCCCATTGCTACCATTTCAAAGACAGTAACTTGGATGATGAAAAACTTTTCTAGTTTTCCTTCCACCTACACAATAATACTTAATAACAGCTTCTCTCCCTTGGAAGCTTTGTTTGCCTTTTTGACTGACACACTTGCCAAATATAGATTGAGCCCCTTCTCAGTTGCCCTTTTTATTGTCAGCCTATTAAATATACATACACCATAAACAGAGGATACAAAAGCTGGCATCAATCCAGTTATCATAGAATCAACCAGGTTGGTTAGGTTGGAAGGAAGGGAACTCGAAGATCATCTATTTCCAACCCCATGCCATAGGAAGGGAAACCTCCCACTACAACAGGTCACTCAAGGCCTCATCCAACCTAGCCTTGAACACCTCCAAGGAGGGAGCATCCACAACCGCCCTGGGCAACTTGTTTGAGTGTTTCACCAACCTCACTGTAAAGAACTTCTTCCTAACACCCAATCTAAGTCTCCCCTCTTCCAGTTTAAACCCATCACCCCTCATCCTGTCATTACAACACCTTGTAAATAGTCCCTCACCAGTCTTTCTGTAGGCCTCCTTCAGATACTGGAAGGTGCCACTCCAAGGTCTTTCCAAGCCTTTTCTTCTCCAGGCTAAAGAGCCCTAACTCTCATAGCCTGTCCTCACAGCAGAGGTGCTCCAGCCCTCTGATGATCTTTTTGGCCCTCCTCTGGACTTGCTCCACCAGTTTCACATCCTTCTTGTGTTGGTGGCTCCAGAACCGCACACACTGCTCCAGGTGGGGTCTGATGAGAGCAAAGGGGGAGAATCCCCTCCCTTGCCCTGCTGGACATGCTTCTCTTGATGCAGCCCAGAATACAGCTGCTGTCTGGGCTGCATGTGCACACTGCCAGGTCATGCTGAGCTTTTTATCAACCAGGACCCCCAGGTCCTTTTCCTCAGGGCTGCTCTCCAGCCATTCACCATCCAGTCTGTATTTGCGTTTGGGATTGCACCAACCCAGGTACAGGATCTTACACTTGGCCTTCTTGAATTTTATGAGGTTGGCCTGTGCCCTCCTCTCCAGCCTGTCTAGGTCCCTCTGGATGGTATACCTGCCCTCTTGCAAGTTGACTGTGTCACACATGTGCAAACTTGCTGATGGTGCACTCAATTCCTCTGTCCATATTGCTGACAACGATGTTAAACAGCACTGGTCCCAGCACTGACCCCTGAGGGATGCCACTTGTCAATGGTCTCCAGGTGGACATTGTGCCATTGATCACTACTCTCTTGTGTGTGATCATCCAGCCAATTCCTTATCCAGCAAGTGGCCCACCCATCATGTCCATGTTTTTCCAGTTTGGTGACCAGGATGTCATGTGGGACAAAGTTAAGAACCTTACTCAGGTCGAGGCACATGATGTCAATTGCCCTTCCCTTATTCACTGTTGCTGTGACATCACTGTAAAAAGCCACTAAATTTATCAGGCATAGTTTGCCCTTGGTGAAGGCATGCTGGCTACCACCAGTCACCTCTCTCTGTTTTTAATTTGCCCTCAGAGAGCCTTCAGGAGGATCTGCTCCATGATCTTGCCAGACATAGAGGTGAGACTGCCTGGTCTGTAGCTCCCAGGGTCATCTTTTTTTCCCTTCTTGAAGATGGGCGTTATGTTTCCCCTTTTCCAGTCAGCAGGAACTTTACCAGTCTGCCATGACCTTTCAAACATGATGCACAGTGGTTTAGCAACTTCATCCACCAGTTCCCTCATGACCCGTGGGTGGAACTCATCAGGCCCAATGGACTTGTGTACGTTCAGATTCTTTAGGTGCTCATGAACATAATCTTCACTTATAGTGGGCAGATCTTCCTTCTCCCAGTCCTTACCTTCACCCTATGGGACCTGGATATTATGGTTGGAGTCCCTGCCCCTTGAACACTGAGGCAAAGAAGTCACTGAGCACCTCAGCCTTATCCATATACTTTGGCAGTGGCTCTCCATTACCCTTCTGGAAGGGTCCCACATGCTGGCTAGTCCTCCTTTTCTCACTAATATACCTGAAGAAATTCTTCTTGTTCCTCTTAATGTCCCTAGCCCAATTCAATTCTACCTGTGCTTTAGCTTTCCCAACTTGATCTCTGGTAGCATGGACAAATTGTTTGTATTCATCCCAGGTTACCTGTCATTGCTTCCACTCTCAGTAGGCTTTCTTCTTGCATCTCAAGTCCATAAAGGTTTTTCTCATACAATGGTGGATTCCCTCCCATAAGAGCAGAACAAGGCATAAAAACTTCACTGAGCAGTGACTTGAAGTGTAGACTGTGGGTTTAGAAGACAGACCTACCTTCTCTCCCACTCATGGTTCAGCACATTCGCCTCCCTCCAGGGCTACAGATGCTGCAACAGAACCAATATAGACAGTTTCTCTGACTGTGCCCTTTGGCAAAACCACTGAGATTACTGTCATTAGTATCCTTCAGCTCCTAGTGGGTCTACCTTGTTTAATGACTTTGGATACTCTAGAAGACCTTTTTAGGAACTTTATTTAACCACAGAGAATAAAGAAAGATTGAAAAATAAGCCTAGAGAATGTCTAATTTAACATCCTGTTATGACAGTTAAGGCTATCTTGATTTTTTTTTTCCAGCACACCCATTTTCAGGACTCCTACATCTCAGACTGAATCCTTGAATTATTACAGCCCACTCTGGCGAGTGGGAGTTTAAAACACTTAAAAAAAAAAAAATCTTACATATATCCAGCTTCGGTTCTACTGAACACCAACCACTCCTACAGGCTTAATTAAAACAAAGAAACAGCAAAAAAAAATTAAAAATTACAGTCACTGGCTCAACAGCACTCCAATTCTCTGCCAGGACACAAAATTCTTCTGTTCCTGCCTATTTTCCCCAGACACCTCCACCTCCTCTTTCTCATTACACTAAACCAATATGTTCCCAGTTAAGCATTTTGATAACCTGGTCAATATAAAATATTCATAGTAGCTCCAAATCTATCAAATTAGGATATTTTTTCTCTCCCTAAAGGTTGTCCTGTGAAAAAAGTAAAAAACAAATCTTGAAGGCATTTCATGACAGCATAGTCCAGATTGCATCATGTTTTACCACTTTCACAGGTTGAAGATGTTAAAACAAGAAGGTGTCACAAACTCTGTTTAACACCTATGATTTTGTTAGGCACAACTGAATGAATATAAATCAGAACATATGGAGCATTTCTTCTTTCTTGATGCAACCCACAGAAGTGATTAGCTTGGCTTGTGACCAATTTGACATGTTGACAAATTAGTCAGTTACACATAGAAAAAGGATCTGAACTATTATATATTTAGGCAATCCAGGTTAATTACATTATTACTCCATTTCTTTGTCACTCCCAATTACTCAAATCTCTACAATAGAGTGAAAACTAGGAGGGCTTTACCACATCTATAACAAACTGCTACTCTCCATCAGAAGTGATACACAAAAAATCCTGCTGGCAACTCAAGTTTCCACTAACTGTTACCATCCAGGTATGAATGACAGTAGGCCTAATAAATCATCAGAAAAACTTTCAAATAAACTTTCCAAAGCCTTTAAAACTAAAAAGTTATTGTTAGCAGTCAAACTTTTTAAGATCAATATTCACTTACACTTTGACTGGAAACACTATAAAGGCTCTCTCTACTTGCCACTTAGTATGGTAGACCACAAATAGACTGCACACACTTTAAAAAGAAAAAAAAATCACTAGTGTAGTCCTTTTCAAAAATTATTTATCAAGCTCATACAGTGGAAACAGAGGATGTGAGATGGAAATAAAAAAAAAAAAGCACTGTTGTTGGGGGAAAAGTTGAGAATGTACACAAAATAAGAGCTGAATCAGACTACCTAGCACAACACCCTATAGTTAGGATCACAAAATCCCTTTCAACTCTCTCACTGACAGTAAACTTGCACAATTGCACCCTCAAGTACAACCTGGCTTAAACAGAATTTTCAGTGTCTGTCTAGAATCACAGAATCATAGAATCAACCACATTGGAAGAGACCTCCAAGATCATCCAGTCCAACCTATCACCTAGCCCTATGCAGTCATCTAGACCATGGCACTAAATGCCTCATCCAGTCTTTTCTTGAACACCTCCAGGGACAGTGACTCCACCACCTCCCTGGGAAGCCAACTTCTAGCAACTCTTTCAAGGTCCTTACTTCAGACCTATTTTTAAGTCTTGCCCAGCTTCTTACCTCACTTATTGTATCATCTCATCCGGGGAGGTGGTGGAGTCGCCATCCCTGGAGCTGTTCAAGGTAAGATTGGATGTGGCACTTGGTGCCATGGTCTAGCCTTGAGCTCTGTGGTAAAGGGTTGGACTTGATATCTGTGAGGTCTCTTCCAACCCTGATGATACTGTGATCTCTTTCCTTTGGACTTGACAGAACTCTGCTCCACACACCTCCTCTCAGAATGCTGCTACATAATAATTGTTCTATGACATCACAGTGACAGCATCTGTCCATCATTTTGCCACCATTCTCTATCAACATAACTTACAGGAGTTTGGTTTCAGTGTCTCCACTCAGCTAAAAAACACCAACTTCTGCTTCTGACTCATACCTAATCAAAAGCTCTGCCATTGACTGCTTTTAAAAAACAAAGCTAAACAAAACCCCAAACCACTTCAAACAAAAACCCAAAACATTTGAGCCTGCCTCTTTCTCATTTTATCCTTGACTATCCTTCATGTTTGGCAGATACAACCAAGAAACACTAGCACAGCTACTTTGTTATATGTCTCAAAAACCTCTCCTCTGTCACATGATTTCCCAAAGGTTAGGCTGCTGTACACAAACAACACATCATTATAACCTCATTTCAGCTCCTTGTCCTTCCACATTTCATAAGCTGAGGTACAATTTTAGCTCTGTTTGCACAGTACCTACCACAGTGAGGTCTCGGTCAAACAGTGTCCTGCAAAGTAAATAGAGATGCATGGGCACAGAAATGGTAACCTCAGCAACTCAAGCACTGAGACTTGGCAGAAATCTATCTGTGATTCACAGTCTATTTGCCTTAGAACATCTCAGTCTTACCTTCAGACAAATAAAAATCACACAAACCCATTTTTTGAGTTAATTCCTCCTCCCAAACTTTCAGATCACCATCAGCAAACAATCATCAGGACTAAATCTTTACCTCATTTATGACCTACAAAACTGAACAATCAAGAGACCTGTGTAACCATCTACTACTAACAGAAGCAACCTCGACATCGTCTTTTTAAGATAAGCAATCAACAGCTTCCATAGGTCTAAGCTTCACATTAAAAAGGAATGTTATTAGTTAGCTTGTAACACCTTACTGCTGGAAAGAAGGGAGGGTTTACCAGAAGTCTTTCAAATGTGAGGACAGGGCAAGATGGTTATTAGAAGTCTGACCTACTCTGATCAAAGCAATAAAGAGATGTGATCTAAGGAAAAATGATAATGACACTCATCGGTGAAGCAGGTAGAGAACATGTGTAGGATAAGATCAGATAGTGCTTTGCATAGGATGAGAGAAAATTAAAACAGCATCAATAATTTTGACTCATAGATCCAGAAAGAACCCCAGTCGTACTCATATGACATCAAGACATCTCCTTGCACAACACTTACTATTGACAATTTTATCATGCTGGCTAGCTTTGCAGATTGGTACTTGTACTGTTAGAAGGTAAGAAAAACTGAATGCAGCAAGGCGCATGTAGATGTTAATATTTTACAACATTCACTTCCAACCATTTCTACAATGCCTTTTAGTTGGAATAGTCATGGTATTACCTACTCTGTGAAATTGTTTAAAGATTTCTTTGTAATTCATTTTTATACATTGATATCTATTAAAAAAAAAAAAAATTTCCCAGGTGTGCATTTCCCAAAACGCACATATACTTTCAGTTTTAAACTACTGCAATTTCAACTCAGTATCACAGGCTAGTCACTCTTCAAACTGTTCAGCACAATTCTGCTAAAACAGGACTTCATTTTCTTCCAGATTGTCAGTGAAATCTTTCAATAAGCTTATATGAGTAAGGATTTTCATTTTAAATAATGTTAATGAAGTGTTAGAAAATGGTTAAAAGCTACTCAGAAACAACCAAGAAATAGAAGTGCTTCTAAGCACACCTCAATAGTACAATATTGCCCCTAGACCACCATTACTGCACATAGCAGAGGTGAAGTCCCACATATTCCACAGCACAAGCACTACAACAGCAGTTCTCAAGTTCAGTAGCAAAGCAGATATTTCAATTTTCTTACTAAATACCTCTAGGTTTTAACATCATAAATGCCAACACTAGTAGACAACATCTCACCTCCACACCATCTTTCTGATTACTTTATACTATTGTTTCCAGGTAATCAGTATTTTCAAGTTTTCTAGTCAAGACATCCCTATTGAATTTAAGCCAATGCCAAATTTTAAAAGATCTGTAAGTGTCTGTCCATGCATGAATTTCTCATGAGAGGCTTGTGAAAACAAGAGGCCTGCAATTTTCTACATATCACTAATGGTGAGCCAGTTGCTTGCCCAATCAGCACTCTTACAGTTTCCAACCTTGCACCACCACTGTCCAGCTGACAGGCTCAGTGAAGAAAGGTATGTGATGTCGACAAAGCCAACAGTGATGCAGTGAAGAAAGGAAGTGGCATTAAGAGTAGCTTTCAGTGACACTTGAATATTTAAGTCAGACACTACTATTTTACAAGCAGCAAAGGAAAAAGCCAACCCCTCCACAGTGAAGAAAAAGGTTAATTCTGTAGCTCTACTGGTTCAGACAATCACACTATATAGAAAGCTTGAATTGCCTAAGGGTGAGTAAAGCTGCAGAGTCTGCACTTTACTAGACATCTGATAAACTAATCCCCATCAAGGCTACCTGCCTGCTTGAGCTCTCATACCTAACAGAATCCAACATCTACCTTAGTTAAAAATCAGCTAAGAGGAGAGCCAGTCAAGCTGTACAAATTCAGAGACAACATGTTCAGAACCACTCTGTGATCCACAGGTAGTCCAGACCTTCCAGGGTATCAGGCAACATCTCCCTCCACTGAAGTATGTACCAAAGAAACAGTCTGCAAGACCTAAAACTCCAACTCATAGAATTGTGGTACTGTATTATTCTTATAGAATCACAGATTGGTTTTGGTTGGAAGGTACCTTAAAGATCCTACACTCCCTTGCCACGGGTAGGGACACCAGACCAGGTTGCTCAAAGCCCCGTCTAAACTGGCCTTGAACACTTACAGGGATAAGGCATTCACAACTTTTCTATGCAACCTGTTCCAGCATCTCACCACCCTCACAGCAAAGAGCTTCTTCCTTACATCTAATCTAAATATGCCCTATGTCACTTTTAAGGTACTTCCCCTTGCCCTATCACACATGCCTTTGTAAAAAAGTCCTCCCCAGCTCTCTTTAAAGCCTCCTTTAGGTAATGGAAGGTTGCAATGACGTTTTCCTGGAGGTTTCTCTTCTCCAGGCTGAACAATCCCAGCTGCCTCAGCCTGTCTTCACACAAGAGACGCTCCAGCCTTCTGATGATTTCTGTGGCACTCCTATGGACTTCTCCAACACATTTATGTCTTTTTTTTATCTTGAGAGCCCCAGAGCTGAACTCAGTACTCTCACAAAAGTAGAGGGTTAGAATTGCATCCATTGACCTGCTGGTCGCAGTACTCCATGATACTTAGGTTGCCAGTCTCTCCTCTTGTATTCCACCTACCTGCTACAGTAGGTGGAATACACCTACAATAAGGTTTGAGTCCAAGCTCTCCATTCAATACGTGCAGTCTCACTATGCAAGAGCAGCACATGCCTGCTACTTCACAAATGAGCACTCAGCTCTTTCAAATACACCAGT
Source organism: Pogoniulus pusillus (assembly GCF_015220805.1). NCBI lineage: Eukaryota > Metazoa > Chordata > Aves > Piciformes > Lybiidae > Pogoniulus > Pogoniulus pusillus. Next base: position 35,249,018 of record NC_087269.1, read on the forward strand.
AAACAGTCCTGAACTTTCAACTTTCAGAGGCATGGAAATGGGTAACTACCATAACATGAAATACATCTTAGACAGAAGCAAAATAGAGTATTGAATGCAATCCTTTTACCTCAGACAACAAATCTAAGTACTCCCTGAAGATAAAAAATTCATCAATTTCAGAAAGAACCTGTTAAAAAGCCCTACTAAGCCTTTCCATTATTTAGCTCTTCACTACCCATTATTTTAGTAGAAAAGATATGGACAAAATTACAAATTAACTGGCATTCTGTTTATCACATGTGAAACCAGTCTGTGAGCAGTAATCAACTTTGCCATGTTACTACATAGAATCATTTTGGAAAAGACACGCTCAAATATATCTGAAAGCTAAAATGCTTTGGGTATTTTTTGTCGTTGCGGGGTTTGATTGGAGGTGGGTTTTCATATTGTTTTCAAATGAATATTATTTAACAGAAAATCCATTTCATGTCAAAAGACAAAAAAGCTGGCAGGACAAAAAACATGAAGTGTACACATTCATTTCACTTCACCTGCACCAAGACACTGCTACAAAACTAAAAAAAAAGTTATATTGGTAATCCATTTTTCCCCAGTGTCAACAGAAAGCCAAGATTTTCCATTTAAAAAAACAAAAATCTTTATGATGCTTTAATAAAAGCACTGCATTTAGTTTCAAAAGAAACTGATCAATAGTCAATTAATAATTTATCTAAGATATTTCATTTTATATTTTATGTAGTTTTAAGCCTCACTCACTAGGTTAAAATTTTGTAAAAAGCTTTAATGAAAGGAAGGGATTGGTTTAGAATACAAATTTCTAAAGCAAAAATATGGGGCAAAGAAAAGCTACCTGAAACACTTCCTATTTATACAAAATACTGAAATTGCTTTCAGTGACTCAAAACTTACTCTCTTAGAAAATTATGCAGAAAGGATCTAAGTACTCTATTATACAGAAAAGTTACCTATCACACACCAATGACATTGTCTAAAAATATTCACTTCATGTTCCAACCTATAAACACATGTTAAAATATGACAGCATACAGAGGGATCAGGTATATTTAGGACAGCCTACATGCATTTACAGATAACATTTCATTACCACTCACTGGTTAAATCTTATAAAATAGATCTTCACTACAGTTTGACCAACACTTAAGTATACTAAATATAAATGTACCTGCAATAACCATAACTGAAAAAAAAATTACTACTATACTCAAGTGGAGAAATAAATCATTGTAATTTGAAACTCATTTTGAATATTCTTTATTTCCTGGAAAAAAAAAATCAACATGCCAAATCTATTCAGAATAATCTGCAAGTTACATGTCTTAGGGTAGACAGCCATTCAGAATATGCAAACAAACTGCACACCCTTTGGAATACTCTGGTTCAGACATTTATGTTGACAGTGTTGGCAGGGACTGACAGAACAGATACCTCTGACCCGGGTTAAGAAACATTAAAGGAAAACTGCAACATTTCTATGCTCCAAGAGAGGAGTATGCAGTAGTACAGCAGAGCTAATGAAATCGTGAGTGGTATGCAAATGGCAAACATGAGGTGACTGTTGACTTGTACTTCACAAAGCAGGAACCAAAGCACGCCTGAAACAACATAAAAGCCATCTAGAAGGCACAGCTAAAGCCTGACCTTTCTTTGTTACAGGATGGTGAGAAGTTCAGAGACTCAAAAAGGTTTCCTACAAACTCGTTTTGGAAAAAATCATCAAGAACTACAAAACACAAAGATCTCTGCTGAATCAAAACTCTGAGCTCCAAATCACCACAAGGAACCACTGAGGAAGTACAGCTATGTGCCATAATTTTAGAGGTATGATAGCTAAATATCACAACAGCTCTTAAGACCACAATATCTCTTTCACATTCGGTCTTGGACTACGTCAGTTACTGACATAGTAGGGTTACTATGTCAGTAACCCTAATTTTTTACTAAAATATTGTTACTAGACCATTGCTAGCTCCTAATTGTGGGTGTATAGCCCACAAATAATTAATGAGTCTCCCAGTCTCCCCTAGAAACTGCTCACATGTATTCACTCTTGCCTCTGATCATGACAAAGCTGTGAAACTGAAGTCCTGAAGTTTTGCTTTTGGAAGAATTGAGACAGACTCATGACAAACTTCAGCCTAAGAGTTCACTACTAAATTCCTGTCACTCTCCAACATTTTCTATACTAAGCAAAGAGCTTATATCACATATTTCCTATGATTATCCCAGTAAGTTTCTTTGTTTGATAGCAGGTTTTGGCTTATTCTGTTTGGTTTTGAAAGGCAGTAAAGTCTCATTCTGTAATACAGGAAAGAAGAGAAGCCAAGAAGAGGAAAATAAGGAAATAAGGTAAAGGGCTGTTTCAAAACAAACAGTCTTCGACAATGATCCTTCAAAATACAGCTTTTCAGTTCCTCCTCACCAGACAGCCAAGGCTAAAGAGATTTAACTTGGGCTGTCTGGCAATGATTCAGCAAGCACTCTCTCACTCACAAAGCAATCATGCTCCAGATTTTAAACCATCACTTTATTAGAGAGTCCTCTTCTCTCAGCAAAAAAAAAAATAAAATAAATAAAACCTTGGTGAGCCAACGTAACTACTAAGTCAGCAGTGTCTACTTGAGTTGTCAAACACAGCAGCTTACTGTTACTTGCAGGGAAACGTAACTGCAATCATTTCAATGTCTACACTAATTATGGTGCTGGACAGAGCACTCAAAACATGATCAGAACTATGTAGAAATATTATACACAATATTTTACTGAGGCATCAGAGAGATATGCATTTTAACACAGAGATAGCTTGTTTCCCTCAAAACGTTTGCACATATATTCTTCCAAAGTTTGCATTTGCAAATAAGTATAGCATGAGCAGACATCAAACAATCATGTGATGGGTTACTCGGAACATATATTTCATCAGTTATTCACTCAGAATGGAAAAAAAAAATCACCTGCAATACAAAATCTCTGCATTACAGCTGAGCAGCTTAGGACCAATTTACAAGCTACAGTGACCACAACTCTCCTGAAGATATTTAAGCTAGTTTCCAACTGCTTCATTCAGCCACGGTCCAGGGACATTTACGATGGAAACAGTGCTCCTACCCTCACCCATTTGCCTTTGACTGATGCCACACCACCTCCTCAGCTTCAGCAGAATTGCCTGAAGTGCCATATGGTAAACGCATCAGGAAACTGCTCAGGGTTAAAAAAATTAAGCCAGCAGTGCCACCAAGAGAAATGTCTGTGGAACCACAGTCTCCAAAAAAACATTGCCATGGAAAGGTCAAGCTAAAAGCCTTAACTCTTACCGTGCACCTTTTGTGCCCATGAAGCTCTAAGCAAGAGCACATGAATTAGCTCAAACCTCATTTCAGCTATGTACGTTGAGGCTGTCTCGTCAGCAGATTAAGTTGCCTCATGCCACTTAATTCTGAAAAGCGTTAACAGCTGCTTACAGAAAAATAATATTTTAAAGAAAATTACTGGAACACAAACCAGCAAAATCCCCAAGGTTGTTCTAGTTCTCCTTCTCTCATTCTGGCTTTAAACACAAAAGTTAGCAAAACATTGGAATAACATCAACTAACAAGAGTAACTTTATAAATGAGTCAATATACTGAAGCAATACAGCATTAGTTTAGCTTAAAATTCTCTTCCAGCACCAAAAATTGAGCTGGTTACAAGCAGAGAGGGTCTCAGTCCCTGCCTAGTAGGGGAAACCATTCCTGCAGCAACACCAAATTACAGTGCCAAAAGCATGGAAGTGGGCAACAACACTATGTCATAGCAGTGTGTCTTTAAGACATTCAGCTTATTTCCCATCTCAGAAAAAGGTCTCACATGGTAAATACTTCCCTTCAGCAAAAGCAGGAGTGGTTTACTAGGTCCTGCTGAAAGGGTGAAACAAGCCTGATTGCAGCACAGGTTCAAGATCACTGATGGAACTAGGCATCTCTACAATTCTCTGATAGTATGATCAGAAGGTAGTCAAGCTTTTTATTGGCCAAATTTGAGAAGCACCACTCTTAAAACTGACTCAATCTGACATCAACAGTTCTTCTCTTCTCAATCAGGTTTTGACATTTTGGTACGTGTACAAAAAAGAATCAATCTTTATGATGCTTATGCCCTGGGATTTTTGGGTTTGTTTGGGGTTTTTTGGTGGTTTGGGTTTTTTTTTTAATGTTTTGTTTTGGTTTTTTTTGCAACAACTCTAAAGATTTATTTAAACATCTGACGTAATGCAAACATGGAATAACACCTGATTTGTAAGCATGGTATATAAAAGGCAAAAGTGAAGCCTTTTTTGATTAACATCTGGTGTATTTTTCTTAAAAACTTACGAGAGATTTAAACATAGGATCAAAGCTTTTTTCCTCCCATTTTGTTCACCGTTGCCTACTTTACAACTACGAGGCAAATTAATAAACTGATTTATCCCTAACACAGGACAACTTCATTCTGTTTGCAATCTTGACATTCAGATAAACTTTCCTCCAAATCTATCAGTGTAAATATGTTTACTTATTGTTCTGCATCATTTTCAGATCTCTAGTAGTAGAAAGCAAAGAGGAAAAGGCAGAGTATACAGCATTAAATGCTTGTGAGCAATTTCGTAAGAATAATCCTGTGTTTGATCTTTTTGTCACATTACTCTCAAAGAGATACTCCTACCCAACACTAACTGAACTAATTCTGGAAGACAGATGAGGTGACATTCACAGGCACAGGATGACAATCTCAATCTTATTAGAAACACAGAAAGGAAGTGTAAAGTTTTCTTTACTACTGAGCCAAAGAAAGATTGCCCAGCTGATACAGCACAAAAATTGGCTTCAATACTGATACAGAACAGTAGAAACAACTGATAATGGTCTAACTACTGTTGCGTTTTGAGCTTCATTCGCTCCTTTAAAACCATCCTGCAACAGCACACTCCCTGTCTGGATGCAGAGGTAGTAGTGACATGATAAACTCTGGCATGTTTTCAGCATCATCTCCAATAGCTGGAGTAAATAACGTGACAGGCTTTTCACCGCCAACTTGTTCTCCATCTTCAATCCAGATGCTGGTACAAAAATAAGTAAGATTTTTAAATTCCACTAACCACCACCACCAAGCCATGCACAACTAGTTTAATGCACATTTCTGTGTCTTTCAGTTCTTTCCGGAGTTAACAAGTAAAAGATGCAGATTGTGCACTTTCAAAATATTGAATGAAAAAAACTTAAATACTACCTTAGTGGAAGAAAAACAGAGGACAATGCAAAATACTACACTAAAAATCTATATATGGCAAAAAACAAGCAGTCTACAGAAGTACAATTTCATGCCGGTATGACAAAGTCATACCACATTCATAATGTTTGGGAATGCAGAAGCAGGAAGAAGAAAACAGTTGCAGGTCATAAAACGCTTGGGCAAGGGCAGCTCCACACACAATGAAGACAAATTTAACTTCATCTTTTAGTGAGAAACTCCCAGCATATGGAGTACTTCTCTAAAACATCTTATTTTCCAATCATCAGCAATTATTTCAAATTATTTTCATGTTATCTGTAATACAATACTAATAAGTTTACATTACATTCTATGAACTTCCATTTTCCTGTTGAGTGAGGGCAAACTCAGCTAAAATAGACCTATGAAGTCTACTGCTGTCTTCAAATAGCTTTACCAGGCAGTGAACTTTTAACTATTCCCTGTTTACAAATTACCAAACATGGGATACTTAAAAAAAACAACAAAACAAAACACCACAATTTACCAAAACTATTTCTCTACTATTTTCCCCACGGTATCTTTTACTAATTTAACTGTAAATAAAAATCAAACAACGACTAAATTCAGTTTTTTTCTGGAGATCTCTAACATGGTGACTTGTACCATTTAGTAATCGTACATGGGGTAATACTGTGATAATATCTGCCTATGCAAGACAAAAATTACTACCCAAGTACTCAATTCCTGACTTCATATTCCAATCCATGGATGTCATTGCAGAGAAATTCACACATTCACAACTGCATAATTACAGAATCACAGAATTAATCAGGTTCTGAAAGACCTCTGAGATCATCAAGTCCAACCTATCACCCATCACCATCTAATCCACTAAATCATGAAATCAAGTGCCACATCCAGTTTCTTTTTAAACACTTCCAGGCATGGCAACTCCACAACCTCCCCAGGCTGATCATTCCAATGGCCGATCACTCTTTCTGCAAAGAGCTTCACAGTATCACAGTATCACCAAGGCTGGAAGAGACCTCATAGATCATCAAGTCCAACCCTTTACCACAGAGCTCAAGGCACAGTATCACAGTATCACCAAGGTTGGAAGAGAGCTTCTTCCAACAAGAAGTCTAAACATCCGTGGCACAGCTTGAGACTCTATCCCCTCATTCTGTCACTCGTGTCTGGGAGAAGAAACCGACCCCACCTGTCTACAACCTCCTTTCAGGTAGCTGTAGACAGCAATAAGGTCCCACCTGAGCCTCCTCTTCTTCAGGCAAACAATTACAAATCACTGCAACTTATAACTGTATTTTTTAATTAAGAGTCATACATTATGCATTTAAAAGCTTATTTCCACTTTCTCTTTCATGCAGAGAAAATATATGTCTGAATATGTGACCATATCCAATACCAAACTGCATAAAAATTCACAGAACTCAAGAACACTTCCAGTAAGCAAAATAACTGCAACTATTGGATCTTGATTTTTAAAAAGTTACTCCTCTAAATAATCACTTTCCAAGCATAATACAGGAAAACATCTCTGTCATCAACACGGCAAATCTTGGCAGTAGTGACTAAATAGACATTTTGCAACCTATGACCCAGAAAGCAATTCTTAGGAGACAGCAAAGACCAGGGAGATCGCATGGCAGAGACTCCACCTCTTCCCTCCTGACAGTTTCTTTATCTGCCCAGAGTTATCACTGCAATCTGAGCAGCACATGGGCTTTTCCAGGCAATTCACAGTAAGGGAAAATAAGAGTTCCCAGATTCCTCTAATAACACTCACTGTTACCTAAGAAAAGTACTTCTGAATCCTCTTAATGGCTGCTGAAATATACACATATATACACAGATATATAGGAGTTTTTTTAGTTTATTTTTACATAAATGCTTTACATGCTAAAGAAATATTCCAGAATGAAAGATCAAGAAGTCTAACTACAAAGTTATGACTTAGAACATGAACATCACTAAGAAAACTGGATTAAACTGTATACATTGCACACTTTGTACCTGTGTAACATGTTTTAGAACATCTATAAACACTACAGGATGACTAAGGCAGCAGCATGATTCCCAAATCCTGGCAAAGACCTGCATGAAATGGCAAGAACATTCATCTTCCAGAAACCAAACAATACTTGAAATTGCTGTGCACTATTCTCATCAATATTTTCCAATACCAGCAAATTATCAGGAAATCTGAGGAACACAAAATATCCATAAAACAAAAGGAGAAAAGACACTTAGATTATTTTTCTCTTTCTTTGTAAAACAAGTGCATTAATTTAAAGAAAAGCTAAACACTACATATCAGCTATGCTGCAATCACCAAAAGTGTAAAGAGTCTTTTAATAGTTTCATTAAGCAGAAAAGGCCTATCAGGAAGAGACTGAATATTTGAGTTCTTTTATTCCTTTTCTTTCCAAGACAATAATATCAACTACAAAAATGCTCATTACTTTGGTTATGAAAATACAGTCATGAAACTAACTTAGCAGCGTATGACAACTGGAATCTTCACTCGCCTGCTCACCAGCGAGGAGCACCTCGTCCAGCCTTCAGGTCTGGTGTTCCTGATTTCATTAGTAGTTTTGTTTACAGCAGAACTAATGAAGCTTGGTTTCCTGTGGATTTGCTCCTACGAACCCTGTGGCCACTTCACGCTAATTAAGTCAGTTGCCTCTAAGCTTGTCCATGTCTCCCTAAGAACCTTCACCTCATAAAACTCTCCATTTGTCCACGTGTTCCCATATCCAAACGCGCTTACTTTTGTGCCTTTGTTACTGCTCAGTTCTTTCTCATGCCTTTAAACCCACCTTCACATATCATCGGCTTCATCCCTCATCACCCACCTATCCCTGCACGGTGCTACACAAGAGGCAGCATATGCTGTAGCTGGTCTGAAGCTCAGTGCATGCCGGCTGGTCAGCTGGAGACTGCCTCTTTGCTTCCAAGAGAAGCATACAAAAAGCCATGACATCCTTGTCTCTACGGTTTTTTGGGAGGACAGCTCTTGTGTCCCCCTCATGTCACTCTTCATAAACTGGAGGAAGACAATTTTAGATCTCTCCCTGCTCTTAAACTAGTTGAAACTAACTGTATGGTTCACAATTGTTAAAGAAAAAAAAAAAGACACAAAGTCGATGAAAATTATACTTCCTTCTGAAACCAGGATGAAAAGGTAACTTCGTTCTGGTTGGTTAAAAAGCACCCTGAAAATGCCCAGTGCTATTCTTCTCTCATACTGCAGCTGAAGACATCTTTATTTCTGCAATGCCGGTCCTACTCAGGGAGACCAGGAATATGCGAAATTGACAAAAAGTCAATTTCAGCATTTTTATGTTGCACCCTGTGGGCAGCAATGAAACTGTCAACAAGAATTACTATTTCACTCCACTGACAAATAGCAGAAGGGTCTGAAGCTATTCCTAGGGATAGCCACCTCAACACTAAAGCCATGGAAGGACAAGAACAGCACTCATTCCATCTAGGATAGTACATGTGAAACCAGGGCAATAAAGAAAATGCCCCTTCACTAGGAACAGAGGAAGTGCATACTCATGAACTTCTAAGTCCATGTTAATTACAGATGCAAAAGCAGAGCCTAGCACACAAAAACTACCTGTTGCTAATAGAAACCTTATCATTTCTTCCTCTGCCTTTGTGACTTATACCTGTTTGTGCCCTGGGGACAGAGAACAGCTAACACAAAACTCCAAATACTGCATTTAAAGGGAGCAACAATGCTCCAGTAGTTAAGTATTAGTCTGGGACTCACTAGACCTAGAGAGCATTTCCAAAACCTTCCCAGGCTTCCAGCACAGCTAGTGAAACTAGGAGTATATCTACATAACATAATGCAGTGCTGTGTAGGTAGCTCAAACACCAGAAAGAATACAGCCATGCTAGCACTGCCCTGCACCCAGGCTTAAGTATCCATCCAGCTTCTCAAGGAGTTTGGATCTACCCAAACAATACTCCACTATAGCATGTAAGCATATCTTCAATCATTTTGCCTCAGACACTGGCTGTAATGTTACAGCTCTTCACTACAAGGAATTGTAATGAAAGAATTATCTGAAGAGAAAAACTCTAAGACACCAAAGTTAGGAAGAAGACCAAGTACCTTCAAGAGGCATCACGCTTTACCCATATAACATCACAGATACAACCCCTGAAACACCCTGCTTTAGCATCCTTTCTCTTATTTCCGCCCCTAGAGGTTATGGCTCTGACTTGAAAATGTTAGTAAACATCTCTTTAAATCTTATTCTGTCTTTCCATAACAGTATATAGATTCTAGATAATATTACCCTGCAAGAATAAAATCCAAAACCGGTTCTAAAATTAAAGCATTCTTGAGTATTCTCACACATAAGCAAAAGTTGAAAAGACAAACCACTTCATAAAGAAGGGCATGAAGAACATGCTACTTGAATTACAGATGGAGTGAGAATGAAAAAAAAATCAACCCACAATACAATAACAAAGTATCATTTCAAGGGTCACGTACATTCTCTTTCTAAAACAATGCCTGAAATCTGGGATTTATCAAAACAGACAATCTTAATTTTGTGATTCACTTCTTACACCAAGTAATCAATAGTCTCTAAAGCAAAGCAGTTGTCTTCTTGATGAGTTTGTGAAAAAGGCAACATTCCAATCCAAATCGTGATCGGCTGTGAACACCTCTCCCTTAACAGCAGCAATACCAATTGCCCAGCCTTTTTTCACTCTATGTAATGCTCATTTACATAGTCGTGACATTTTTAAATGTGCTTTAAAAAGCACAGATAGCATAAAAATATAGAAGAAGAAAACCACAACACTAACAGAACTCTCATTTGACCACAGAATTCACAAATATAATAACGACCACGTCCACGGAGCACAATAGAAGTCCATTTTACAGATTATGCATTCAGAACACTAACCCAAGGAAATCCTGGTCGTGTCCCCCCGCCTCCTCCCGCAATAAGAGTGTGTCTGGACACAACGGGACATATCCTGGCTCCTTCGCTAACCTCTACGCGCATTCCTACACCCCTTAGGAAAACAGTGACAGTCGACATAAAAGGAAGGGAAACAATGACATTCTTTTAATAACAACGTTCACTACCGAGTCAAGTGCGTTAGACCCAGCCGGTTAGCGCTACATGACGACAGTTTCTGCATTCCCCTGGACCAGACGCATTCTCTCCTAGCCCGAGTTCTGCCGCTCGACGCACAGACCAATTTTTCCTTAAGGGCCCGGCCAGGTACTCACCCTCTCCCATCCCCACTGCTGCCCGGGGCGGCTGCAGGGCCGGAGCCCTGCAAGGGGTACGAAAGGGGCCGACACCTCTGTCCCCCACCCGGCGGCCGCACACACCAGGGCGAAGCGCGCCTCGCCCTGGCCTCGACCCCCGGCGGCGGCGCAGGCTCCACGTCAGCCGGCCCTCGCGCCCCCGGCCCCTCGCCGCGCTGCTGACACGCACTTTCCCCCCGCGCCCGCCGCCCCCTACTCGAAGGGCTGTGTCACGCCGAGCCCGCCCGGGCCGCCTCTGTGCCCCACGCCGCTGCAGGCCCCACGCCGCCGCCTCGGCACCGCCGCAGACCCCCGGCATAGCACGAGACGCGGCTCTTACCGCCAAGTCGGGGCTGTGGGAGTCCCGCTGGGAGACAGCGCGGATGACCCCGGCCCGCCAGCGCCCGCTCTCCGGCGGCTCCTCGCCGCCGCCGCCGCCGCCGACGCACAGAAACCGCTTCCCCACCAGCTCCGGCCGCGTCTCCACCGCCACCGCCATGGCCGCCGCCGTGCAAGCACCGCACCAGCTACCGAACCCACTCCTCTACGGGCCGCCCATGGCAGGAACGGCGCGGAGCGGAGGCAGGCGCGGAGCTCTTGGCCTCAGCGGCGGGCTGGGTCGGCGCCCCTCGGCCGGGCCGGCGCCGCGGGGCCGCTCCGCCGCTGCCGCCAGCAGCCTGACACAAACACTGAGGGGCGGGGGAGGGCTGGGGGCGCGCGCTCCCTCCCTTCTTCCCTCCCTCTCCCTCTCCCTCTCGCGCGCGCGCTGAGCTGCTCGCTCGCCGGCTCGCTCACCGCCGCGCTGCGGCCCCGACCACTCCGCCCCTGCAGCCCACTGCCATGGAGACCAGCACCGCGCACCGTCTCCCTCCGCCAGGCAGCGCACCGTGAGGGGCGACGGGCCGCCGCCGCCGCGCGGCAAAGAGTCCAGCCGCCCGATGATCGGGGCCCCGCAAGAGCTTCTGCCGGCAAGGCAGGCGTTCTGCTAGGTGATTCCGTCCGGCGGAGGTCACCTCCCGCCGGGGAACCCCGGACGCTGCCCCCACCCCGGCCCAGCCGCGCGGCGGAGATGCGTCTCTCACCTGCCCCCAGCGCGGGCGGCCCCCGGCCCCGCCGTCTGGGAAAGCGCGGGGAAAGCAGCTCCGCGGAGATCCGCACCGGCAGCCTTTCGCTCTCAATTCCGGTCCTGCGGCGAGGTTTCGGACGCTTCCCCCAGCTGCCAAGGGACTGCCCTGGCCCCGCCGGCTTCTCCAGTCTACCTAAGGTACGTGGCTCTGGGAGGTGTAACTGCTGGGACCGCTACCATGAGCCAGGCACTGCACAGATGAGGGTTCGAACTAGATCTGCTCTCTGCAGCACCTTTATCCTCAGTTTAACTTCTTAGCAGCTTAACAAAATCTAGCACCCACCTCTCCCTACGACAAACGAGCCCACATAACTCCATGGGAATGCAACGGTTTTTTTTGGTCCATCATGAGCTTTTCCACAGGCACAACATTTCAGACCTAGAAGACATTATTTGATACTTCTGAATGCAAGTCAAGGAAGGATACTTGAGCAGTCAGCTCCCACACGTGCATATTCTTCAGCTGAGATCTTGGTTTGTAGTACAAAACAAAGCCATGTTCCCTGGCAGCTGCTATCAGCTTGCTGTTTTTCCACGAAGCCTGTAGTCATGCTGTAGTAAGGCCATGTTTGCCTTTCAAGAGGTTTTCCTTCATGTTATCTAGATGCATCATGTTTCTTTACTGGTATGCTTGCTCTCAGGAGAGCAGGTTAATGATCTCTTATCTGGCACTAGAAAGCAAATTTGAATTGTGCATTAAAAGAAAACAGATAGTGAGGCAAAAGCAATAAATCAAGAACACAAACTTAGCACGTTCCCATGTATTTCAGTGGAACAAGTAACTTCTTGTATAAAGGAAGTTAATTAACAGAAAGCAAGGGGAAAGAAAAAAACAACACCATAACAGATGAATCAATTCATCATTTGCCATGACAAGTTTGTTCACAGTATTAGAATAACCTACAAGACATGACATTTATACCAGAACCTACAGCTGCCTGGCATTCCATTGGCAGTAGGCTACAGATGCATGGACACGTGGTCCCTAGAATCTGTAGAATGAATTTGAGTTAAATGACGTCTTCATGCACATTTCAGAGTAATGCTACAGCCAACAAAATGTCCTTCACTCTTGTAGAATGAGCAAATATTATCTCAGTACACAGCAGTTACTCATGTAAGGTATAAAAAGAAATTACAAGGACAACTAAAGAAATATAAATCATATAAAATCTCTCTGTAGTTTTATTAGAGTCCCTCTTGTTTAGCCAAAGAGCAATTTGAGATTACTATTGAATTATACACTTAAGTATATTAAATTAGCATGCAACAAACCATAAAATATACCCAAAAAAGCCAAGTGATATGATTCTGACTGAACTTGGGAATTTATCACAGAATGCCAAAGTATTATAACTAAAGTATTCTAGGTTTGTTCCAAAAGTTTGCATCATGTAGTGCCAACATACACCAGAATTATGTTTTAGTATGCATTAGAATTCACCATTGTTCAAGGATGTATCATGTTATAGTTACCACCTGAAAATATCGATATGATCAAGTAACATCAACATTTAGGTGTAAATTCCCATGGTCAGCTGTCACATCCCAGGTGCCAACTAAGAAGAGCAGGACCATTATCTAGCTCCTCACCACACCACCAAGCACTCTGCTCCTTCAACAGCTTTCCATATAGACCAGCAGAAGTGAGCTTAAGAAGAGCCCTGCCACATCAGGGTAGCTTCCCTCCCCAGTCACACCCTAACTCAGCTCTTCTCTTTCAATTCTTTGACTTTGAACAGCTCTCATTATCCATATGTGCTTTAGGAAGGTCAAAATTACTACATTCAGTTGGGTCAGAATACAAGAGACCTATGGGTTGCTCAATACGCTCTCCACCTTCAGTAACTTATTTTCTTTGTTCACCCATTTCTTCTTTGCTTCTTCCTTCTCTCCATATTTCTCTGCAAAGTGCTGGAAACTGTGAGTGTGTTATATGCTCAGGATGTGCCTAAGTCAACACAGCCTCTGTCTGTAACAAAACAAAGTAATGGTGCTGTGGCCCAAGGTCTGAAGACAGCCTAGAAACCAACTCCTACAGAGTTTGTGCTGTATCACACTTCAGCAGGACTTCTTCCTTTGTTAGAAGCCATTGTAGGTGTCAAATTAATACACTGATTACCCTTTCAAAGCAACACCTCCTCTATTTCTTTGAGGAATATTATGCAATACTTGAACTGACATTTCCGAGTACCAAAATTCGCAGGATTGAAAACATTAGCAATGGTATGAAAGAAGTGTCACAATGAAGCCACTGCTCATTGTGACACTGCTGATCTTGATTACTCCAAGAAGGCCAGAGGAACTGTCCCCTTGGGCATAGCGACACTCAGGGCCAGGTGCCCATTGGCAATACCAAAGCAGAAATGACAGTTTCAGGCTGGAAGAGTCCAGATTAAAAAAGAAAAATGCTTTCCTTGGGAAATTAACTGCAGGTAAACTCCCCCATTGCAGCCCTGTGTGGCCCCAGTGCAGCTTTGGTAGTAAATATAAACTCACAGAGTGCAAGGGCTTGGAAGGGACCTCAAGAGACCATTGTATACGAGTCCCCTGCAAAGCAGGACTACCTAGGGCAGGTCACACAGGAAGACCTCTGGACAGGTTTTTCAGATCTCCAGAGAAAGAATTTCCACCATCTTCCTGGGCAGCCTGTTCCAGGGCTCCATCACCCTCACAGTAAAAAAGTTTTTTCTCCAGCTGAAATGGAATTTCCTGACTGAGTTTACATCCATTGGCCCTTGTCCTATCACTGGGTATAACTAAAAAGAGACTGGTTCCATCCTCCTGAAAGCCACCTTTCAGCTATTTGTAGATACTGATAAGATCCCCTCTCAGCCTTCCCTTTTCCAGACTAAATAGACTCAGATCACTCAATCTTTCCTCATAAGAGAGATGCTCTGTTCCCTTCATCATTCTCATAGCCCTCTGTTGATCTCTCTGCAGTAGTTCCCTGTCCCTATTAAACTGGGGAGCCCAGAACTGTAAGCAGTACTCCAGATGTGGTCTAACTAGGGGCGAGGAGAATCTCCCTTGACCTGCTGGGCACACTCGTCTTAATGAGTTTACTATTGGCCTTCTTGGCCAACAGGACACTTTGCTGTCTCATGGATAACTTATCAACCAGGACTCCAAGGTCCTTCTCTGCAGAGCTACTTTACAGCAGGTCAGCCCCTAACCTTTATTGGTGCATGGTGTTATTCCTCTCCCCAGGTGCAGGACTCCACACTTACCCTTGTTGAAATTTAATAGGTTCATCTTTGCCCATCTGTTCAGTCTGTCCAGGTCCCAGTGGACAGCATAGCCTGGCAGGGTGTCAGCCACTTCTCCCAGTTCTGTACCATCAGCACATTTGCTGAGGGTACACTCTCTCTCTTCAGCTAGGTCATCGATGAAGATATGGAATGAGACTGGACCCAGCACTGACCTCTGGGGAACGCCACTAGCTACAGGTCTCCAACTGGACTCTGCACCATTGATCACAACCCTCTGGGCTCTGTTTTTTAGCCAGTGACTGATGAATTCAACCACCAAGATTTACAGGCAAAGTAAAAACGTTCTGCTGACCCAACAATGAAAAAGCAACACTGACACTACATGTGACCTGATTGGTCCATCCTCTCATCCAGATTGTACCTCAGACTGACACTAACCACTGATCCTACCTGAAAGAGACACCTGAGTCCTGCCATAAAGGCAATGATAGGGGAAACAAGACTCAACATTCTATAGCTTCAGATATCAAGAAAAGCTATATCCATGATTTTAGAAAATCACTGCATCTTCCATTTTTGCTGTCATTGAAAAAATATTGATGGTGCTGTTTGTATCTTCAACAAATGGCTTCTGTAGCTAAATACCCCACTTCACCTGGGTATTTAATCATCTGAAAAGGCTGTCATGCATATGGTATGTTAACAGAATCCTATAGCACAGATTACTGTATGAAGAGTTTTTCATCCCACTATTTTAAGTCACACTTCCTTGAAAGTATACATCTTTATTGAGAGCTATTCATAACTTCCAGGTTGAACATTTGGAATTGTAACAACTCTTCCATTTTTGTGCTGTATACTTTTAGATCTATTTTACCTTTCCTTGGGATTCCTCTGAATCTATAATTCCTTAGAAATTTGGAAAGGCATATTTAATATTTTCCATTGTTCAGCATCAGAAAATTAAGAACCTGTATTTTATGGAAACTTGCATCATTTGTTTTAAAAGTTTCCTAACTTGAAAATTCATAGTGAAGAGAAAGCTATTTTTCCTCACTCACCAGTTATTTCTACTACAAAGCTAACTTTTTACTTCCAGCTGGTTTACCTTATCTTCTGTACAGAGTCCAATGGCTTTTTTTAATTCATCCTACCAAAAGCATCTTCTTCCTTGGAAACAAAACTCTGTGAATGGTGAAACAGTCCTTGAGCATTGAATGGGACACAAAGAGGTCATTGAGAGAATGTGATTATTTATAAAGACAATTTGATGCAGGTGCAAAGGCAGCTTTGAACACCTGGGGGTGCAAAGGTGCAGGACAGTAAGAGCTGTGGTTCATGGAACTGCCTCTCCTGCTCTACCACTATCATCCTATATGGTGATTTACTCGTATTTACATCACTGTATACAACCACAATTCCATCTGGGATTATCGACTGACCACTCTTGATCTTTTCCCGTGTCTTTGCTTTCTCACTTGTAAAAAGCCTGCAAATTTACTGCTATATTTACATTTCAGGCAGAGGCATTCCCTTCAGGACTTTCTTGATACCATTCTGGCTATTGCTACAACATAAAAAAGGAAGAACATTTAACTTTAATGCATTTGTGAATCACTGTGGCCATATCTGTAGTAGAAAAAGCTGTAGTTCACAGGGTACCACTTCATCAATGCTGACAACAGTAAGGAACACTACTGAGCCTCCATGTGCTGTTTTCACAGTCAAATTGTAGCCCAGAACAGAAGAATACTCACAGCATGCTCTGATGTAGACATTTCTTTCTGTTCTCATTAATGAGCTATCACCAAAAGATAGCTGAAAAAATTAAATAGGGCCTTCAACTCATCTCTTTCCATGTTTGCTGACATCTTATAATATTAAACCTTCCTCATTTCCCACCTTCTCTTCTTGTCGCCCTCAAACACTTAACCACTGCCTTACACTTGAGCCAGCAAAGCAGTGCTTGTGAGCATCCCACATTTGTTTTAAATACACAGTCAGCCATCTCAGCCCAGTGAAACTGCAGGAAAGGGTTCTGCTGAGCCCTGGAACTTTGCCCTGGAACTGTTGAGATGGACTCACCCTTTGTCCTCTGGTGGGGGGGTTGGCATCACTTTCAGCAGTTGCCCCTGCTTTCTGCATTAGGTATGTAACTGCAGCTGGAGAGCAGAGCATCCTTAGGCCAGCGCTATGCCTTGATACCAAACAACTTTTCACACTTCTAATTTTACTCTCTATAGAGGTAAAAAGCAGAGGCTGGGGGTAATAGAGACAGCAATGCTGTCCGTTTCCACCTTTCCCTGAATAACTACAAGCTTAATTCCTCAGGTGAGACTTCCACATTCTGCTTTGGTCTTCTCAAATGTCTTCCTCTAGAATAACCTCCAGAATTTGGCTGGGGGAAAATGTTCTAAGTTCCACAGATGGAAGATGCCCATTTACTGGCTGGCTGTTGGTCACAAAGTGCAGGTGCAAGCACTGAGAGCAAAGATGGTACACAAGCTGTGGCAGCACATTTTGGTAGCAGTTTTCTGGCCATCCTAGTGATGTTAGATCTCCAAGTTTGTTCCCTACTTTTCAGCAAGCTTCTTGAGGCTTTGGTACTTGTCATGAACCAGACTGAGCTTTAAGAGCATCTCTCAGGAAAATGCATGCTTCTCCCAGACAATCAGCAACAGAACAAGGGGACACAGTCTCAAGTTGTGCCAGGGGAAGTATAGCTGGATGTTAGAAGGAAGTTCTTCACAGAGAGAGTGATTTGGCACTGGAATGGGCTGCCCAGGGAGGTGGTGGAGGCACTGTCCCTGGAGGTGTTCAAGAAAAGACTGGATGGGGCACTTAATGCCATGGTCTAGTTGACTGGCTAGGACTGGGTGCTAGGTTGGACTGGATGATCTTGGAGGTCTCTTCCAAACTGGTTGATTGATTCCATGCTGTAACATTCAGAACAAAGTCTCAGGACTGAGAACCATTATTTAGCTGAGGGGATCTGCCAATAGAACAAAACTCCAGAAGAAATCTGTCATATTCAGAGACAGAAATATTGACGTTCCTCTGGAAAAGGCATGCATTTTGTCAGGCTGCTCCCAACAGTGATGCTGTTCTTCTGTCAATCACTTGGACATAAAACTTGAAAACAGTTATCCCTAAAAATGGATTATCACCTTCCCAGGAACGTTCCTCCCATGCATCTAAGTTGTATAAAGGGCAGTAGGTGCTTTGCTACTGCTGGCAGAGCACTGGGTAGTGGTGCAGCTGGGTGTATAGAAGTGCCTGATTCTCTCATCCAAGTTCCTGGAGCACCAACTTCGTGGGTATTTTTATTTACTGTTAGATAATGCTAAATGTTTGGCTATTGCTATCTCTGTGTTCTTACAATTAGTAAGCTTCTAATATTAGCAGATGGGCAACAGTAAAAATATTTTTTTTAAAAACCCAAACAAAACCAAACCCATCCCTGAAAACACACACAACCCTGTGGAGGCAGAGACTACTTCTGTGGCAGGCATTGATCTCAGTTTAAGTCTCCCAGAATCTTAGAGAGGAACTTCTTACTGTGTTGGATTAAAGGGGATTAAGTAGATCAATTTATGTGTAGGTATTGTCATTGGTGAAAAGGATAGGATATATTAACCACCAAAATAAATGTACAGGTCTTTTTTGAATTAACTGAGAACCAGATAAGGACTCTTACCTTCACTGGAGACTACCTGTGTATCATGAAATAAAGACAGAAAAGGGAAACTGAGCAAGTATAGTTAGCAAGAACCTTCTGTTCCAAGTGCTTCAGTCCACCATGTGTGGGCTGCTGTGAGCACCTTGAACAAATCTGAACTAAGAGACAGAAGTCTTGTAATGATTAGTACTCTCTACATAGCTTTATCTATATATATCTCAAATCTTCATCAACATATTTTAAAAACCACTCTTAAGAGCTGTAGTGGTGCTGCTATCCAGGTAGCTTCCTGTTACTAAACCTCCAGTTTCAGTAGGAACTTATATTGGGTTTCTAGTCACTTTTGGAAGAAGTGACTCTTGCCGACAGCAGCTTTAGACTGAAATCACTTGGATGTTGATACTGCTGATCCTGATATAACTAAACCAGGTGATGGTTGTGTTAAGGATGTGGCTTAGCATGCTGCTATATACTATACATAATAAAAAGCTAATTAAATGTTTTGAGGTCTAGAGAATCTCTAGAGCTGAGATGAGTTTAGTTATCATTAAACTATGTGCTAGGTAGGAGGGCTACAAGGATGATTAAAGAACTGGAGCACTGCCTTATGAGGAGAGGCTGAGAGACCTAGGACTTTTTTGTCTGCAGTGGAGAAGACTGAGAAGGGATCTAATAAATGTATATAAATATCTGAGGGCTGAGTGTCAAGAAGGAAGGGACAGGCTCTTCTCACTTGCACATGTGATAAGACAAGGGGCAACAGATGTAAACTATAGCACAGGAAGTTGCTCTTCAACATGAAGAACTTTTTTACTGTAAGGGTCGTGGAGCACTGGAACAGGCTTCCCAGAGATGTTGTGGAGTCTCCTTCTCTGGAGACTTTCAAGACCTGTCTGGATGTGTTCCTGTGTGACCTGTGCTAGATTATGTAGTTCTGCTCTGGCATGGGGGTTGGACCCAAAGGTCTCCAGAGGTCCCTTATGATCCCTAACATCCTGTGATCCTGTGAAGATGATGTGACAATGTTACTTATGGCTACTTCCTTCTTGAAAAAAAAAAGAAGAAAGGTTGTTGGATCTTTCTGAAACTGGGGTAGAAAATGCTCACAATCACATTTGAGAAGGTGCTTTTAGCTAACTTGTTCTGTAGGGTTCTGCAATATCCTTTTTCCTCAGTTTCTACTGTCTTACTCCCACCTTACTGTTTTGCTACCAATTCCTCTACATTTTCTTGATGCAACTCTAGTGTTTTCCCTGTATCTATAGATCATCAAGCACAATTGCTTGATGTCAGCTTGTGTTAACTACTTTTTAACAAGCTTTTCTAATTGCTATTTTTCTGTGATGCTGGTTCTTCTTTCCTCCTGCCAGAAAACTGGCTCCAAAATGGATTAAAACCGATACACAGGTTTCTTTCCTTTATTCAAGCTGCCTGTTTTGTCGAGCTTCTGTGTCAGAAAAGGCTAATTAGTGTTATCTGTGTCCTGCAATTCAGTAATAGCCATCATTTAACAATATTTATCTCTTTGTTAAGGAATGTCTCAGTATTTCATAGTTTTGTGTGGCACAGAATGTAAACAAATGATGTTACAGATTTCATGCTGATCAAGCAAAAGGATTTTCTTACTGCTTCTGGGACTGTTATCTCAATTAAAACTATCACAAATTTTGTACTAAGACAGTAACTTCTTCAGTTATTTTACTGTTCTTATCAGGAGTGTTCCAGAGTCTGTCACATTTGTTAAGGCTATACTCAGAATTTGTCCTGGAAAGGGAATTGATTTAAGTCTGCCCTTGCTGAAAGAACTGTAATGGAACATCATATCTTATAATGACAATCTGAAAAGGCACAGACCTATATAAGCAGAGAGATGAGAAAGGGCTTGCTCATCTTCTTAGTCTTAAGAGCAGTGTTTGCTTGTTGCTGTGTAATTTAATTGAATGAAGAGATTGTCTCAGAGTTGTGGTTAGAAGGGAACTCTGGAGACAGTCTAGTCTGACCCCCCTGCTCAGAGCACAGTCACCTGCAGCAGCTGATGATTCAGTTATGAATTATGAATATTATTTTCCTTATGAATATTACATTTTATTATTAATATTTTTTAAATCTTGACAATTTCCTGAGACCCTTTGGATTTTTGGTCAACAGGAAGTAGTTGCACAGAATTAAACAGATTTATCAATCAGAACTTGGAAAACAGGAATGTGAAAACAGGAAAAATTCTAACTATGCTTATGGCATAGTCCTGCCTGACCAACCTGATCTCCATGTATGATCAGGTTACCCACCTGGTGAATGTGGGGAAGGCTGTGGATGTAGTCTACCTGGACTTCAGCAAAGCCTTTGACACCATCTGCCACAACAAGCTCCTGGCAAAGCTGGCAGCTTGTGGCTTGGACAGA
This sequence comes from Pogoniulus pusillus, assembly GCF_015220805.1. Taxonomy (NCBI): domain Eukaryota; kingdom Metazoa; phylum Chordata; class Aves; order Piciformes; family Lybiidae; genus Pogoniulus; species Pogoniulus pusillus. Next base: position 35,269,998 of record NC_087269.1, read on the forward strand.
TTCACTCTGATATGGGTCAAGAGCTGGCTGGAAGGCAGAGCCCAGAGGGTGGTGGTGAATGGTGCCACATCCAGCTGGCAGTCAGTCACTAGTGGTGTTCCCCAAGGATCAGTCCTGGGCCCAGTCCCGTTCAATATCTTTAATGATGATCTGAACAAAGGGATTGAGTCTGGCATCAGTAATTTTGCAGATGACACCAAGCTAGGAGCAGTTGTTGATCTGTTGGGAGGGTAGGAGAGCCCTGCAGAGGGACCTCGACAGGCTGGATGGGTGGGCAGGGGCCAATGGGATGACATTTAACAAGGCCAAGTGCAGGGTTCTGCACTTTGGCCACAACAACCCCAAGCAGCACTACAGGCTGGGGACAGAGTGACTGGAGAGCAGAGAGAGCCAATGGCATCCTGGCCTGTATCAGGAAGAGTGTGGCCAGTAGGACAAGGGAGGTTATTCTTCCCCTGTAGCCAACACTGGTCAGGCCACACCTTGAGTATTGTGTCCAGTTCTGGGCTCCTCAATTCAAGAGAGATGTTGAGGTGCTGGAATGTGTCCAGAGAAAGGTGACAAAGCTGTTGAAAGGCCTGGAACACAAACCCTATGAGGAGAGGCTGAAGGAGCTGGGGTTGTTTAGCCTGGAGAAGAGGAGGCTCAGGGGGGACCTCACTGCTGTCTACAACTACCTGAAGGGAGGTTGTAACCAGGTGGGGGTTGGTCTCTTCTCCCAGGCAACCAGCAATAGAACAAGGGGACACAGTCTCAAGCTGTGCCAGGGGAGGTATAGGCTGGATGTTAGGAGGAAGTTCTTGCCAGAGAGAGTGATTTCCCATTGGAATGGGCTGCTCAGGGAGGGGTGGTGGAGTCACCGTCCCTGGAGGTGTTCAAGGAATGACTGGATGAGACACTTGGTGCCATGGCCTAGTTGACTGGATAGGGCTGGGTGCTAGGTTGGACTGGATTATCTTGGAGGTCTCTTCCAACCTGGTTGATTCTATGACTCTATGATTTTATGGAGTCCTAGCATTAACTCTGGCATATGTACTCATGATGCTTTGGTCCCTGAATAAGTTTCCTGTACAAAGATTCTTCCAAAACTTATTATAATGATCTTGAGGTAAAATACAAAATATTCCAGGCAGAGAGAAGGAGAGAAGAACAGAGTTGCAGCTGCTGAGATGCTAGTGCTATCGGTAAACAAACACATGGGTGCCAGGATTCCCAGTTAAGGAGCTGTGAATGGGGTGCTGCTCCCAGCAGAGGGTCAACACAGAAAGGCTCAGTGCAGAAAAGCAAGCTTTCTAAATTACCCCCCATTAAATACATCCTTTTGAAAATGAAACTTGCCAATAGGCACTAGCATCATTGTTCTGGCCAGTGAATTCAAGGCTTCATTCTCTGTGTGACCAAGCAGGCCCGTTGAGGGGCAGCACAAGACGCCTGATGCATGATGCTAAGCCCCTAGCCCTCAAGGCTTTGCTGGGGCCAAACACTTATTGTTTGCTCATCTAACTCCACTCCCAGACACACAACAGGAGGAGGAGAGCAAGGGTTAAAGTGGCCTGGCAGGATTTATGCCTACCAGGACAGTCAGGGAGAGAGGTTAAGTCCTAACTACAGGTAAAAAGGTCTAAAACTTAGAAAAGGCCATACTCTGTAGCTGAAGCATCACTGACAGTAAATGTGATTGTATTAGGAAAACCATTCTTGGAAAGAAGGATTAATGGAGAAAGATGTGCTCAGTCCTCAGTACAAACTACACAGGTCTGCAGGAGACCTACCTCCTTTCAATCAGTGGTCTTATGGTGGACATGCTCTCACTATGAAGTTCTAAATTGATTAATCTTACAGGTGCTAGAGGGAGCACTGTGCTACCCTCTTTGTATTTAGATATTGATCATGCTTTAAGAGCAGTAGGCCAAAACACTTGTTAGCTTGAATATTAGAGGTATCTGAAGGGAGACAAAAGGAGAAATAGCAATTGAAGATAAATCTTAATATCTTTGTCTTCTATTTTAATCCCTCCTTGTTACATTTCCCTCTTGATTGAAATGCGGTTTCCAGAAAACTTTGTTCTGATCTTACTGTGTTGCTGCACTAACTATATGAGAATATTTATTATTTGACAACACCTAAAGAAAGATGACCCCAACTTATAAAACATCGAGTTGCAATCCTTACTGCAGTGAGAGAATACAGTGTGCAAGGAACTTCCTCAGCACAAGCCAGTCTATATCTAAAAGCACTAGATGTAACTTGAACTTCAGAAAAGGCTAGCAAGTATTTTCTGCTGTCTTTGTAGTCCCAATGATGTTATTTACCTGAAGCAGACTTCAGATGATGGCACAGAGCTTTATTTGAAATGATTCAGAAAGGTCAAAGTCCAAGGCAAATGGTGAGTCAGCCTGTGGGCTGCACTGATGTCCTGGTCTGGGGTCTGATGTTCGCTTTACAGGAAGAAGCCTCTAATGGCTCTTATTAAACTCATAGTTTGAGACTCTCATGTGCCCAGATGTAATGCAAATCTGCTGTCTTTCTGGTTTGAAATTACTGACAACAGAAGGATGAAGTGGAATTTCAAGGAAATGGCTATAATAAGCACCACCACAAAGCCTCACGCTGCCTCAAATTTTCTCATGCCTTAGCCTGCTTTAAACCTTCTAAATTATGTTCCAGCAATTTAACACTTGTGTTTCATGTTAAGTTACTTTTTCTGTAGAAAAAAAGGGTCTGAAAGCACATATTTGGTGGTGACTACTAATCCAATTGAAGACTGAAGTAACTGAAACAAGGAATTTTAGTGGTGGTTATAGTTGTGATGCAACTCATCCACAGGGAAATAAAGTAAGGGGAGATAATAATGTCCTTTTTCTAGAATTTGCATTGCCTACAAGACTTATTTTGTGCTAAGGATGATGGCTCTTGGATACTTAATTTGTGTCTGAGAGACTCACTGTGTCAACCATGTAAACTTTATAGCCACTCAAAAGCCATACAGGTGGTTTTTTTTTTTAATTATTATTTGTTTGTTTGGTGGGTTTTGTTGTTGTTGGTTTGTGTTTGGGTTTTTTTTTTTTAATTCAGCTAATCAACACACTTTAACTGTTGTGCATCTATCATTTGTGGAGTTAGTGGTCTGAAATATCTCAGAGATCAGCTGCTAAGGTTCCTGAGTTTTATGTTGTGCTTTGGTTTTGTTTCTTTTTTCCCTGTTATTTCTGTTTTCATGTTTCTTAGTGGATTGTTCCTCAAGACACGGGAGAGAGGATGTAAAAGCATGTTTAAGAACTGTGTCCATACAGGAATATGGTGGCTATAACAAACCAACTCCTGGTTCCCATCTTCAACTTCTTTGACAGTGCCTTTCAGGGTAAATTTCTGATGTCTAACACTTCTTTTTGTAAACTTCTGTGAGACAAGGGATAAGCAAGAAAGGGCAGACCTCTGTGGGAAGAAGTTTTTGTCTAGACAGAGCATCGTTGACATAATAGAGATAATTGTTCCCTAGCCTCCTGCAGACTAGCAGCTCAGGGCAGCTACCGCAGCAATATATATATGCCTGTTAAACCAGAAGTTCTACCTATTGTTTCTCCTGCTTTCTTCACTTTGCACTGCTACAGTCCAGCTATGTTATACCAGGACATCAAACATTCAGCATCCAGAGTGTCTAGACAGGCTAAAAGACTTGCCTGTGCTCTACTTTTCAGAGTCAACTTCCCTACGAGCTAAAAGGCTATTTGGAAAGAGAAGGTGGCAGAGTTCCTAGTACTGGATGCATTTCAGGCTGCCTTCTCAAGCTAGTATGGAGTAATACACTCTGATAGTGATTTCTGTCAGTGCAGAAAATTCCTGTGCAAGCCTCCCCCTGCTCCCCAGAGAGGCTTCAGGACTCTGACAATTACTGCTGATGTCTTAAACAGCTTGCACTTGTATTCTAGGAATTAAAGTCCACATAGAAGTGCTCCCTGTTAGCTGGTAATGTCCTGCTTAAATAACAGAGGAGAGGACTAAAGGGTGCCACAGAAGATGGGAAAGATTTTTTTGAGGCAGAAACAAATGGTTTCCATTTGAAGTGCAGGACCTGTGGGCCCACAGATATATTTTGCTGTGCCTATCTGCTAGGGTTAGCAAGCAAACAAAAAAGACAAACTTATTTTCATATATTTTTACATGTAGCCTTTGTATTTTTTTTTCAGCGTTGACCTTAGCTCTCTCCTTAGAGGAAGAAGCAAATACTTGTTTCCTGTAAAGTGGAAATGAATGTTGCCTCAAGAAGCTTTGTAAACTGAAAGTTAGATACAATGTAAGGGCTGATGATCCTGTTGCTGTTAATCTACCTGCACACACTATGTTTGTGCTATACATCATAGAAAGCTTAAGCTTTGATTTCAGACCCCAGGACAAGCCTGGAAGGCTTTGTCGGAGATGAAGAAGTGAGAATCATCAACCTGCCCTACCTTGCTGTATGTTAAGGACTAGAGAGAGTCCCAGGAATTGTTCCAGGATATTGTAATTTGTTATTTTATTCTGTGTTCCTGTATCTCTCTATTTAAGAGAGTGCACAGCCAATTATCACCCTTTCTCTCTTTTCTCTGTTCCTGACATGCGTGCCTTTATCTCTTTGCTGGAGGGAGGGCTTCTCATGGCCTTGTCTGGCAGCTATGCCACTGGGCCTGTTAAGGATTATTTTAGGCCTGAGTCTAGTAGGGGGGTGGACAGTTTGGCCTGCTCTTGGGCCTGATGAGACTGCATTAAAGAAATATCAGCCCTCCGAGAACAGAGGATATCAACAAAGCCTTCAGACTGGTAGCCAGGGTATTGAGAAGCAGCATACAAGAAAATTCCCAGACCAATAAGGGCAAACAACTACAAGATGTAGAAGCTAAAAGGATGGCATTTTGTTTACCTCTGCTAATGAGAATAAAAGGTAGATGGCAGATATGTTATCTTATGCCACTCAAAGTTATATAAAGTTAACAGAAATCTGGTTACAATGTTCAGTATATGAAAGTGCTGGGAAAATTCAACTAGAGCTAGAAATCAACTGTAATGTATTTCTAGGGACCAGGAAGTCATTTAATGAAGACTGCATTTTTATTTGTTCAAGGGATTGAAAGGTGACTTAAGCATGCATACGTCATTGTAGAGAGATAATGACTGTGAAAGTCCTCTTTAATCTACCACTTAGAGCATGGCCAGAACCAATAACTGGAAAATAAAGTCAACGCTTAAGAGCATATGCCTGTGTTTCCTGTAGAGAAATACAATTTGCTGATGAACAATTTAAATAATAATAATAATAAAAAGGAATGTTCTGATGCCTTCAAATCAGTATCTTTTGTCAGCAGTGGTGCTTCTGGAAAATTAAGATTATGTGATACAATGTGAACGAATGAATTTTGTGTCTTGGGTTTAAGTTAGATTAAATGATTTGATACTTTTTTACAGTTTTAATTTATAGGAAGAGACCTCTTCCTCTATTCAGAGGAGAATGCAGAGAGACAGCAATATCTGGGAGAAAAGCAACCAAATCAATGAAGAATCAGAAAGCACTAATCCAAGAAAAAAGAAGTCAGGATATTGTGTAACAAAACAGCTTCCTTAAAGACATTCATTGGTGAGTAGTTTTGATTAAACCTGTCTTAGGATAAATGAGGGCATAGTGAAGTCAGCTACCTGAAGATTGTATGTAGAAATTATCCTGGCTTGCTGCAGGCTTACTCAGTTAATGCCACCGTGAGTAGTTCTTCCAGATAATTTTGCTGTGCTGCCCTGCAATGGTGGGAGAAACAAATGGAAACCTGACAGCCCAGTGTTCATTGCTGACAGCCTTTTGACTTGCTGGAAAATGTATGATGCAGTCCTTGGTACTGATAAGGCTCCTTTGGAGCTGGGATGCATTGTGTGTGTGATGGGCTCCATATTTCAGCAGAGTTGGATGTAATAAAGAGAATCTAAAAGTCTGGAAAGTGTGCCATAAGGAACTGGGGTTGTTTCCTCAAGGGAAGATGCAATAGCTTAGGTACTGGTTTCAGTTTTTCAAGTCACTGAAAAAGGAAATTAATGCTTTTCCTTACATGCTTAGGGAAGACAGGATGAAAAACTTCTGAATACATGTTGACTCAGTTTAACTTTGACAGAAGGAAAAGTTTCCCAGAAGGATAGCAAAGCACCAGTAAAAATAGCTAAGAAAACCTGTGTAATCTATGTTGAAATGCGTCAGAAACAGGTAGGAGAAAACATCTGTCCAGATGAGAAGGGATGATCCTGGTTTTGTTATGTAGCAGATAAACTTGAGGCCCTTCCTGGTTCTGAGATTTTTTTTTCTACCTCTTTTGGGCTGATAGCCATTGCTTGGTGCATTGTTTAACTGGAGGCTATGACTTTTTGCAAATGGATATTGTGCTGAACAAGGTTCTAAGTATTGCCAAAGAATGTATATCTCACTTTAAGTAAATTCTATCAGACAGTTCAAAAAGCAAACCCTGTTGCCTGATAGAATGCAGCTGGTGTACATATGAGCATAGTCAGCAGAGTATTAAATAGCCTAAGCTCCACAGTCATCAGAAACATCAAAAGCAAAAAGTATATTTAAAAAAAAAATCTCCAACAGATTGCTATAATTATTAAATGTGATGCATCACAAGTAGTGATTGAGTATAGCTGAGATGATGTTACCCAGACAGGAAGAAATAATATGGCTTTGGTCTGTGCCTCTGGACACAGATTTCAAAACCCAGAGAGAGGGTGGATTATCACATACCCAGCATGTGTAGCCCATCATTTAATATGACTTGCTTTCATGAGATAAGCATGTATTTACTGTAACATTCGGCTGCAGATTTTGAACAAGTTAACAGCTTTAATGCCACTCTACTTGGGAACATGGGAACAATAAACTATACACATCTGTCCCGTAGACTGCCCTACTAAGATGTGCTGGCATATAACACTGGTGTGTGGCTACACTTCTCTGCAGAGTAATGTTTGCAGCTTTGTGTGCAATACATGTCAAAAACCTTTCTATCTACAGCTTAGCAATACAGTCCAGAGGAGGGTCATGAAGATGATCAGAGGGTTGGAGCAACTCTCCTATGAGGACAGGCTACAAGAGTTGGGGCTCTTCAGCCTGGAGAAGAGAAGGCTTCAAGGAGACCTTGTAGTAGCCTTTACGTATCTGAATGGGGCCTACAAGAAGGCTGGGGAGGGACTATTTACAAGGCCTTGTAATGACAGAATAAGGAGTAATGGGTTTAAACTGGCAGAGGGGAGATTTAAACTAAATGTTAGGAAGAAGTTCTTTACAATGAGGGTGGTGAGACACTGGAACAGGTTGCCCAGGGAGGTTATGGATGCTCCCTCCCTGGAGGTGTTCAAGGCTAGATTAAATGAGGTCTTGAGTGATTTGTTCTAGTGGGAGGTGTCCCTGTCTATGGTGGGGGTTGGAACTAGATGATCTTTGCGGTCCCTTCCAACCCAAACAATGTTATGATTCTATGTGGGGAAGTGTCAGGTAGCACTGCTGCTTTGTGAGAGTCTCTCAGGTACTCTTGATGATCTAGAAATCAGCTCCTCTGCTTGCTCTTGCAGGGCTGCATCTCATATGCTTTCAACTCCAAATGGAAGCAATAAGGTAGTGTGGACAAAATGATGGCTGCCAGGAGAACAAGGCTCAGATGGAACTATTCTGAACTTTCCCCTTCCTCTTCAGATCACATTTCCCTTAAGAAAAAAAAATCCTGAGGGGTCCTTTTAATGTTTCTGATAAGAAATAAGGAATCAGAAGCTTTTAACCCATTACAACCAGTCTTTAAAAATTGGTACAACCACTCAACAGTTGCATGATAAGCACAGTGAATGTTCCTTAAAGCAAGTGAAAAAAGTACCCTATGCAATCAGATTAATCAGTTCTGTCTGAATTACCTGGTTCTATTGTATTATGCTGCTGTCAAAATAAACTAGTGCTAAACTGATGAAAATCCTTCAGCTTTATTTTCCTTCAATGCTCCATCCTGGCCTTATCTACTTTCCCTGAACTGTAACTTACTTAGACATCATTCTTTGTAGTCTTGGTGAAAAAAAATAGAATCTTGGCTTGTGCTAACTTCTTTGCTTGCAAAATTTTCCCTTTACTATGCTGTTCAGTTACAACTCCAGCTAGATCATAGAAATGTAGAATTATAAATGCCTTTTTTAACTCCAAATTCTGTACTGCTTATAATTCAGTATTAGCTGAAGTTGTCAGGGCCCCCAAAATCAGGAAACTGACTTCAAGAAATATTGCCAAACCATGAGTTTAACATCATGCTCCTGTTGCTATTTGAGTTCTCAGGCTTTGCATTTTCAGGTTAATCTGTTCATGTGAGAGGAAAAAGAATGATTCAAAACCTAAGAATTTGACTTATTAATATAGAAGCAAGAGTTTTAAAGAAATACCAGACTACATCTTACAAAACTATGACAAAAACAGTGCTAAAAGCTACCAGATTTAAAAAAAAAAAAAAACCAACCAAACCAAAACCAACCAAACAAAAAGCCCACACACAAAAAAAGGAGAAATATTGTTTCATTAATTTTGATGCTTCACTATCCTGATTTGGAGTGTTAATAAATTTCACACAAACATACTTCTGAAAAATAAACTTATGGCCTCTTGGTATACTGTCTGTATTGGGGAAAAAAAAACACTTAACACAGCTGTGTTAGACACCGATTGGCTTTGCCATGTTCCTCAGCAAGATAATGCACTGAGAGGCTGAAGCACACCAGTGAGCAAGAAGTGACATATCAAAAACTTTGTGCAAAAGCTTCATCTGACTTATTTCACAAATTGTCCACAGTGTTGCCTAACAATCACCATCAGATGAAGTTTCATGAAGACAGCAGGGCTGCTAGGCTGTTTATCTAGTGATCAGAACCTATCTTTGTTGTCACATCATGCATAGATAAGATACATTATATAATAATCAGTTATGAGAATCATATCATCTTAGAGTGATTTAAGAAAACATTGTCTTCACCCATTCTATATTCTGGTGTTTAAAAAAACAAACTGGTGTTACCTGTTGCATTCTCTGGCTCCCAAATGATAAACTTCTCTGGTATCATTCAGTGACTAAAAGAATTCTGTAATAAAAACAAAAATCAACCTGTCTTGAGTCACATTTAGGAGATATTACTATAAATCAGCAAAGGTAGGAAAAACCCAGCACCCTGACTAACATATATGCAACTTCGGGAGCTGCATAAAAGTCTTTTAAAGAGCTCATCCTCCTAGTGCAGGGATCTAAATCCCACCAGTTCTACAATCCACATCCAAATCTCTGTCAAAAACTAGCTAGCCCATTCCTGTATCATAGAATCGTAGAATCAACCAGGTTGGAAGAGAACTCCAAGATCATCCAGTCCAACCTAACACCCAGTCCTATCCAATCAACTAGACCATGGCACTAAGTGCCTCATCCAGTCTTTTCTTGAACACCTCCAGGGACAGTGACTCCACCACCTCCCTGGGCAGCCCATTCCAGTGCCAAATCACTCTCTCTTTGAAGAACTTCCTCCTAACATCCAGCCTATACTTTCCCCGGCACAGCTTGAGACTGTGTCCCCTTATTCTGTTGTTGGTTGTCTGGGAGAAGAGATCAACCCCCACCTGGCTACAACCTCCCTTCAGGTAGTTGTAGACAGCAATGAGGTCAGCCCTGAGCCTCCTCTTCTCCAGGCTAAATAACCCCAGCTCCCTCAGCCTCTCCTTATATACGTTCCTGAATTGCCATTTTCACAGCTGTGAAGTAGGAAGAACGTTTGTTTACCTGTAAAGGAGGTGAAAGACAACTGAAACAATTCTATGACAGTACATTATACCAAAAAAGTTCAAAGAAAGTGGAGGGCAAGTGACCTTTATGAGTGATTACACTGTTAATACTATTTAAAGCAACTTTAGTTTATACTAAGTGGCTATATCCTATCATGAGATAGTTCTAAGTCTCTTCCTTACATGAAAATAGACGGGTGTATAAGAAACTCCAGGTTTGAGTAAGTACATGGCATGGATTTATTTGGCACACTGCTCCCTGTTTCTGCTGTGCATGCTGTACAAGAGCATAGACTACCATTTCCTGTGAACTAGAATACAGGGAAGTCCCTGTGGCATCCTTGGGCCCAGCAAACAACACCCAGCTTCTTGAAAGGAATTCCCCAAACATTCTGTGAAATAAAGTGTAATCTTCCTAGATAAATAAATTACTCTTCAGAGCCATATGCCTTTGCCTTTTTAAAAATGCCTCTTTAAATGTAAATTTAGCTTTCTACCAGGGACAGTATTGCCCTGGCAACAAATGCAAAAAAAAAATGTGGTTTTATTTTCTCATAAACATACTCTGCATGATATAAAATACACAGCTATGGAGTTAATGTTTATACTATCTCAGATGGTAGAAAAGATTTGCAGTCTTTTCTTGGAATGCTTCTCTAAGACAGTATTGGTCAATTGCTTGCAGTAAAGAAATCTATTGTCTACCTATTTAATATGCTGTAAACTAGAGATCTCGTCTTGCAGATTGCTCTAGTTGGAGTAGAATGCTATGAACTTCATCGAAGTGTTATGCAGGCAGCTGGAGTTTACAGAACAGAGTCTGAAATATAGTCTCTCCTAAGTAATTTATATTTTGGATGCTCTGCTGTGCAAGTTTACTTTGCACAGTCTGTCACTGGAGAGGTTTGTTATTCAAGCCATGTATAAGTGGTGGTTTGGGTTTCTCCTTTCATTGAATGCTATGAAGAATGCATTCACGTTAGGCCTGTTTCAAAAATAAGATTGATGGGTTGTGTACTTTAAATTGCTCACAAACAAATTCCTCCCTGCCTCTTTCTGCATCTGTTACCCCTTTCGGTATTCAAGGTTAGGAGAGACACGAGATCACTATTTTCAAGTCACAGATCCCTGTGTGGTAAAAATAAAGTTCATTTTTACATTATTGTATCATTTCCCATTTCTGGCTTAACATTTCATATATAACTATAGCAACAGTCTTCAAACCTCATAATTGTTAAAATGTTCTTTGTTTATTTAGCCTCTTCTTTTTTTCTTTACCAAGTCACTTTTTGCCTTTTGGCTGCGTGAATTGGTTCAAGGAGGTGAAGAATTCTGGTGCTTGCCTGTAGAACAGAAACCATACTGCACTCACCTTGAACCTCTCATCTGGATAAGACAATAGTTACAAAGATGAAGCCATTCCTTCTTACACTGTGCCAGGCAGGAAAACTATGTGGTGTCCTCACTAAAAAGACACACCAAAGATCTAATTCCTGCCAAAGACTGTGCCGTTGACCTTGGCATATAATTCACCAGGGAAGTGAGTGTCCCTGTGAAAGTGCTAAAAAAAAAGCAACCTCATTCTCTACCTTAACTGCCGAGTGGCGCATTCCGTAGCATTGGCATCTGTTTCTTCAGGTATTTATCTGTTGTGCTTGTCGGTATAAGCAGAGTAACATGAGTTACGTGTTTCCAGTGGGGGCATGGGCTGAACCTTCCATAACTTCCTCTTCTGAGAAAAAACAAAGCAGTGACTTTCAGCAAAATATTGTCCTTCTATGTGTAAAAAGGGTTCTGCGAGAAGTGTAAAGCTGGTATGTGGAAATGAATTGCAACAGATTAGCTAAACTATCAGGGAGTAGTCAGGTTTCTGCATGTCTCAATCTGTCAGATGGAGAGCTTGTCAAGAGTATCTGTACTGGGGTTATGCTGTGGGCTATTTTGACAGTGCCCTGCCTTGGGCGGCGGTCAATGAAAAGGGGCAATGGAAGGAGCAGAAGTAGTAGGGTACACAATCACTAATCCTGTTCCACACCATTATCCTGCCTTTCTGATCGCCTGAAGTTTTGTATCTACTGCATATAGCAGTCTAGGTTGCCCATATAAGGGTCTCCTTAGACAGGCTTTGGGACTAAGTACTTGCAAACAAGTACGGTGAAGAAGCACTTTCCCACTGCAGTAGTGCAGGATCCCTGGGGAACCAGCGAGCCCCAGAGCTCTGTTCCAAAGGGAAACCTTCAGCCTGTGTGAGCCAGTAAAGCACCATGCCTTCACCCAGCCTCTCCAGCAATCACCAACACCTTGGCCTGATTTGTCCCACAAAGGAAAGCCTTCAGCCTGTGTGAGCCAGTAAAGCACCATGCCTTCACCCAACCTCTCCAGCAATCACCAACACCTTGGCCTGATTTGTCCCACAAAGGAAAGCCTTCAGCCTGTGTGAGCCAGTAAAGCACCATGCCTCCACCCAACCTCTCCAGCAATCACCAACACCTTGGCCTGATTTGTCCCACAACAAACCAGCTACTTCTGTGTCAGTAAGGCCAACATGAGATGACTTGAACGTGTGAGATAAATGTTTTGATAGGTCCTACAGCAAATAAGATGTGTAAGCACACGGGAACTGTGTGGAAAAGGCAAAAGTATGGGGTGATGATCCCAATCCATCTCCCTTGCTGGAGTTCGTCCCAGTCCTTCGAAGGGAGAGATCAGAGGGTAAAAAGGAGTCCTTACTGCTTCCTTCATTTATGGCATCAGTTCTTGTTTCTTCCATTCAGGAGCCCGAAGCGCAGGGGCGGTCTGCTCCCCAACCTCAAATCAGACGGCTGCGGGCGAAGGTACGGCCGCTCCTTAGGGCGGGACGCCAGCCGCCCGGGACGCCCCGTGAGGACCGAGCCGCCTCGCCGTTCCTCACCGCCTTTAGGGCCGCGCACAGGCCCGGGCCCCGCCTCCAGCTGGGCGCATGCGCGCAACTGCCGAGCCAATGGGACGGGCCGAGGCGGGGCCGCGGCCATTTAGGCCGGGTTGGTGGCGGAGGGACGCGGCTCCGTCGCCGTGATGGTCTCCTGGATGATTTCGCGGGCAGTGGTGTGAGTGCCGGGTTGGGAGGAGCGGGTAGTAGTGGTTCTCAGTGGGATGAAAGTGGCCCTGAGGTTTCCCTTAACAGGGCTGCTCAGGTCAGAGTGTGGCGGGAAGGATGTGGCGCTCCTTTCCTCTGTTCTCGTTTCCCATGTCTCTTCAGCTCGGTGCCTTGCGCGACCGTTGGGCTGCGGGCGGCAGGGCAGCCGGCCTCATTGCTCTCTCATGGCCCGGCCTTGACTCTCCCGACGCAGGTGGGGCGGGGGTGGGCGGCCTCTTCGGGTGCGGCGGGTGCTGTGCCGTGTGGGACCGGCTGGTCTGCCGGGGTGGTGAGGGAAGCGGGTGGTTGGGTCATAGTGCCGCGGTGCTGCAGCGACCGGCGACTTCAAAGTGCTATGTTGAAACAAGGAGCTCATCTTTTAGGGAATTTATTAGTTCAGAGCGCTTTGCGTCCCTCTTGAAAGGATGGAGGTAGTGGGAGCTGTGCCTGTGGCCCAGAGGGGCGCCTGTCTGTGCCTCCAGGAGCGCCCGCCACGGGAGCAGCGGGTCTCGGTGAGCGCAGGTGGTCGTACTGTGAGTCTCCCTCTTTAAGGGCGTGTTTCTTACAGGGTCAGAAAACTCGGGCCGCTGGTGCTGGTCACGCACAGATCTTGAGCTTGACTTGTAAGTTAATCCAAGCTCACCTATTAAATCTGTTTGGTAATTATTTTCCTTTTAAAGTTGCGTCAGAGCTGAAAGGGCTGGGAGAATGCTTAGGAGTGTGAAACGGGGGTCTGTGGTGAGTAAAACTTATTAGCTGACGAGGAGTTGGACGGGCGGCATTGCGTGTACTTGGTCTTTGTAAACCTGAGCTTTTGGCAGCCGAAAGGCCGAACTTTATTAGGTTAAAAGTATCATGTACTGTCCAAGTTCTGTTAGAGAAAGATTAAGCTCCACTGCAACCTTTGGCAGCCTTCTTAGGCATCGCACTGTTCTTGCATGACGCTGATGAGTAATTCTGCTCGTGTGAGTGATATTACCTTGTAAATGGTTAGTAACGGGCAACTGAGTCTTCATTGTGCTCCTATCTGAGTGGCTCTGCGACTCTGGGAGCCCCAGTGTTTATTGGGTTGCTAGAGCTGAGATTTGCTATGTGTGGCTTCTTGCCAGGCAAATGGAGTGCGTTCACAAAGCAGTCCAGCAAATATCTGAGTTAGTGCTAAGTATTTATCAGGAGTACATGACTCTCTTACAAATAGGACTTTCCCGTTTTGTTGGTGACACACATTTCTCTTAAGCTGCCTGGTGTAATTTTATCTGAAATTTTTGTTGTGAAGAAGCCTTCTCATAGTGCTCCATGTATGTTCCTGCTGTGATCTAGTCACCGAGATAAGTAGCAGTCTTCCTCCCTGAGATTTGTCAGATAATCGAAGCTTGCGAAGTAGACCACAGAGTTCCAGGACTGGCAAAGGGTGACATGGGTTTGGAAGAGAGAGGCTGTGGGAAGAATTGCTGCTTGTGCACTTTGTCAGTGTGGGCTTCCCATGGGCAATACACAGCGCTAGAGGCAAGAAGCAAATGATTACTCTCTGTACATCAAATGTAGTTGCTGAACCTGTTTCTACTTCTTCGTGTCAAAGCATCAAGTAGATTTCTGTTTTAATTTTAACGACTTGAATGGTGTTGGTTGTAACGGTAATACCAGCACCTCAATTTCTAATGGTCAGATTCTTGTGAAATTAGGGTGGTTTTTTTCCCCTGAAATGAATTGCTAAGTGTTTGCATTGTGAGGATCACGTCTGCTGTAGACCTAACCAACAACACAGGGGATGAAAATAGCTGCTCCTATCCACAGATTTATTACAAGAGATGCTTAAGGACAATGTATTGTATAGTTCTGTGTAGTTTGGTCTTTGGATTGATGTTGATCACTGATTTGTGTGTCCCGATTATTTTTGCTAAAAAAGGGAGTCCTTCGTGTTATTTGTAAGTCCTTTCTCCTCCTTATTCTGCCCTTGTTTTCTAGCAGTGGTACTTTGCTAGCTTGATAGTCTTCAGCTTCCCAGGAAAGGGGAAGTGTTCAATGAAAACTGTAACAGTTCTGAGATTATTGTTCAGTTGTGCTTGATAGAGAAAAAAAATCACATAGAAAAGGAAGGTGGGAATTAGCATAGTAGTTGTCATGTGACTTGATGTAAGTGGCCTTCATTTCAGTGATCTTGAGACTGTCCTTGTCCTCTTGTTCACATCTTCATAATGTGTCCAATTATGCTGTCTTCCTCAATTTGCTCTGTTGTCCTTCCTGGTCTCTTTCCAGACATACTTGTTTCAGTGGCTTTTTTCTGGCTTGTGTCATGAGTTTGAAAGGTGTGTACTACCTTTGCCTTAAATGCCATAAGAAAGATGGAAATATTTTTTAACCACTACTTAGCTGCTAAGACCTAATGTTCCATGTTACTTATGTAGTGTTCTAATCTAGATGTGGAGACATTCTCTTGTGTATGAGAGCTATGGGAGTCTTACACTGCCCATATTGAGTCCAAAAAGCCCTGTTGTCATGTGTGCAACATCAGGAATACTTCTTGTATTGAGGGCTGATTGAAAGGAGCAGCAGTTTTGACTTCAACAGAATTTTCTTCTCTTGACTGACTATTTTCAGGGGCCAAAAGAGCAGCAAAATGTTAATTTGTAGATGTGCTATAGTGTCCTCTGCTGACTTTTGACATGGAGAACTTGTTTTGATGTGCATGTCCCAAGCAAACCAACTTATGATTCAGTTAGCTTGCAATTTGAGGTTAATCAACTCCACTAAAATAATTTGGTTAAAGCTTTAAGGAACTAGGGGATGGAGCTAGCAGAGAATTAGAATTCTTAATTGAATGTGAATTGTCTGAGAGTCATGCACAGGAAACAGGGAGTGGTTCAAATTCGCTGTTCCACTTAATAATCTTCAACAAAACTTAGGTTTAATGAAGCCTTTTCCCTCTGCTCTGTAAATGCTGTTATAGTTGAGCATCTAAACATGTGAACTATCTTGTACATGTCGTCTTTCTGTCAAGACACAGAAGACTTGAAGCATGTAACTAAAATCTCTAAAATGAAAGGTTTTGTGTTTGTGAGGTGCTGCTGTAATAAGCATAGGTCACTTAATTCTAAAACACACTGTCTAGTGCAACAGTTTTCAGAGTAATTACTGCAGAATTTCCCCCTTTTTTTTGCTTCCAAAACCAACTAGAAAAGAGTAATTTCTTTCAGAATCTTATAAAAAGCTATTCCCACCATTAAATCTTCAAGAAGCTTTCTATTTGTGGCTGCCCATCTTGTTAACTTGAAATGAACTCTGAGGCTACTTTGATTGCTCACATGTCTGATTTGTGAGGTCTGAGCAATTGTGTACACATCAGTTGCTGACATAGTATTTAATAGTAAACATGTTGAGTACTTGTCAGTCACAGCCTGGTATGGATGAGATCAGACTATACTCTTGTGCCAAGCAAAGATGTGAAGCATCCTCAATACAAAGTAGATGGCCATTTTGTTCTTGCAATCTGTTAAAGCAGACTGTTGTAATCTGTTAACTTTTTTCCCTTCCTCACTTAAAAATGGAAATTCCCCCATCTGTGTTGCTTTGCAACACTCTCTCTCCCCTCGTGTTTGAGCACATCCTTTCTTTTTGCTAAAGTGGGTCAGCAGTCATGACTGTTGGGGGGAGAGTTGTAGTGTTCCACAGGAAGATGTCTTTGTCTTGGTTACTACTATTTAGTTACTTTTCTGTCTGTTTTTACTCACAACTCCTGCGTTCTCTAAAAAGTGTGCAGGTAAAGATTCAGGAAGCATTCCTTGTTTCTGATACTGTATTAAGCTGGACAAAGCCTGGGGCACACAGGAGGTGACCTGGAAATAGGTGGTAGCATTAGTCTTTCTTACTTCTATTTTATTATATAAGGTTTTTTGGGTTTTTTTGTTTCTAATAATTGGACTTCTTTGTTTCCATGGTAGTTTCCAAGGCATTATCTTAATCTAAATACCTTAGTAGCTGCTGCTGGACATTTCCAGGCATCCAGTTGCCTCTAGAATTACTACACATCTGAGGAGGACTGATTGAAGCCATAGCTTCTGTGTTGACTGAATTGTCAGGAATATTTGGCTTAGCTTGGTGATGTTTCATGTAACTCCATATGTTTTGATTATAGACCTGGATTATGTTGTTCTTGGAAGACAATTTTTTTTATAAAAACCAGTAACTACAGAAATACCTTTTTTTTTTCTTTCCCTCCTGATCAGCATTGTCAAACGGGCTGTCTTAACATCAATTCATCAGATGGAATTAAATAAAAATACCACCACATGGCTGTGTGAGAGGAATAGCTGTATGCAGCCTGATGTTCCGAGTCAGAAGGGCCGTTTGTAGGAGAGTTTCTCCAGCTGTAGCTTGCTCTTCGTGCAGGATGATTCCAGTATGAAGGGTGCTCACTGCTGATAGTTGTTGAATGCCTTCCAGCTTAAAGGTCTGTAAAGTGGTGCTGCACCTGTAGCGGAAGAGGAGTTTCAGAGTGCATGTCTGAGATGGTGGCATGCGCTGAAATGTCTATCCCACCCCAGATTTGCAAAGATTTGGCTACTTCATATCTATTATCTTTGGCAGTTTGTGCTACGCTTAAACAGATGTCACTGATCCACTTGCTGTGAGGGGTCATCCTGCCCTTCACGCTCTGCTTGCCACAGTGTCTGAAAGTTGTGTGGCTGCAGGGTGGTTCGGGTTGTTTTGTCAAACCAAATGAAAATTAGCATGCGTGAAAGGTCAGTCTTTTGTTAGTTGCAACCCGTGTTGCTGTTGGTTAGTTGTTAGATAAGTGCTGTGTTGAAGTGAAAAGTTGCCGGAGAAAACCATTATTGGTTTTGGCATCAGCATTGTCTGTGTGAAAGTTTTAAAATAACTTCTGTTAGTGGGCAATGAAATCATCAGAGTGCTTCTCTGCAGTAGTTCAGTTTCTCAGTAAGGCAGTCCTAATATGTACAGCGAAACGTATCTGCTCATTACAGCAGACTTGTGATACCTATTCTCTAAGTTAGGGCACTGCAGAATGACTCACGGGCTCTGGCAGTTCGTTAGAAACAAGTGTCCCTGCTGTCTGCCTGGCACACCTTTACATAAATCAGTGTTTGCTGTGCAGTCTGGTTGCACTTTTTTCTCCTGTGTTTATGGGACTGTGTAGATGCAGAGCATGCGTGGTCAGCGTTCACAGCGTACAGCAGGCGGATGGACTAAGCGTGCTCAGAACAGATGGAGCTCAACTAGAAGCACACTGTGGAGTCTGACATTCTTACTTAATGATCTTGGCATGGATTCTGTTACAAAACGTGCTGAAATGCACATCTGCGTCCTGTGCGCTGTAGATAAAGAAATACCAAGAACTGCGTCGTCTGGCACAAAAGGATGTTTCTAATTAAAACAAACAACCTCAGCTCTTGCATGTTCCCCAAACTCCTGTCTGTTTCAACTGAGCATATTTTAGGGGCTCGACCATTTCATCAGCCTAGATGGAACAGCTTGTCTTTCCTTGTTATTTTGTGTGGAGAGCCAATTCATGATATGTGCATATAAGGCTGAGGAAGATCTCAAGCCAAATTTTGGTATTGCAAAAAAACCCAGAATGTTGCCTTGGCAAAATGTTTTTAATCCATATAAGAAATTAGTAAAAAATATGTAAACCCACATCTGTCTAAACCCCTGTTCTGCTGTTTCATATGTAGAGTTTTCTCTAAGCTTTTTGATCCAATTGGAATTTTGAAGCCTGTATTATCATGTGGAAGTATTTGGCATTTAGAGAAGGAAATGTTGTAGCTGAAAGCAATACAATCTATCTGTTCAGAATATTTCAACATGTAAAGGCCTCCCTAACTAAATGGGACAAACAAGATGAGGTTTCTAGAATCTAAGTGGGAAAGATCATTACTTTTTTTTTGCTAACTGGTCTGACTTGAATAGTGACTGACCTCAGTGGCACCGAATAACCACTCTGACATGCTTTCAGACATGGGGAGAAAATAAAAGGCCCTAGAATGGCTAACTCCCTTTTCAGGCTTTTGTCAGCCATCGTTGTTGTTTTCCAGTTCAGTTTATCACTGACAAAATAATAGGGTGTTGCTTCTGGTTCTGTCGTGTTTTGTAGTTAGTCTGCAAGCATCAACATGGAAGTGGGTTTAACTAGATTAATGTTTTCCCTGTTTGTCGTGTTTGAAGTATTGCTCACGCATCCTAAAGACTGTTGGGACTTGCATTTGATGTTAAAAGCCCTATGCAATTTCTTTTGAAAGCTTTTGACACAGCATTCAGATGCAGTGGCTCACAAAGCATAATTTTTCCTGAAGTGAGAAGTCTGATATAATGCTTTTACTTTCTTCTGCTAATAAAGCTGTTGGAACTTGCAGTGCTCAAGGAGGAAATCGAAAAACAGTTCATGCTTGTGCCTTCCTACCACTGTCTGTTTTTGTTATTTCCTCCCCCCAGTCCATTATTTGTACCTTACTGATCAAAACCGAGTGAGAAAAGTGGTCACTAGCTTAGAGGTATTTTAATTAATTTTGATATTACAATATTGTAACATTACAATAAATTGTAATTATTTTAGTTTAAAACTTAATTGTTTGTCTTTGCACTCTTATTATTCACTTTTGCTATTTTTTGTTCCAGATTAGGACTTTGTTCTAGAAGATGTTGCTTCCCTTATGTCTTAAAGCATGCCTAGTGTCTTGAAGTCTGTTTACTATTAGATTGTTTTTGGAGCCAGAGGATAAGCTGACTTACATTTTTCAGCAGCAAACAGCTTTAAGTTTGCTCAGAAGACAATCTATTCACAGGAGCATAGAATAGATGTTTTAATGACTACTGTGGCAGTCACTAGTTTGATTTACTGTTGTACCTATGGAGATTTGAATGGCAGTTTTTCTTGAATAAATGCAGAACTGAAATGCTAGAGACAAACTGGAATTTACTGTTCTATAAAGAGGATCCTGTCAGTGAGGTAAAGTTGGCAAATGGCATTTCAGGAAAGGTACACTTTCTCCATCTGTCTTCTAGGTTCTAGCCTATTTATGTGTAGCCAGTTGGACATAGTTGTGTTAAGAGAATTCTTCTCTCATAAATGAACCTGTGGTTAACTAGTGTAGTGTGCATGACCCTCCTACTCCTCAAACTACTGTATTAATGCTTAAGTTTCTAAAGAAAACATGTAGAAACCTTTTGGGTTCAGCAGGGAGGAAATGAAGGCACCCTGTAACATCGTATTTTTGACATGAAGGTGAAGTTACTAACAACTCTGTGACTAAGTTGGGTAGAGGTTCTGCATGTTGTCGGTTCGTGACTTGGTGTCTCAGAGTTCTGTAAGCAGCAGTTATAATTAGGGAAGCACGTATACTTAGGAATGACATGTCCAGATGTTATCTCAACATTATCTGTCAGATACAGATTTAATAGAAGAAACCTCTTCCTTTGCGCAGTAGGGAAGTTTGTGGGGTTTTTTTAAACACTCTTAAGAGGTTTCAGAAATACTGTTCTGGTTGTGAGATTAAAAAATATTGGGATATCAATAAGTTCAGAGGATCAAAAGTAAAAAAGGTCCTAGCTGTCTGGGGAAGAGATAAGACAGGATATTTTTTATTTCAAGAGTTGGTGTTCTGTGGCTGCAGTTTTTTATTTGCTCAAATTTTTTTGTTGCATTTTCTTAGGAGAGGCAGGACCTTGATAATGGTTTTAGGATGTATAATGATTAAGTAGGAGCTTTCTGGGCCTTTGGTTTATGAACTTCCTGTTTCTCTCAAAAAGCATTCAGCAATATCAATATTCCTCATAGTGTGGCCTGTAACAGTGTTGCTTTCATTTAAAAAGGGGGCAACCCATATAATGACTGTATAGTTACATGCTGTGTGGTTTGTATTCACTTATAAATGGGCTAAGAATAAAATGTGGTTTTCCTTGGAACAAGCATAAGCAACTTTTAGTTGGGACCACTCCTATTTTAAATGTTAGTTTCCTATAACTAGTTGTTTTGATGCTCTAAAAATGTTGAGAGAAGACAGTCTGGTGCAATCATGCCGTTGCTTGATGCTCTGTTTTAGCTTGTGAGATTCTTCCAGGTCTCTAGAAGACTGTTGTATGGTGAAAAAGCAAAACTGACAAGGTGAAAATCAAAGTGGAAATCCTTTTTTTTTAACTGTATGCCATTTTGAGGTATTGGAGGAGTTGAGTCTGCAGCTGCACTGGCCTCAGCCATCACAATCCTAGCTTTAAAGCTACTTTTCAAATACAAAGAAAGCTCTAGATTGAAAAAATGGTTGAGAATGAGCATGACTTTATAGTTTTATTTTGAGAGAATATAAACTGGTTTTCCTCTAATATTGAAAAAAATAAATAGAAATACTGGGTTACTGAGCTTCTATATTTCAAGTGTTGTATTTGTCAGATCAGTTTTGTCTTATGCAGCTGCTGAGACAAAGAAAATGCGCTTGAACACTTTACTCCCCATTGCATGCAAGTGAGACTTGTCTGTCTCTATTGGGCAATTATGAACAGGCTTCCTAGCATGACTTATAGCTTGTTTGAAGATAGTAGAAATTAGGGTGTATAGGCCCAAGTTAGCACCAACAGAGAAAAAGCTGGCCTTGAATCCTTTCAGACAACCAAAAATACCTTTTTTTCCCCACTGCTGGAAGAGATTCCTGCCACTTAAAACACTGAGTTACCAGGCTTTGGGAGTTACATGACTTAATGAGTGAGGCTACTTCAAACATAAAGAACAGCTGCTGTCATGAGAAGGGATTTTCTTGGATTATTTTTGGGTTTATTCTGGAAATGATGGTGTATTTTTGACAACATGTAGTGTTTGAGCTGGAGGATTTCTGTCAATTAGTGTTGATGTTGTTTGGAACTGGAACAGATGCAGTAAGGTATTGTGACTGTACTGGATAAAAGATGATCTTTTTATGCAAATCTGATTCTTACCTGGTAGTTTCACTAGGACTGGAATCTTTGAGATTGCCAAGAGCTGAAGCTTTTAAGACTTTTGAACATGTTAAAAATGTGCAGGGGTTGTACTGAGATAAAAGAATGAGGCAAATACTACATGGTAGCTTTGGCTCTCCAAACATCCATCTGCCTTTGCTTGTTCCCAGATTTACTGTGGCACGGAGCACCAAAGCCTTTGAATGAAAGTGGCCACTGACTTTACATGAGTTAGTTGAGATTAATCTATTACCCTGAAAAATTGGTCATTACAGTAATGTGGAAGGTGTTTGCAAGATGTTCCCCAGATTCTTCCAGAGTATCCTTGATATGAAGGACTTCATATTCTTATACAGAAATTAAGACCTAATTAATTTTGGAATCTCCTACGATTTATTTTCAAGACATGACATAAAACTTAGAGTAGTAAATAGGCAAAATAAGAGCTGGTAGGTTTTTACATCAATTTATCGAAGCCAAGAAACTGTCATTTGCATGTATAGCTTTAGATCTCTTGACAAAACTAAACTCCTCATTCTTGAATTTGTCATATTCGTGCTAATCTTGGTCAAAGAGTCATCTGCATTAAGTTAGTGATATCTTTTAGGAGCTTGTCAGAAGTACCACAAATTGAGAGGGTCATGTTTCTCATTAAAAGTGTATGTGTAGGTTGTAGTACTTCTGAGTAGAAAGTATAAGGAACTTTTTCAAAACCAAGGAAGCTCATAAATATTTGTCAATCACCTGTCTTAAGTAAACTCTTACAGCATAATAGTCTGAAATAGGGTTCATGTTGCGCAACAGGTTCTTTCTCTGAATATGCAGGTAGGTATCAGCTTGAAACTGAAAAAAAGGTCATCTTAATTGTTCTTACTTCCTTGCTTTATGGAGTAAGCTGATTAGTGTACTAAGTATGAATAGAAATTGTGTATAGAGAACAATTTGGTTTACTTTTTTTAATTAAAAAAACAAACCAACTTAGTTGTCTCTTCTACCTGATGTCTTTAATCCAGCTGTCAGTCCTTGTTGATGTGATTTGAGTTCAGTACAAGAACACTTCTTTTTCCTTTGTTCAAAGTCATGCCAGGCTCTCTGAAGAGCTGTGAAGTAGATTAAGTGATTTCTAATTATTGATTAAGTTGGACTGTTCAGTTGTGCTCCTGCCTAGTGCACAGATGGCTTCTGTGAGGGCACAAATATTTTGCCTGCAGTGGTAAACAGTCATAGCAATAGATGAAATCAGAGAGTGTTGAAAGCAGATTTGAAGGGAAGATAACTTGAGATTTAAGTATGTATGCATGAGCACCCTTGAGAATTAAGGCTTTTGTGGCAGTTATGAAATTGTATTATTGAGCTTGAGGTAAGAGCTAAGTGAAAGACTGAAGTTCTCCAATAAGGGTTACTTTGTGTTGGAGGCCTTCAGCATTGGCTTCTTATCATGTGGAAGCAGCATAGATGCATCTTTTTCTCAGTTCCTTTGTGTGGGTGCTTGGAAATTATGATCTCACCTGCTGACTGTTCTGCACTCGTGGTGGGGCTTAAGTGTGTCAACAGGAAATAGTGGTGGGATAGTCAGAAGCTGTTGTAGTAGTAGTCAAACGTGTATGTTACAATCCAGTAATGAATGGTAGGCACATGAAGTTTTATAACAATTCCTGTTCCTAATTAATTCTCTATTTTGTTTTCTAGCACTAGGTTTTTGGGCTGTTCTGTACTACTGGATTGTTTGTGCCGGTGTTTTGAACAGGACTTGTGGGCTCATTTCTTTCTTCATGTGAGATACTGTGGTGGTCTCTCCAGGCTTATACCCTTCCCTTTAAGTATGCCTGTGCTATTGAACAGCATAAGTTGGTCACTCCTGGATACAAGTTGTGGGCACTGTTTCTAGATATAGGCAGAGATCTTGTAAGGAGGTTGTTTCTTGTGGACAAGCTGCACCAGTCTTGTTAGAGAAGATAGCCTGGATTTTGCTTTGGGAAATTTTGTTCAGCGCAGTACCTTGTTGCCACAGCCCCCTGGGAAAGGGCTGTTAGGACATGTGCGGTAGATTGATTGCTGGGAGGGACAGGAGAGATTAGTGTTTGGGGTGTATTGGTAGCTGGCTGAAGTGGCCTAATAGGCTGCAAGCTGTGTGCAGGCCATGAGTTGGAAATTCAAAGTTTAATTCTGTCTGAAGGAGGTAGCCCATCGAATGTATTCACTTAGCAAGGTAATTAAGACCATTCTCTGATCTTTACTATGTAAAATAGTGTTTCCTCGTAGCAAAAAGAATGAGTAACAAGCAGCCTGAAAAAATGCCATCAGGAGGATGCATTTTTAAGTGAATTTTGTGTGAGATGTAGTGGAAGGAAAGGAAAATCCTCAGTTTCGACATAAAGGTATTTCTCTGCAGAGAAAATGGGTGTAAGTTTTGAATGTTTTCTTGGGATCTAAATGGTATTTTCTGTAAGACAAATTTGGTGAGGCTACATAAGTGATCAATCTTGCTGATACATCTTGCTCATAATTACATCAGCACATCTGCACAGAGTCTAATACAGAGCATCACTCATAGAAGGTATTTTTTTTTGATGGAGGGTTGTGCTCTTTCTGAACTTGAAGTATCTGACAACAGGTTTCCTGGTTTTGAGGTAGGTCAGTAAAGTATGAGTGGGTAGTATACATGTAATGTATACTCATCACATGAGTGGGTAGTATACATGTAATGGAGTCTGGAGTTCTGCATTGGAAGAAAGGCTTAATTGTATCACAGTATCACAGTATCACAGTATCACCAAGGTTGGAAGAGACCTCACAGATCATCAAGTCCAACCCTTTACCACAGTGCCCAAGGCTAGACCATGGCACCAAGTGCCACATCCAACCTTGCCTTGAACTGCCCCAGGGACGACGACTCCACCACCTCCCCAGGCAGCCCATTCCAGTGTCCAATGACTCTCTCAGTGAAGAACTTTCTCCTCACCTCGAGCCGAAATTTCCCCTGGCGCAGCCTGAGGCTGTGTCCTCTTGTTCTGGAGCTGGCCACCTGAGAGAAGAGAGCAACCTCCTCCTGGCCACAACCACCCCTCAGGTAGTTGTAGACAGCAATAAGGTCACCCCTGAGCCTCCTCTTCTCCAGGCTAAACAACCCCAGCTCCCTAAGCCTCTCCTCGTAGGGCTTGTGCTCAAGGCCTCTCACCAGCCTCGTCGCCCTTCTCTGGACACGCTCAAGCATCTCAGTGTCCTTCCTAAACTGGGGGGCCCAGAACTGAACGCAGTACTCGAGGTGTGGTCTGACCAGTGCAGAGTACAGGGGCAGAATGACCTCCCTGCTCCTGCTGACCACACCACTCCTGATACAAGCCAGGATGCCACTGGCTCTCTTGGCCACCTGGGCACACTGCTGGCTCATGTTCAGGCGGGTATCAATCAGTACCCCCAGATCCCTCTCTGTCTGGCTGCTCTCCAGCCACTCCGACCCCAGCCTGTATCTCTGCATGGGGTTGTTGTGGCCAAAGTGCAGCACCCTGCACTTTGAGCTATTGAACCCCATCCCATTGGCCTCTGCCCATCTGTGCAGGCGGTCAAGGTCCCGCTGCAGAGCCCTTCTGCCCTCCAGCTCAGTCACATCTGCCCCCAGCTTAGTGTCATCTGCAAACTTGCTGATGACTGACTCGATGCCCTCATCCAGATCATCTATGAAGATGTTAAAGAGGATGGGGCCCAGCACTGATCCCTGAGGGACACCACTAGTGACTGGCCGCCAGCTGGATGTGGCACCATTCACCACCACTCTCTGGGTCCGGCCCTCCAGCCAGTTCCTAACCCAGCACAGAGTGTTACCATCCAAGCCGCGGGTTGACAGCTTAGCCAGCAGTTTGCTGTGGGGGACAGTGTCAAAGGCCTTGCTGAAGTCCAGATAGACCACATCCACAGGCCTCCCCACATCCACCAAGCGGGTCACCTGATCATAGAAGGAGATCAGGTTAGAAAGGCAGGATCTGCCCTTCCTAAACCCATGCTGGCTGGACCTGAGATCTTTGCCATCCCTCAGGTGCGCAGTTATTGGCCCCAAGAGAACCTGCTCCATCAGTTTCCCTGGCACTGAGGTCAGGCTGACGGGTCTGTAGTTCCCAGGTTCCTCCATCCGACCCTTTTTGTGGATGGGGACCACGTTGGCCATTTTCCAGTCTCCTGGAACCTCTCCGGTGAGCCAGGACTGCTGGAAAATGATGGAGAGTGGCTTGGCCAGCTCAGCTGCCAGCTCTCTCAGCACCCTGGGATGGATCCCATCTGGTCCCATGGACTTGTGGGTGTCCAGATGGCTCAGCAGGTCCTGAACTAATTCCTCATGAATTTCCAGGGGAACACACTGCTCCCCGACCCCATCCCCCAGTTTAAGAGGCCATTTGCATCCTCCTCCTCTCTCCTTACTGTTGAAAACTGAGGCAAAGAAGGCATTCAGGACCTCTGCCTTTGCTTCATCATCAGTTATAGTGTTCCCCTCCTGGTCCAGTAAGGAGTGGAGGGTCTTCTTGCCCTTCCTTTTAGCATTGATAAATTTATAAAAGTGTTTTTTGTTAAATTTCACGGAAGTGGCCAGCCTAAGTTCTAGCTGAGCCTTAGCCTCTCTAATTTTTCTCCTACATAGTCTGGCTACCTCCTTAAACACATCAGGAGAAGCCTTCCCCTCCTTCCAGAGGCGATACACCCTCTTTTTCTCCCCCACTTCCTTCAGGAGCTCTTTGCTCATCCAGGCTGGTCGCCTCCCCCTGCGGCTCATCTTTCGGCATGTGGGAACTGCCAGCTCCTGTGCCTTCAAGAGCTCCTGTTTAAAGTAAGTCCAACCATCCTGGACCCCTTTGTTCTCAAGAACTGCTGCCCAGGGGACATTGGAAATAAGTTCCTTGAGCAAATTGAAGTTTGCCCTCCTAAAGTCCAAGGTGTAGGTTTTGTTGAGGTGCCTCACTACCTCCCTGTATATTGAAAACTCCACTAACTCGTGGTCGCTACACCCTAGGCAGCCTCCCACTATCACATCTCCTACCAGCCCTTCTCTGTTGGAGAGCAGCAGGTCAAGCTGAGCTTGACCCCTAGTAGGCTCGTTTAACAGTTGGGTCATGAAGCTGTCCTCCATGCACTCCAGAAATCTCCTGGACTGCCTCCTCTCTGCTGAATTAAGTTCCCAGCAGATATCTGGCAGGTTAAAGTCACCCACAAGGACAAGATCTGAAGATCTTGAGACAGCCTCCAACTGTTTGTAAAATATCTCATCTGTTCCCTCATCCTGGTTGGGTGGTCTGTAACAGACTCCAACCAGGATGTCAGATTTATTAGTCCTACCTCTGATTTTAATCCACAGGGTCTCTACCCCTTCATCCCTCACTTCTAGCTCAATGGCATGGAGTGACTCTCTAATATACAGGGCCACCCCTCCTCCTCTTCTCCCTTGCCTATCTCTCCTGAAAAGGTTATATCCCTCCAGTATAACAGCCCAGTCATGTCTGTCGCCCCACCAAGTTTCTGAATCTGTATCCTGTCAGATGTTTTGAAGTGATTAAACTTAGAAACATTTATTTAATAAGTCCTAACCTAGGAAAGTCTCTATTGCCAGTGGAATTGGCAGGGAGGTGACTTTTTCCCTTAAACATGCTAAGGTGATTTTCTGCTGCTTGAATAATTGTATTACTTTTGGTTGTGTTGCACTTTGGGAGAATGTGGCAGATTTAGAGAATTCCAGTTTCCTAAGCTAGAAGGTTAATAGCTGCCTTGCTCTACTCAAGAATATACTTTATTCAGATCAGACAGTGCTTCTGGATATATTCTTCAACTGCTAGAGAACTTCAACACTTTTTTAAAGAGTTTTGGAGATATTCTCCGTTTAAGAATGCTCTGAAGATTTCAACAGCTGTTTCTGATCACATCCCTGCCTTTTGGTAACTAATCTGCTAAAGGAGTTGCTGAGTTTAAGGTTGGTTACTGTTACCAGACCTGGTTTTTTAATGCCATTTTTTGTGATTTCTGTTGTCCCTTGCCTAAGGCAGGGGATAAAAGAAAAAGATACAGTTTGGTGTGAGGTTCAATCCTCACGCTCCCTTGTCCTAACATTTTGGTCCAAGTGTATAATTTCCTTACTCAAATGTGTAGATTTTTGATATAAATTATGATTGGTGTTGTATAACTGAATGTTGTCTGGCAGCAAAATGGAACTAAATTCTGTTGGGGGCTGGAGGGTGAAAGGCTTTGAGTGTAGTGCCTTCTGAAAATATTCATGAGAGGTATGACAGGGTGAGCTTTTGTCTGGACATGTGAAAACCTGGGAGATGGCAAGTTTTCGAACTAAGCCAGCTCTTGGGTTGTAACCCTCAGGGGTGTTGGTGGGCATGACTGAGAGAGTTGCTTTTTTTTCTTTTAATTGCTAGCTGTTGAGTTTTGGTGTGGGGTTGTATTTTGTATTGTGGTGGGTTTTTTTTCCAAGTAAGATTCTTACTGGTACTCCTTATGCCTTATTTAGAGCATTAGAAACACAGACATTCACAGCAGTTGACTTTGTACATAACTGATGTGCCTTACTGCTTTATAGGAAAAAAAAATATATCCCACATGCTTCTCTGTACTGGGAGTGGATTATAAGTAGACCATACAGCATAAGCAAAAATGTTTATGCTTTTCCAGTGTCTGCTGGTTGAAACCTCTGTGGACACATTGTTTAGGAGTATGGCCATGTGTGCCGTTTTAAAGCCAAGAGCAGTCAGCCAAAGACTCAGCATTGTTCTTCAGGCTCGATTTCATTCTGCTGTTTAGTTTCCATTAACAACCTTCCTTTCAAAAGAAATCTTGCTTAAACTGAACTCACTAAGCATAACATGGAGTAGTAATTGTCGTTTATATAAAAGCAAAATAATGCTAACAACATCAGACCTAGTTTCTGCATTACAGTTAAGGCTTTCATAGCACACATAGAGCTGGGAGTCATGTGTGTTATTTTAGGGATTTCCCTGGTCTGGCGAGATCTTAGAAGAACTTGTGTATGCATATGACAGAAATTGAAGATGTTCCTACTATAACTTGCAGAAGAAGAGTAGAGTTGGGAAGAACTGGGCATAGCCTGAATGGGGAGGATTCTTGTATTTGCCAACCCGCCAAATGCTGTGAAATGATCCTTCAGGATGTAGGTGCCTATTTAGACTGTAGATGTACACAGTAGCAAATGTCTCTCTGTATCAGTCTGTGCCAAGTTTGCAGTCTGTCAGTGGGTGGACCAATCCAAATTCACCTCACTTCTAGTAACAGACTTGATAAGGAAAGGTTACTTAGCAGATGGCTTTGCCCACCTTATATGTCATCCTGAATGGCTTTTACTGTTGGGGAACACTTGTGGCCCTTATCTTTCTACATTGAAGAGGAACAAAAGAACAAAGTGCCGAATGCTATTCCTTGCTTCAGGCAATTCCATGGCAACAGAAATGGGCTGGAGTCTTAAATGTACTCATGAATTTTCAAGTTTTGCTTCAGAAATTAATTTTAAATAGTTCTGCACTTCAAACCAATTGCAACTGTAAGTCTGTAGATTTGTTGATAATACTGGCAGTAGCTTGTGTTTCATATGGCTATATAGATACACAAATACATAGTTTTAGTCAGATTTCAATGTCTTAGTATGTGTGAGAAACAATTTTCTTTAAATGAGCAAAGTATCTGTAAAGGAAATTCCTGCACCAAAATAGGCATGACACATTAGCTGTTGAGTGCAGCTGAAAAACTGAAACAGCCAGACATACAACTGGCAGTGAAATTCCACTGGTAAGCAGGATTATCCATATACTAGAAAAATGAAGTATATGATGTCATCCTCAGCTGAAATCCATTTCCATCTGTGGAAATTCGGTTTATGTGTGTCTGTTGCATTACTGGAGCAGGCTGAGATGCACTGCAAAACACAAATTGCACTTTAAAAACTAACACATCAGCTTTCAAATTTGAAAAGCCTTGGAAGAGCTGGGTGCATCCTGAAGTTGTGTTCTACAGTAATTGTAGAAATACCACAGGAGAGGTGTGCTTATAATGCATAGCATTAAGTGTTGCTAACAGTTTTTGGGGTATGGACACAAACAGGAATGTCACTAGAAAATGCTCAGTTGTAGCTTTCTGTCAGTGACACTGATTGTGCCTAGTCTCCCTGCTGCTCCTGTTCTGTGTGTTTCTGCTTCAGTCAGCTGCAGTGATCTCTGTTTTGCCACTATACCAGTCGGTCATGTACAGATTGAGGGTAAAATGGAATTTACTGACCTTCAAACACACCAATGACCAGTTGGCTTTTCTGTAGTTAATTGTGTGGTAGCTTTAGGATTAGGTGACTTTGCCTGTGTGAAGGAGGTAGTGGTGCCAGAGGTGTGGACAGCATCATAGCATGCTTTATGTCAGCTCTGTCTTTTAAGGAGGGGAAAAAAACTTGATAGTACTGATTGCTGTTAGTACTGGCTAAATGTGCTGGTGTTTTTCATTTTAGTTCTAACTACCCACTTCTAGCAAACAAATGGTAGTTTTTCTAGCAGTTCCCTGTCACAGCAATATTCAGCAGTAATTAGTAATGATGCATTGTGGTGTTAACTTTCTTGTTCTTTGGTTTTAAAGTGATTTCTAGACAAATTCTTTAAAATAAAAAAATACCCACGAACATACCAAAACCAACAAAAAAAACTAAGACGTGAAATAGGGATTTATTTTTTCTTTACTCCTGATTTAACCAGCATTGAATAGCGTCAAGATTTGCTAGTTGGGGAACTCTAGCTACCTTTAATGTGTTTGGCTAGTGCTAGTGTGCCTGTTGAACTTGAGGTCATCTTTAGCATGGCTTTATGTTCATCTAACTGTTACTGCAGTAAGCTTTCAGCTTGAGTTGTTTGTGAAGCAGTTTTCTGAGAATGTCTTTCTGTCTTGGTTCCTGTTTCTACCAGATTTGTTCAGTTCTGTTTCTTTTTTCTGTATTTATAGCAAGAAACTTACATGTGCAGGCTATTAGTAGATTTTTAAGTAACTTTACATCATTTTTTGAGATTGAGGTGCATAGATGACAGTAACTACTGCTGTAGAACTATGAAGCTGTCCAACAGCATTGGATATGATGTTCAGGAACCTCTTCCGAATGCACTCAGCAAGTTTGCAGATGAAACCAAGCGGTGTGATCTGGTTGACAGGCTGGAGGGAAGGGATGGCATCCAGAGGAACCTGGGCAGGCTGCGGAGGTGGGCCCAGGCCAACCTCATGAAGTTCACTAAGGCCAAGTGCAAGGTCCTACACCTGGGTTGGGGCAGTTCCAAGAACAAACATAGGGTGGACAAGGAGTGGTTTGAGAGCAGTCAGGGGGAAAAAGACTTGGAGGATGTCAGCTGATTAAAAAACTCACCATGAGCCAGCAATGGTTGCTGGCAGCCCACAAGGCAACTGTGTGCTGGGCTTCATCAAAGGAAGCATGACCAGCAGGATGAGGGAGGTGATTCTGCCCCTCTGCTCTGGTGAGACCCTGCCTGGAGCACTGCATCCAGTTCTGGTGCTCCCAACGTAGGAGGGAAATGGAGCGGCTGGAGCAAGTGCAGAGAAGGACATGAAGATGATTAGATGTCTGGAGCACCTTCCATATAGGGATAGGGTGAGATAGTTGAGGCTGTTCAGCCTGGAGAAAAGAAAGCTCCAGGGAGAGCTTGTAGCAGCCTTCCAGTACCTGAAGGGGACTACAAGAAAGTGAGGAAGGCAATTTTTACAAGACTTTGTAGTGACAGGATGAGAGGGAATGAACTGAAGTTTGAGGGAAGATTTAGACTGGAGATGAGGAAGAAATCCTTTACAATGAGGATGAGACAGTGGAACAGGTAGCCTAGGGAGGTTATTGGTGTCTCCTCTCTGGAGGATGAGGCCTTGAGAAAACCTGGTCTAGTGGAAGATGTCTCCACCCATGGCAGGGGGGGTTGGAACTTAGATTTTTCAAGGTCACTTCCAACCTAAACCATTACATGAATCTATGAGTCTTTTCTTTGAAGAGGTAAGTTTCTGCCTTTGTAAACGCTGTTAGGTTGTTACAATTAACAAGGCTTTCCTTATCTCTGATACTTAATGATGATAGTCAGACAGGATAACAAGCAAAGGTGAGAGCCTTTAGGGCTGATGAGTTACTGAACAGTGTGTTCTGGAGGGACAGAAATCAGAGGAAGAGCTGTCTATAAGACTTCATCAAAATGAAGGCTGTTTGGTGTCATTCCTTCTGTTTTCAGATCCTCTGCTGCTTGGGTGAATTTTTAACCTTGCCTTGTCAGGCTTTTCTCTTAGCTGGGAATAAAACCATTCAGGGTTTTTGGACTGTTGTTTATCTTGGCCTTAGGATGAGAGGTACAGCTGTGTTTGGGTAGGCTTCTACAGATTAGAATGCTGAACCAAAATTCAAGTAGTCTGGACTCTTTAAAGACATTTCAATGTCTGAAGGGTATAAGTAAGCTCTGCTGCAATGGAGTAGCAGCTTGCTTAAACATGTTAATCAGCTTCAGAGTCTTTCTTTGGTTAATTCCCATTTTGCATAAGTTATGAAATTCTGAGCCTCCAGATGCAGGTTTTGACCTGCTCTACGATGTACCAATGTTCCAGTTTGGACCATGAGCATACCCAGTTCTGGAGAGCAGAATGGACTCTTACCCCTTTTTAGGAGTAAGAATGAGACTACTGTGCACTGATGGGAAGTTTAGAGAGAAATTCTGTTTATAAGAGCTCGTATATACATAAGGCAATCAGGTAGAACTAGTATGAAGTCACTAGACCCACACTGGGCTTGTAGAATCCTCCACCCCTTCCACCCTCCATTCAGCCTGTAAGGTAGGCTGAAGCCACCCCTTCCAGATGGGCCTACAAGGCCTCAGTGGCTCAGCTCCCTGGTTGCCAGCCTCCCCACGAACCATGAGATACGAGGAGCGCGCACTGTGCTGGGAGAGGAGGAGTGGAAGCAAGGAAGGCAGCAAAGAAAGGGGAGAAGTGCAGTCAAGCACTGTCTTTTAAATTGTGCTGCTGGAAAGGGAGTAGAGTAACAATATTACAATATCTTCAGACGAGCAGCTCTGTTCCCCTGGGATGGGCCTCTGTCCCTATTGTTTTGTTTAAGGGGGACCTGGGACCCCTCTACCACAACCAGTTACGCTCTTTGATATCAATATTGTTTCAAGTCCCTTTCCATGACAAATCAGTGGAATCTGAGGTTGTGGAGGCCTCCTTGAAGTGCCCTTTAGGTCCTCTTGCTGCTGTCAGCCATTTACAAGTCTGTTGTATGGGTAAAGGCACAGTGTATACAGAGATTGCAAACGCACCCCAGAAGATCTGCTTAGATCTAGTCTTGTGTTGTGGAAGTGAATGGATTCTAGCAGGTATAGGTAGGTAGGTAGCTATGTGTATATCTGGCTTGGACTCTTCTGTAAATCAGGCAGTAATTCTTTTTATTGTCCTAAATTCAAGTAAAATCAGTTGTTTTCCTTAGAGCTGCCGTTGTTCTCTAAGAAAATACAGTGTTTGAGAATTGTAACTGGAGTTTGGTTTTAAAATTATAAAACAATGAGGAAAATATTGCATACTCTGGTGAGGATGGGAGCATAGATGTGTGACTCGTACATTCAACTGTCTGCATTTGTTTGGGCTTCTTAGTGCAAGATAGATGTTAATTTCTTTGAGAAAGGCCTGTGGAGGCCAGCAAGGTGGTCCCAGCACATGACTTGTCATCTAACATGAGTCTGAATGAACTGGGCTTGGGCATCCAGAAAAGAGGCGGCCTTACGTAACTTACAGGAGGGTGGGAGAGTCAGAGAGTGATTTGCCATTGGAATGGGCTGCCCGGGGAGGGGGTGTTCAAGAAAAGACTGGCTGAGGCACTTAGTGCCATGGTCTAGTTGACTGGCTAGGGCTGGGTGCTAGGTTGGACTGGGTGATCTCAGAGGTCTCTTCCAACCTGGTTGATTCTATGATTCTTGCTATCCTCTGAGAGTGACAAGAGTCACAAACTTCTGCCTCTGACGGTAGGTAGCTAAAAGTTTGCGCTATGAGGCTTCTTAAGCATTAGAACAGGTCGCCCAGAGAAGATGTGAAATGTCTTTGGAATTCACCAAGACCTGACTGAGCGAAGCATTAAGTAGCCTTGTCCAAATCTGTCAGCCTTGGTTTAAGCAGGCGATTGGAGTAGATGTCTTCACAGGGCTCTTTCAAACATGAATGGTTTTACCAAGTAGATTTCTACCTGCATATCAGTGATGCTTGGAAGATGGTGTGTATCAAACTGATTGAATTAGAACTTACATGCATGTCTTGTATTTGCAAATACTACCACAGAACTTTACTATTATACCTTTAGAAGATAAGAGCTCTTGGAGTAGTTGTTTAAAAAAAACCAACCAAACAAATTGGGCTTCAAGTTCTTTGACTGGTTTCCTAGGTTCTAGCAGTAAAGCTTGGTATTGTCATGCAGTCTTCTGCAGTGGCTCTGTAGATAGTTCTGCTTATTTAAAGCTACTCAGTGTTAACTATAAGCCCCTATGTTTTAGTTGAGTATTTACTTCAGTAAATTTCAACCATCTGAGTCAAAGTCTCACATACCAGATCTGTCCCAGGTGGACTTGTATTAGACATATGTGATACACCTTCCTTCGCTTGTGGGAAGTTAAATTACTTGAATTCTCATCTTAGATCTCTGGATATCCCTACAGCTGTAGGTTTCTCCCACACGACCTTTCTCTGCAAGCTCTAAGTGCAGAGATTTAGCCAGACTGTTCTGTAATTGCTGCTTTAGGTCAACTGGAGCTGAGGGCAGGCAATTGCTTGACTTGACAAAGTTAACAAGTTGGTGAAATAAGTGTGAAGCTGTTGCATTTGTCAAGGAGGTGGCAACTACTGATGTTCATGTCTCATTAAGGGCAGTTCCACTAGTCTGTGACAAAGACTCTTACTAGAAAATACTATTGTAAAAATGTCGTTAGAGCAGGTCTTTTTTCCTGATCCTGCTCTCAGCATGGATTGCTTGGTATCCTGTCACCCTGCTCTAAACTTCACTGGGGATGAATTTCAGCAGAAATTGGCTGTCTGAGCAAAACTAGATTAATTCCCATTTGCCTTCCGTTTCCAGCTGTTGCAGAGTTCTAGGAGGTGAAATGATGCCATTAATTTTGACTTAAAACTGCTTTTGAAGAATCTTCTGGTCGTCTGATACAAGCAGAAAATTTTGATTACCTACAGATACTTGTAAGAGGCTCTTTAAATGTGATAGTGCTGCCAATGTGAAAACAGTCTTCTCATATGGACAGACTGCAGGACTGGTTCCACTTGTAACTGAACCAGAAGAGCTGCTTGTGCTAGTTTGAAGCTAGCTAGAATGTTTAGGTAAGAAGAATTAGATTACAGGCTGTGAAAGAGAAACAGTGGTGATGTCTACTTAGCTCATAGGCTTGCTGAGAGGTATCAGAATAAGAATGTAAATATAGATAAGACATTTGGTCACTGCCTGGGCTTTGAGCTGCATTTCTCTCTCTCTAACATAACCTGCTGTCTTTGACTAATCCACCTGCTTTCTAACCCTCCTGGCCGACCCTCCAATCTTCCTTGGGCACAAGGCAATGTCTGAGGTGAGGTAGAGAGGAGTGGGAGAAGGTGGAAGGGCGGCTAGGAGCCCCTCCTCGGGATTCCAGTTTGTGGGAGGGGTGCTGTGTTTCTGTATTACCTTTTAACTTGTATATTCTTGTAAATAACTGTAGATATTGTAAATATTTACTTCTGTAATTTATTAAGCTGTAAATATAAAGCTTCACTCAATTTCCAGAGCCAGCTGAGTCTAGTCTGGGTGATTTCCCAAGCATGTGGGGGGGTGGGGAAGTCAGAAAGGATCACACTGCTAGTTATACATGATCTTTTAGAATCAGTCTTATGAATCTCTTTGTCTTCAGCCTTTCATGTTCACGTTACTTGCCTGTGTATTGCAAAACTTCCAAACAACCTTTAGCACTGTGGTTTTTTTTTTCCAATCTAGAGAATGGAATTTTTTATTAAGTTGTCTGCTTTGCTCTGATGATGTATTGTCACTGTTTTCTCATATATGGCATAGAAGATTCTGAAAGCTCTTTTTTATTTTCCACTAGGCTGGTGTTTGGGATGCTGTATCCTGCATACTATTCGTACAAAGCTGTGAAGACAAAAAATGTGAAAGAATATGTAAGTCACAGTGCTTTTAATTGCTTAACTAAATGCCCCTGCTAACATACAGCTGTGGAAATTTTATTATGCAGTGCAATAGATAATATAAATGCTTGACCTTTAGTCTTAGATACAATGCATATGTGAATCTAGTGATAATTCTGTGTTTGGAGAGCTAAAGGACTCTGAAACATGTTCAGCACAAATATACAGTTATATTTTAGTGGGTTTTAAAATATAAACGTGGAAATGATGACAGCATTTCAGTGAAGTGCCCATGATTACATGCTCCTGGGCAGGGGGTAGGAAAATGGTTCCCTAAGTCTGCCAACACCTGTAGCATAAGCCATGTTGTTGATTGGTGACCTCTTGAACGGTCAGTTGGAGTATGGAGCTCTACATGGCATTAAAAATCCACATGAGAAAAGGGTAGCTCTGGTTAATCTATTGTTGAAAAGATTTGGTTAAGGTGATATGAAGGAAAGCAGCAGAACAGACAGAAGAGTAAGATGGAGCAAAACACAATTACTGTAGTTACTGCACCTTATATTAAGCTGTTATTTCCCTGCCAGCGTGAGCAATGATGATCGCTACAAGAATGTTATGCAATTGCAGTCACAAGGAACTTGGGACACTGAGTTACATGCCTGTTTTAAGAGCCATTGTAACATGGTTTTGGCAGCTAACCTATATAGTCTTCAGAACCTTGTTCTTGACTGCCTGGCTTGTGAAGGCATCAGTGCTGTGAGTTACTTAACTTGGCAGCCATAGCTGTGACCTAATGCTGCTGTCTGGATGTGTGATGTCTTCACTTTGTAGTTGATTGTGGTAGTAGAATGCATGTGTTGTTCCTTCCCTTGTATGTCTTCTATTTAGTCTGATCACTTCACCAGGGCTCCAGAGTGGACATCATATTCATACTTCTGGTTTCTGTGCACAAGCTGATTAGAGCTTATTTGTGCACATGAGGCTGAAGCCTGACAAAACTAAGCTTCTGGGAGAAAAAAGATACCGAAAGCAAGAGAATATTTTCCTCTAAGTCATGATTGCTTTAATCTGTCAGTGAAGTATATAATGCAAAGAATTTATAACTGCTTTTCCTCCCTACTCCCTCAAAGGGGATCCACAGGTTAGGTAGATGATAGGAGTTTCAAACTAATATAAACAATCACCTTACTTTAAGAGGCTACCATTGCTTGTTGCCATATGTTTTCTAGAAAAAGAAGTTTGTAGAGTGCTGAGGTTTTGATTCTTAAGTCAGTGGTTCAGTTACTTGTGACTCAGCGATTTTTCTTGGCCATCCTATTTTAGAGATGCCTGTCATTTATCTAAGAACTTTTGTAAAGCCTGAAACCATATATTTTTTTTTCCTGACCATGTATTTTCATTTAGTCTGAAAGCACAGCTTTTCAGTCACCTGTTTCCTGTAAGTAACTTGTAGCTGCCTACAAAATGCTTGTGGAACTTGACCCATTACAATGACATTTTCAGGGGCAGGGAATGACATAGATTTGTCAGTGAGTTACCACTCCATTGCTGGTTGCTTTGAGTGTCCAGGCAGATCTTGGCAGTGACCCATGGCTTCCATCTTCTCAGCAGGGTCATTTTCTTTTACAGAGAGGGTGTGGGCTTAACTGCAGTCTTACACATGTCACAGCTCTGTTGCCAGTCATGGTATGGCCCAAGCACAACTTCCTTTTCAGGCTTAAGTGTGGCTCAGGAGCCATCTGCTTTCATTTGTTAGATTGCAAGAGCTTCCACCGGTGAAAAACCAAGTATAGGCATCCTGACTTTTTGTGTAGGTCATGATGCAGCAAATTGTTAAAATATTATTTTGAGGTGAGGTGTGGTGCTAATTGCTTCTCGTTTTGGTAATGTAAAAGACTTTAGTTTTAAAAATGAATATCTGTGTCGTTGAGGTGATTTATTTGTTCTTGTAGTTATCCTGGTTTAATGGAGTTGACCAACATCTTTTGAGGAGATTTTTTTTAATGTGTTACACCAAAGTGCTTGTAATAATCATTTGAAATGTAGTTTAGAAGTCTGAACAAGCAGTCTTCTCAGTTCTTGGCCTCAAAGTCCTGACTTGACAGGATCTGCTTCAGCCAAAGCAAACATGAACTTAATACTTGAATTGTAGAGGAAAAAAAAGTTAACACTGGCATCTGTAATCACTCTTTTAACATAAGAAGCAAAAAATCAAAGCTTCTGTAACTTCATCTTTAGAAGTTTAGTAAATGGTAGTCTTCATGGCAATGGCAAACACAACCTTCTGTTTTCCTGGGGTTGTTTTTTATTTTCTTTTGGTCATCTTATAGTATGCAAACCATTGTAAGTAGCTTTTGGTATGTAATGCACCAGTTGTGCTAGAGTATGATTTGACTTGGGTTTGTGGAAATCTTTGCCCAGACCTCAGCAGGACTCTTGGCAGTTGTCATGTGCCCTTCTGCAGAACTTTTCTTACTGTTCCTAGCAGCTCAAGAGAAACTCTACTTCTGCTCTTGTTCCTAATTGGATAAATAGAAAAATACATCAGAAAACAATTCAGTCTTGCATGACTTAAACCTAAGGAAGATGAAATTTTTATGAGGCAAGGGTGGATGTTAATTTTATTTTTATTTAGGTGTTGACTGGGTCACACGGGGGTCACCTAATTGTCATATGGCCTGTCAGACATGACTTCAGCTGTTGTGTAGTTTGTCTTCGTTTATTCAAGCTTGAAATACCTAAATCCTCTGGGAGACTGAAGAATGTCCTCACATGACTGATTTTCTTTTCAAATTGAAATGTGGAAAAGCATTTAAGATTAAACAGCCTCAAACAGTGATGGAGGAAGTGTCACTGAAACATAGTGCTCAACTACAAAATAGGCAGTAGTGTAGCATTAGGTTTTAAGTACTTAAAGTTAAGTCCATTTCAAAAAGATTACTTTAAGAGTGAAGATTAAATCTGAGCCAAGTCCTCTTTTGAAAGAGTACCATGAATTCAGGACTAAAACCAGCATCTTAAAAATGTGATGTTTAATGCTTTGAAGGTATACCAGAGTATTTAGTAGTCTGCATGTCATAATTGAAATGTTATTGCATCTGGTTGTGGGCGATGCTTTTCTTTTTTTGTCTATTTTAAAACTCTCTTTTCTAGCATAGTGTTGAAATTTAAAGAACATGTGGGTGTTCAGTTAGTATAAAGTGGTGGTTTGCACTGACCTAGTTTGGAAATATTATCATTTAGCCACTGATAGCTTAGGGAAGACAAATGTGTGGAACTGCTTTATTTGTTCTGATTTGCATAATCAGTTTAGACAATAAAATCTGATCAAATCTCCCGAAGAAATTAGTGATTTAGCTACTAGAAAACAGAAAACTAAACCTTGTGTTTTAAAAGCATTGTTTGATTTCAGAACAGTGCTATATACGGTAAATCTTAAAACCAGAATCATAGAATCAACCAGGTTGGAAGAGACCTCCAAGATCATCCAGTCCAACCTAGCACCCAGCCCTAGCCAGTCAACTAGACCATGGCACTAAGTGCCTCAGCCAGGTTTGAACACCTCCAGGGACGGTGACTCCACCACAGAAGTAATACATAGGTGTAGACCCTGAAGCTTTGACATGCTTACATGTGAACTCTTATTAATGGATTCTTTTGGTCTTTGCATATAAGTAGTGTTACACTTCCATGAAAATGTGTTGTTTCCTGCCTTGCACCAGGGTTAGTCTAATGCTAAGCACACATACAGAACTAAACTGCAAAGTATAGCTTTACAACATTTTGTGCAGGGAGAGAATGGGCTACCTGACTTAGTAATACTTGTGTATGTGGTGTGTAAACATGTGGCTGAGTTTGTAAAGGAGTGAAATATCCTTTGGTGCTGTAGTGGGATTTGTACTTCATATTTAGAGGAATCTGCTGACTCATTGCAGTTTTATGTGCTTGCTTGTTTAGTGGCTTTCAGTGTGGGGTGTTTGTGGTGGCTTATTTTTCACATATCACTAAAGCTTTCTGGAGGCAGAAACTCATCTGTGAAGCCAGGCAAGGTGGTGACCTTCATGACCCAGCCACTTAACTTCTTGTAGCTGTACCAGTTCTACTTGCAAACAGAAAAGCTATAGAATCTTCATATAATTTAGGTTGAGGCTTGGTTGATGCAGATTAAGATATTGTTGAATGTCTTGCTTGGGCTGCTCTGAAGTGGTTGTAGAGTGTGTAGTGTGTTCTGTGTAAAGATGAAATTCTTACTGAAGGTGGTATCTTAATTTTCAGGTTCGCTGGATGATGTATTGGATTGTGTTTGCTCTTTATACAGTTACTGAAACAATAAGTGACCTAACAGTCTCTTGGTAAGAGCTTGCTTTTCCAAACTTTAGATAAAATTGGATTTGTTTCTGATGTTCTTTGATTTGCAGTAATTTAATTTTTATTAAAAAAAAGTGCTTGTTAATAGGCTTATTTTCAGGAAAATATCTCAGCAAATGTGAAGAATAACATCTATTTCTCAATGTGCTGTACACTCACTTGAAGTAGGGACCAGAAGACTTCTGTTTTTGCTGTAGGAACTGAATAGGGAAATAGAACTCTTAAAAAGATGCACTTTAATTTCTCTGTGTAGGAATGTATAAGGGAAAGCAAGTATATAAACATTTCCATTTCTTCAATGACTGCATAATCAATTAAATATGTAGATCTTTACCTACTTATATGAAGAATTCTCTATGGTCATATGTAATTGTGGCTTGGTTTTGGGTTCTTTTTAA
Organism: Pogoniulus pusillus; assembly: GCF_015220805.1. Classification (NCBI taxonomy): domain Eukaryota; kingdom Metazoa; phylum Chordata; class Aves; order Piciformes; family Lybiidae; genus Pogoniulus; species Pogoniulus pusillus. Next base: position 35,310,796 of record NC_087269.1, read on the forward strand.
GGTATCTGTCCATGATGATTAATTACTGTGCACTTTGTTACTGGAGTTGTTGATCTCATGCAACCTTTAATTTGTAGGTTTCCACTCTACTATGAACTGAAGATAGCTTTTGTTATTTGGCTTCTTTCTCCATATACTAGAGGGGCAAGTTTAATCTACAGAAAATTTCTTCACCCACTTCTTTCTTCTAAAGAAAGGGTAAGGACAAACTTCTTCCTTTAATACCTTATGTGGAAATACTGTATGCTAAAATACTGTTGCTGGATCTATGATAGAAGCAGATCAGTGTGTTACTGGTTTATCAGGCAGTGTGAACTTGGACTGCCAGAGGCAAGTGCAGATGTATGTCATAGAATCATAGAATAGCTTAGGTTGGAAGGGACCTTAGAGAACATCTACTCCAACCTCCTCACTATAGGCAGGCCTTGTTCATATATATGCTTGTGTTTGAACTTAGACAAACAGACAATGCAGTACTTCGTACTGAGATGAGTGTGGTGTTTGGCCTGCTTAGTGCACTTTGGGGAGCCCAGTTCACAGATTCGGGCTGCATCAGGTTGGAAGGGATCCTCATAGGTCATCTTGTGCAGCCCCCTGCAGTGAGCCCTTCAACTAGGTCAGGCTGCCCAGGGCCACATCAGGTCTGATCTTGAATATATGTAGTGACAGGACCAGAACCATGTCCCTGAGCAGCTTGTTACAGTACTTCACCACTCTTAATTGTGGAGTACTTCCCTGTTATGTTTGTCCAACATGTACTCTGTACCAGTGTGATGGGTTAGAGCAGATATTTCCCCCAGTAGAGTAAATTCACTACAACTCAGAATTTTGAGAGGTCAAAAAAAGAAAATGGAACTGTACTTTTGTAACAGTATAAGGAGAATAAACTACTACAGAATGTAATAACTTTAAAGAAGGTGGAGATGGGGATGAGGTCAAGTGGTGGTGAAGCAGCAAAGCAGCAAGCCAAAACAGTGGTAGGGGAAGATAGCAGTGGGCACAGCAGAAAGAGCAAGGGAAGGATACAAGCTGTGCTTCCAGACATAAGCTTTTGATGCCTCAATGAAATTCTATTAACTTATCCATTGCTACCATTTTATAGCCTATCTCTGGAATGTTCACTTCTCTACTCAGAGACTCCAGTACTCTTCTGCTTCTAAGTTTCTCTGTTGCCAAATTTTTTTGTCTGAACTAGAAATCTAGTTCACATGGCCACAGCCAGTTGCAAACCATTGCCCCTTGTCCTCTTGTTACAAGCCCTACTAAACAGTCCTTCCACAGCCTTTCTGTAGGTCTGCTTCAGGTATTGAAAATGCAGCTCTAAGGTCTCCTTGGAGTCTTCTCTTTTCAAGGCAGAACAGCCCCAGTTCTTTCAGCCTGTCTTTGAAGAAGAGGTGCTCCAGCCTTCTGATAACCTTTGTGGCCCTCTTCTGGACCCATTCCAGCAGGTCCATGTCTCTCTTCTGTTGGGGGCCCCAGAGCTGGATGCAGTACTGAGGTGCGGTCTCACCAGAGCAGAGTCAAGTGTCAGAATCACCTGTCTCAACCTGCTGGCCATGCTGCTTTTAATGTAGTCCAGGATCCCATTGTTCTTATGGGCTGTAAGTGCACATTCATGTCCGACTTCTCATCCATCAGTGCCCCCAAGTCCTTTTTTGCAGGGCTACTATGCATCTCATCACCCCCGAGCTTGTATTGATATTGGGAGTTGCCCTGACCTAGGTGCAGGACTTTGCATGTTGCCTCACTGAGCCTCATGAATTCATAAACATTAGCTGAATGGAAGTGATGCAGTTTAACTGTCTCTGAAGGAATTTGTACAGAACTCTGTGCAGAAGCATGAATGCAGTTTTAGCAATTGTTCTTCATGGTACCATTATTTCCTAGCACAACCTAGTCATAAAGCTTCTCAGAATGAATGACATAAATGACTTCTCTGGTGTGCAAACACACAGGATAAAAGGAGAGACTTTCTACTGAGGTTTAAGGGAAAACCAGTCTGCAGCAGAAAATACCCAAACAGAAAATAGCCAAAGGATATTTAACTTTAGCTTAAAATTTGACAGGCACACAGATCTGCTTAGCTTCTTTTTTCAGTCTGGATGTGTGGAGAGAGTGATTAACAAAGATGTGAAGAATATCACTGAAAAATCTCACAGTTTGGGAAATAGCATTTATAACAGTCAGTGCTGGGCTTGGCCTTTATTAGGCAGAACAGGTAGCTGATGTAATTGCCACTGATCGGAACAGTAATTCCATCGTGACCTTCTGAGGATTGAACTATAAACCATTTTCAGCTTTGAGATTTTTCTGCATGGTGTGGTAGCTGTTATGAACTACCTTGAAGCCTTTATCTCCAACTCCAGGCTGAGGATAAGTGTCATGACTGTATTGTCCTTGATGATTAACTGTGTCAAAGTTCTGGCTTCAAAAGTTCTTTATGAGGCCACTCTACCTTTCTAAGGAGCTCTCTGATTTTGGCTTAAGCACACTATTCCTTGAACAATTTTTGTCTGACAAACTAAGCTTAGTCTATAAGGAACTTATTAGGTAGCTGCAATGTTTCTGAGCTGGACAGAAGTGATCTATTTTATCTTCTTGTTTGACCAGATATGTGACTGTGCTAGTTTGAAGCTAGCTAGAATGTTTTGGTGAGAAGGATTAGATTACAGGCTGTGAAAGAGAAACAATGGGATGTCTGCTTCACTCATAGGCTTGCTGAAAGGTAGAAGAACAAGAGTATAAACATAGATAAGGCATTGAGGCACAGCCTGGGCTGTGGGCTGCGTTTCTCTCTAACCTCACCCTCCGTCTCTCTGGTTAATCCACTTGCTTCCTAACCCCCCTAGCTGACCCTCTACTATTCCTTGGGGCACAAGGTAACATCTGGGGTAAGGTAGAGGGGTGGAAGAAGGTGGAAGAGTGGTTGGGAGCATCTCCTGGGGACTCATGTTTCTGGGAGGGGTGTTGTGTTTCTGTATTATCTTTTACCTCATCTATTTCTGCATATAACTGTATATACTGTAAATATCTGCTTATATATTGTGCTAAGCTGTAAATGATAAGCTTCATTCCATTTCCAGAGCTGACTGAGTCTAGTCTGGGTTATTTCCAAAAGTTGGGGGGAAGCAAGCAATACCCAAACCACTACAGTGATCTCATTTAAAAAGGGATTCTAAGTTAATGAAATATCAATATGTGAAGGCAAAAGTAATTGTCCCTTTACTTCCTACTATCTTGAGGATCTTGTGTCTTCCTTTATTGATGGAAAAATAATACTTTGGGTAATGACTCCTATGCACAGCACTCTAAAATGTAGATATGTTTTGCTTTAGGAGATTGATGAGTACATCGTACAAGCCAAAGAAAGAGGCTATGAGACCATGGTGAATTTTGGGAGGCAAGGGTTGAATTTGGCAGCAACCGCTGCAGTGACCGCAGCTGTAAAGGTAACTTTTTGCTTGTATTGATTGCTTTCATCCTTGATAGAGAGCAGTGTGTAATTGTACTGATGATTTGCTATTCCTAAGCACAACATTAATTGTGCAAATGCATTGAAAACCTGGAACAATTTAGGGGTTGTAGCCCTATAATCATCGTCATACTATGTTTAAGATGGCTTTTACTTATTTCTGGGGTGACAGCGATCACATTACTGTAATTCCAAAGCTAACATGCAGGTTTTTTGCTAAAGATGACCATTGTTTCTTTTTCTGTCTTTGTGCTTTCTTGTTGGTAAACTATTTAAAGGATTTCTGGCTTTTCTGCTGTTTTTCTCCAATCAACTTGAGGTAATTCCAAATCTGAAGTAAAGCATGAAAGATTACTACCACAGATGCAAGTTATGTTCGCACAATTAACTTATTTGCTACTTGTTGATTGAATTATTAAATTAATACACTAAGCATAAGCTTGCATATTGCTATTTAGCATATTCTTGCTTTGTCATGTAATTTCTATTAAATTATGAAGTAAACCCTGGTTGTTCCTGAATTGCATTCTACAAACCTCATGACCCTCATTTGAATTTCAGAGTATTTTAGGTACAGGAAAGCAAAATGCAACCTTCTAACTTAGAAACTTGTGGCCCAGCAAAAGGAGTATAACTTTTGGTGATGTCTATCCTAATAGTAAATGAAACCAAACCACACAAAGTATGTAAAGAAGGATGTGTGTGTCCTAGTTAAATAGGATTAATTTCTACCTGGGAATAAATTAAAGTGTTGTGTTTATAGTACCAGGACTGAAAACTTGAACACTGTTGTTAAATGATAGAAGGCAGTGTAGAGAGATGACTGTCAGGGTGAAGCAGCTACAACTATCATTTTAACTTAATTTCTGCAGCTTCTTTCTATGAACTTCTTGGCTTAAAACAAAGGCAGTTTTAAAATGTACATTTTCAGATGCTGTCTCAAAAAGGTCTGTTAAAGTATCCATGCATATCTTGTTTGATCATTATCTCTTTGTAAAGCTACATGTGCGTGGTAGTGTATAACAAAAACCAACAAACAGAACCCCCCAAACCAAAACAAACCACAAAAAGCACCAAACAGAACAAACCAACATCAGAACCCAAATAAACACAAACTAACTAACCAAAATACCCCACCCCCACCAAATCAATTTAAAAATGAACCTAAAACACTGATAATGTGATTAAATTTGATCACTGATTTATTTTTTATCACATTATTAGTATTGGCTGGAGGCATCAAATAATTTATTCTGAAGTAGGGTACACCTCTAAAGGAATAAAAGTATTCAGACTGGAAACAGGTTATTGACAAAACCCAAAAAAATGAACCCAACAAGTAAAACCCAAAAAAAACCTGTATTGGGAAAGAGTTTAAGACCTATGCTAAATGCTGTAAATTCATTACCAAACAGCAAATCTCAATTGATTACAAAGTGCACCTGTAATGACAGTTATGTTCTGTGTGTTTCCCTTCTGTCTGGCTTGGGTATTTTCTTGTTTGTCCTTACGGTGTTAAAGAGACATTATAAGATTATACAAATACCTTCTCCAAGGTTTTTTTTCCTGAAATAATAACTTTGTCCTAAATGTCTGTGTTTAGATTTTGTTGGTCTTCAGCTGTGACTGGCGAGATGGCTGCTCTGTTTGTTAAAACTTGTACTCATGGGTGTTTGTGTAGAACTAGTTCATCTCAGATGAGATACTTGGGCAAAAAAACTGTCCCAATAGCAAGGACCATAAAATAGATGTGATTTTTAAACGGTATGGAAGAGGAGCCTCCGCAAACTGTACAACTTTTAACATGCCAAAATAAGTTTGTCATTCCAGGAAGCCGAGGATGACTGCAAGCAGATGCAGACAATGCATATGTTCTTGATATTTTCTTTTTTTTTTGGTCCCTGTTTTTCCAAGAGCTGACTGCTGCCTCCAGCAGGTGAAAAGATTATGCCTTCAGTATGAGCTGCTAGGGCATGCTATAGGATTTCAGGAATGAAATCTTATTAGTGGGATCAGTTTGGATGGGAAGGAGACACTGTTTCATCACTACTTGTGTTGTTGTTAAGGAGCAGATGTGCTTATGCTGACATATCATACCTCGGTTTAGGAGTAGAGAGGTTAAACACAGGAGGAAGTTCAATGAAAGCTTCTGTTGGCTGAAGTTTCCAAACAAAAGATGCTATGATGTCTGCTTATACTGGCTTTAAAAGGAGGGTGGTAGAATAGCTTGGAAACTCTTTAGAATATTTGCAAGATGAATTGTGGGAAAGAGTGGTTTTCTCCAAGAGCTGTCAAAGTAGTAGGGGATTAGCATTAAACAGCCAGCTGGCTGGGCAGGGGAGGCTGGAGCAGCCAGCCAGGTCAATCTACTGAAATTTGACATAGATTTAAACCTGCTCTGCCTGTAGTTAAGTTTCAATGTAGCTGGCAGGAGTCATGTCTTCCAGCATACATTCCTGTACTGCTATTTTTAGCTGGTACTAGTCAAACACTCATCATATAAAATGTAGTGTTTCAAATCTTGCTAAATAGCGTATATTAGTAAAATAACTTGTTACTTAATATGACATATAGCAAGTCTTTGTAAAATCCTGATTTCAGGAAACTTACAAATTATTACAGTCTAGGCTGACTTTGACAGTTTCTTAATAAAACTTTCTTCAGGATATAAAAGAATCAGCAACATGATGCCTTGAATGAAGAAAAGTTACTGGAACTCTTCTCAGTAGTACATGGATTTGTGGAAACTATATCCACAACATGCTGGTTACCTGTGTTCAGATTTTTGCCAACAGAAAACCAAGTTACTGGTTTGTATATCGCCGTGTGTGGGGTGGCTGCTAAATTAAGCTGTGAAATGCACTGTTGTTTAGGAGGCCACACAAATATTGTTCATTTGGAAGTTATTTGGTGGTACTACAACTGCTAAGATATTTTGAGGGCTGTTTCTGCATGCCTTTTAGACCTCCTGAATCTGCTGCTTTTTTGCTGGTTCAATATTTTTCTAATGGCCTTGCTCGGACTTCCCCTTCTTGCTGAAGGCATGGCAGATGGAGGAGGTGTCTCGCAGCCAGCTGTGGCTTACAGCCATTATCACTGAGCAGTTCAGCTCAGCAATACTGCTTTCATCCCTCCTCCCTGCTGGGACTGCTTGGCGTGCTGCAGAGGTCATTCACAGGACAGCAGTCCCTCTCCAGGTTGAGAGGGATCAGAAGTCGTTCCTTGCCAGCTCCAACTGGATCAGGGAGAGAACAGCTGGGAATGTGGGTGCTGCACTCTGCAGCTCCCTGGCCACAAAACTTCAAGCAGCTCTGGATGCAGAGTCCATTGAGAGCTTGTCCAGTGAAGGCAAACAGCTTAATTTAGTGATTCTGACCACTGAGGGATGCAAGGCAAATTTATCCAAAAACCAGAGTCCCTGGGGCAGACCACTGTGTGGTATCTGTTTACAGCAACTTCCCTGGCTTAAATGTGTAGGCTTTGAAGATACATGCTCAGTAACAAAATGGAGGGCATTTCATCTATGAGGGTCAACTGATGAGACAGCATACTAGTAGCCTATGAGAGTCTGAGGAGTCCCTTAAATAAGCTATATTTACCAAGAACTAGGTTTAGAAACTTTGATCATTACTTATAGGAACTATTAAAATAATGGGACACCAGTGCAGACCTGGCAACTGCTCTGTCATCTTCTCATAAGCAGTATCTTAGGGCTGTGTGGGGAGAGGTGATGGCTGCTGCTATATCAGTAGCATGGGTATAGAAGCAAGAGATTCCCCTTCAGCTCCAGCTGCAATTGTATTGCTCTACCTTCTGTTTTGTGGGCAAATGTCTTGCTAGTAATTCTGAACTTTCAATCAAGACATCAAAACTCTTAAAGCATTAATATCGTAAAGTGGTGTCCCAGGTTAGGGCAGATCCCTCCCCTGGGGAGAATAAACTCACCACAAGACACATTTTTTTGAAAGTCAGGGAAAGATGAAATTGTTTTTCTTACAGTGTAAGTATAACAGTGAAAAGAGAGATAACAACTAAAGAAGGGAAAAAACCCAATACAATAACCTTAAGGGAGATGGGGGAGGGGTCAAGTGATGGTGAAGCAGCAGCAGCCAAAGCAGCAGCCGGGGAAGATAGGCAGGTGCAGCTCGAGCAGCAGAAGGGGCAGAACAAGCTGTGCTTTTAGACATTAAGCTCTTAATGCTCCAGTGAAATTATATTAACTTATCTATCGTTGCCATTATATGGCCTATCTCTGGAGTGTTCATCTCTCCCCTATGTCTGAGCTAGAAAATCAGCTCAAAGGGCCACAAGTGAATATTACCTCCACATTTCCAGTAGCAGAGAGTATTCAATCATGTTTTCTGCAGCAGGAGAGCATTTAATACTTATTTTGAGCTGGAGTTTCCTTCTGAGCTGATACTAAGTCAGATCCTGGTGGGATGCTTTGTTGCAACAGAAACCAACTATCTGCTACTTTTGAGCATGGGGGTGGTGGAAGAATCTTTAAAGAACCTTCATAAAGCTATGCCATATGAGCAGAGTGATCTACTTTTTCTGCAGTTATTTTTCACATGTAAAATTTCACACCTGCACAAGAGCACCACGGAATTTGTCCTCTAAATTAGGCTGTGCAGCACTGAAGTAGAAATCAGTCATGATTTGGCTCAGCTGGATCTTCCTAGGGGTCAGGTAGAGACATCATTCAGACAGAAGACTGGGGTGGCCTGTATGGAATATCTCCATAGGATTAGTATTATTGGTGACCATAGCTGTGCAGTGCAATAGTGCTTGTGCAGCCTTCATTCCTACTGTGACTTTCAGGCATGTGCTCTGCATCTTTTATTCGTGTATGTGTCCTTTCAAATTTCTCCAAGTTTGCTGTGTGTAACTTGAGCAGAACTTTTTATTTTGGCAAGTAGCTTTGGAATGCAGAGCCTATTGTAGGAATCCCTTTGGTCCTCCCTAACTGAGTCAGTGCTCCAAAGGATTCACAGAATGTTAGGGGTTAGAAGGGGCCTTGAAAGATCATCCAGTCCAAATGCCCTGCCAGAGCAGGGTCACCTGGACTAGATCACACAGGAATGAATCCAGGCAGGTTTTGAATATCTTCAGAGAAGGAGATACCACAACCTGCCTATGCAACCTGTTCCAGTGTTCTGTCACCCTCAGTGAAAAAAATTTTCCTCATTTACATGGAACTTCCTATGCCTCAACTTCACCCTTTGCCCCTTGTCCTGTCATTGGGAATCACTGAATAGAGCCTGGCTTCATCCTTCTGATGCACTCACCCTTTACATATGTATAAATGTTAATGAGGTCACCCCCCAGTCTCCTCTCCAAGCTGAAGAGCCCCAGCTCCCTCAGTCTTTTTTCGTAAGGAAGATGTTCCACTCCTTTAAACATTTCTGTGGCTCTGCCCTGGACTCTTTTCAAGGAGTTCCCTGACCTTCTTAAACTGAAGGGTCCAGAGTTTGTGTTTCAACAAGCATATGATTGGTTAAGGGCACAATGCTATTTTATGGTACGTAGCTGACTTTTTTCCCTTTTGGAAAACAAAATTCTGTATCCAAAGCTGCACTGAAATGTTAAGACCGAGCAGTCTCAGTTTGGATCTAGTCCTCTGCCTAGAGTGAAACAGGAAATACAGGAATTCTTCTTGGTGTGTTGTTGTAATCTTAATTCTGTTATCCTGTATGAATCCTAAATGTCTTGTTGTAGTATTTTGCATGATGAATTAACTTGGTATGCAACTGTTGTGCAAATGTCTTTCTACGCTTTTGCCTCTTCCCAAATCCAGCCTCTGCCATTACTTTATTGTAGATTCTGTCCACATTTAGTGAGTGGAGTTGTGCTAAATTAGTATGGATTCCACTGAGAACCAGCTAGGTCTCTTGTACCTGTTCATCAGTGTTCAGTGACTGAGACCTGAGTCTGGTTGCATCTCTTCAAGCAGCAGACGCAGACTGATCAAGCCTTACATTTTACAGCAGATACTTCTAATTGTTGTTAAAAGCAGCAGTCCTGGTTCTTCAGCTCTCTAGTGTTTTAGTAGCTGACTACACATGCTCAGCTGGTTCTTGATTTGGTTTGCTCTGCAAATGGTTTTCAATTCAAGTAATGGAAGGACAGGATTCCTGCCTTGAGCTATTTTAGGGAGCAAAATTAACTTAGGGATGTGTAAAATAGTTTATACATAGACTGTATAGTGTCCATAGTGCATTTTAACTCAAAGGCAGCCTTCCTACTACTACTCATCTCATTCTTTCAAATAGAACTCCTCATTTGAGCACTAAAGTAGCTAGTAGTGGCAGAAAAACAAGTAAAATTTCACACACTTTCTTCTGCAACAGCATCAGCATAAAGCAATTCATGCACCAGTGGCCACAGACGTTTGTTCCCACTCTCATGACAGCTGTTTGCAGATGGTAGACCCACACACTAAATTACTCTGTGTTAAAAATAGCCACGCCAAGAGAAAAAGAGCCAAACCCTTTAAGCTTGCATGGCTACCAGAGGCATGCAGACAAAGTGGCTGAAACCTAATATTAATTTTCTCATCACCAGCCCTTAGTAAAGCATGTAAAGCTCAGGCAGTGCACTACACAGTCAACATTCACTTAGTTTAGTTCTTAAAACACCGTTCATACACTGCCACTAATAAGTAACTAAGAAAGTGTTCTTACAAGAGATGTAGAAGCCTTTACTTTCCTAGATGCTCCTGCATCTTGAACCCTTGCTTCAAGTGGGGAATTATGCACAGGCTTGTCAGACTCTCTGAAAGAGTTAGGTTTTTTCCCCTCATATGCCAGAGTGAAGAATTAAATGTTATTTCAACATGACATTGAGTAATGTGCTTGTTCTTTTACTTAATAAATTAATCTTCAGTGCTTTAATAATGACATCATCTGATGTAAAATGAAAGAGCTGCTTGACAACTCTTCTATGCAAAGGGGAACTTTCTAGATGCCTCATGTGCAAAAGATGTAAAAACAGAAGAAATATGTTCAAATGTGATCAGTTTTTGGGTTGGCATGTTGTCGGTAAAGCTACATCAGTAGGAGAACTTGCCAGCCTCCTGTCCAGGCAGCACCTCTTTGGTTTGTGGTTTCAAATTTCTGTCAACTAGAGCTGTTGCAGTGCTGCCAGTTTCTCAGTTAATGTTACAGAGTTTATTTTTAGCACTTCTTTTCTTATGTATGTCAACATTTCTGGAAGGTAAAATATAAAATAGTGGAAGAGTGTATTTGTCCTATAGCACCACTTAAAAAATGGAAGTGTTAAACTCATTGTCATGTTACTGAGCACTGCTAGAGAAATTTTTGTTTGATGTGAATTGAACGTGTCTTTTGAACACTTGTCCTGGCCCAGAAAGCCATTATTAGGTCAGACTGAGGGAGTGAAATGAGACATTTTAAATGGAACTGCTAGTTTATCTGTGAGTGTTTTTGTCTAGGAGCAGTACACAGGTGAGATTTATGGTTAAGTTTGGGCACAAGCAGTACTTAAAGCAAACACAAGTCTACTGCATTCAATGAATTTTGTAGTGGAACAAGGAAGCATGGGCTCAAACTTCTTGACCTGTCTTGAACAGTTAAGTGTTCTGCTTTGTTTTCACATGTGCTTTTGTTGTATTTCAGAGTCAAGGTGCAATAACTGAGAAACTGAGAAGTTTCAGTATGCATGATTTGACTACTATACAAGGAGATGAGCCTGTAGGACAGAGAGCCTATCAGACATTACCAGAAGCAAAAAAGAAAACCAGAGGCTCTGCAAGTGAATCTTCAGGTAAGTTGTGTTTCTAGCTAAAAGAACAAGTTACCAAAGACAGAACTGAGAAAGCAGAAACACAGTTACCCTGTCTAGAAATGGAAAAGGCCTCAAAGTGTAATTCCAGTACACTTTAATACAGATAACTTGGGCAGGATATATTATGACAGCTGAAATGCTCCCTGAATTATTTTCTTCTCAAAACCACTAACAGTGTAGTCATAGTCTGCTCCCTACTCTCATCTTTGTAATTAGCAAAGAGAGTTCTTGGCCAAAGCAAAGCTTAATTGGAAGTTAAAAATAAGAAGTGATTAAGTGGTGTTTCTGTGACTAACATACAGAAGTTAAACATGGAAGCTCAATTAAATGGGAAGAGGAAATTAATGGAAATTAATTCAGTGGGTCTGTAATGGTTCAAAATGCAGAATCCCTATCACCACCATTAAGTTGTCATCCACACTCAAAAGATAGCATGGTGACAATATGTTTTTGCAGAGGTATTTTATTAGACTTATAATGTGCAATAAAATCATCATTTTGTCCTTGAGCCTGTGGTGCTTGAAGGAAGGTTCAGTGGAAGGCTGCCAATTGCACCTTTTTAAATGATGAGGCTATGATGTAAAATAGTTGGCATTTCCCACAAAAGAAAAATGCCTCTTGTTTATAGAAGCACTAAGGCTGGAAAAGATCTTCAAGTCATCGAGTCCAACCATAATCCAACTGCCACGACCACTAAACCATGTCCTGAAGTACTGTATCTGCATGCTTCTTGATCACCTTCAGGGGTGTTGACTCTACCGCTTCCCCTCAGCAGCCTGTTCCAACAGCTCACCGCTCTCTCATACCTCCACTTTGACAAGGGGTAGTTGGTTGTGGACTTTCAGAGATCACGTGGTAGCCCATGGAGTTTTTGAGACTGCAGCTGTTGTACAGCATCTGTTCCTCAAGGAGCATTAGTTACCTACCTGAAATAGCTTGGAAATGCTCAGAACCTTAGAAAAGGTCATTGAGGTACGGTGTATACTGTGCAAATAAACTCCGATTGCAAGATTCTATCTCATGTCAGAATGCTACTTGAACCAGCTAGGAGTTCCTGTGCAAGTTAGTTGAAAAGGCCTAGTTATATGATCAGTGTGTCTTAGGATGACTGAGATGCCAGTAAGCTTGTTGTGAAAAAGGCAAATGCATCGTAAGAGGTATGGAAAAAGAGAGATAAGGAAGTACCAGTGTTGCTGCAAAGACCCTTAGTCAGAAACTCTATTAGTAGCAGATACAATTAAAATCTAAGTTAAAAAAAAAATTAAATTGTATTGGAGGCAGAGATGTGGCCTCAATAAAAGGGAGAAGAGGCAAGTCTACCTTAAGTAGCTGTGGAGTAGGTGAGTGTGATTCTAGTTCTCGGATAAAAAGGAAATTACCAAAGGAAAATGATGTAATTAAGTGTAAAAACAAAACAAAACCAAACAACTGCCTTAAGATGACGTGTACATTGAATGTGAGTAAGTTTGGCTTTGGAGAGGAGGAGGTCTCCCTGAATGTTACAGCTTCTGGGTTTGGGAATGGCCTTATAAAAGGAGAGGTTGGTGAGAGAAAAGAACCAGACTGCTTTTGGGACCTTCTTGATGGGTGTGTGGTGAGATTAGGAGCCTTTGGAGCCTAAGGAGCTTTTCAGGCCGTTTTTAAGCAGTTTGCTCCCTCTAGTGACAATCTCTAGTGCAGTTTTGGTCCTGTTTGTGCAGGATGCAGACAACCCTTAACAAATACTCTAACATTATGCCGATCTGAGAGGAAGTTTGGCATGCAATATGCAGAGAGGTACGCAAGTATGAAGAAAGAGCCTATGAATCCTAGAGTCGTTTGTATTGGAAGGGAGTTTTTGAACTAATGTTTAATGTCTTTCCCGTAGGGGCCTTGGCCAAAACTCTCAAGTGCCTCTCAATGGTGACCACTGGGTTCTTTGCAGTTCAGTGTAAGGCAGATGGTGGTAACAGACTGATGGTTTAATTTCAGGCAGTTGAGTCACCATAACATTACATAGCTATGAAACAAGATGGGTTGTTGCTTAAAAATGGCAGAATTCTAAATAAGAAGCTCCTGAGTAGATGTTTAGCTGTTTTTAAACAGCTGGCAGACTGACCATATCTCCTAAAAGAATAAAGGATGTGTGTTAAAGATGAAACTCATGGCTTGCTTAGAAAACCTAGGAGTTAGTCACTTCATAAACATTTTTATGAAACTGTTCTTTAAAGGTTACAAAACTCCACTGGAAAAAAATCCTGGGGATGATAAAACAGATGAAGAGATGGAAGGGACACATTCAGAGGATGAAATGTTTGCTCAGAGAGGTCTTCGAAGGACTCAGAGCATGAAATCCGTGAAAACTATTAAAGGCCGTAAAGAGGCAAGTATTGTCTTGAAGTATGGAGTTCAACCATCTACCTTGGCCTATTTAATAATGCAGAATTGTTTTGTTTTCTCATTACCCTTAGAGAGGTTATCAGTGATAGCTGGGTTGTAGAATGTGAAATGGAGAAGCAAGTATGCGATGATAACATCTGAGCTTGAAGCGCTTGTACTTTGGGGTGCTTAACAGAGTTAGCTAAGAGAGGAAAAAGGGAGAGGAGATGAGATGACATAGACTGTGCTTGTAATGCTATTTGAGCCACCAGCAAACCCAAACTCCAGGGACTGGTCACCTGGAAAGGGGTGTGGATAGCCATACTGTCACCTGCATTTGCATAGCTTGGTTGTGCACACTTAAACGTTTGGTGGTTAATTAAAGAGTGGGAATTCTTTCAGTTCCCATAGATACATGGTCTCCTTGGACTTGTAGCCTGCCAAGAGAAGATCCTTTGTGAGATACTAAGTGCTTTATGTTTGCATGTATCACAGCTGAAAGATACTTCAGGATAAATCTCTGTAGAATGTCCTAAAAGTTCTTTGGTAATTCTGAGGAAACAGTTCAGGCTTACCCTGCTAGCTCAGTTCACACAGAATCACAGGAGTCTTTGAAGATCATCCAGCACTGAAAGGTCAACACTAAACTGTCCCCCTAAGCACCAGGTGCAGGTGCTGCTTGAACATCTCCAGCAATGGTGACTCCACCACTGCCCTGGGCAGACCATTCCAGTGTTCCAGAAGCCTTTCAGTGAATTAATATTTCCTAATATCCAGCCTGAACCTCTGATGGCACTGCATGTAGCCATCTCCTCTAGTAATGCCATTTGCCATCAAGGAGGGGAGGCTGTCCTTGTTGCTCCAACCACCCTTCAGGTAGCTGTGGGGAGCAATGAGGTCTTCCCTCAGCCTCATCTCCTCCACACTGAACACCCTCAGCTCCCTCAGGTACTCCTCCTAGGCCATGTGCTCCAGGCCCTTCATTAGCCTTGTTGCCCTTTTCTGGACATGCTCCAGTGCCTCAATGTCCTTCCTATGGCAAGTGGCCCAGAACTAAACATGACTCTTGGTGTGGCCTCACCATACCAGTGCTGAGTACAGGGAGATAATCACCTTGCTGTTCTGCTGGCCTCAGTGTTTCTAATACAAGCCAGGATGCTGCTGGCTTTCTTTTCCACCTGGGCACACTGCTGACTCATGTTCGGGTGACTATCAACCAAATCCCTCCGGTCCCTCTCTGAGTTGCAGCTTTCCAAGCACACCTCCTCAAGTCTGCAGCTTATCATGGGGTTATTGTGACCCAAGTGCAGGACCTGGCACTTGGCCTTACTGCAATTCTGTTGAAACTCTCTCATTCAGTCATAGGTAGGTTCTCCTACTGAAACTGGGCTGTCCAAAGTACATTTAAAGGTGCTTACCAGATTGAATTAGTGGGAAGGTAAACTGCATGTTCTGCCTGAAGTGATCTCAACTCTTAAGTTACAATTCTTTTCCTTTTCTCCTCAGATACGGTATGGATCGTTAAAATACAGAGTTAAGAAGAGACCCACTGTGTACTTCTAAGTGTATTGCACAATGCCTGCAAGAGAAACTGCTGTATTGTAATGACTTGAATTCAGTGTGTCAAACGTTAAAGAGCTGTGGGTGATTCATATAATGAGTATATATGAATAGGTATGATAGGACTTGGGTTTATGAACCTAAATTGTGTAACTGCTTACTGTTTAGACTTAAATCTGGACAAGTTGTAGTGTGAGTTTCAGCACTCCTTAAATGGAAGTTAACAGGAAACAACCTTTTTTTCAGAGGTACTGAACAGACTGAAATAATTACAACTCCAGTTGAATTAGCAGAAGTTGTAAGGATTTGGAACTTGTGAAAATTTGACCTTTAGTGTCCCCAGGTTTACATGTAAGGATAGATATACTTGAAATACATCTCTTGAACTACAATTCCTGAAAAGGCCTTAGTGTAATATGAAGGACAGTGGGTGATGGTGGGGAAGGGAAAGAAAGGAAAGACAAGGCACAAATGTTCTATCCTTAAAATCATCTTACAACATAATGCCAAGCTTCTCAAACTTAAAAAACACTAATAGGTGCAAACAGGAGGTACATTTAGCACTTTATGCAAAACTGTGTAGTTTTGCACAGTCACTGATTTACAGCTGCACATGTCATTTTAGTGACTTCTGAGGTTAGACTTGTCTTCTGAATGCCAGCAATTCTTCTATTTCTTGTTCTTTTAAAAAATTATCTTGATGGCTGAACTACACTTAGGGTACTGTAGATAACTGCTATGCTTCATAATATCAGGTGCCTTTCTATGGCAGTGTGATTTTTCTGTGGGGGGTGGTTTTCTTGTGTGGTAGTGGTTTTGTTTTGTTAATTGTTTTGTTGGTGTCTATCTTCCTCCTCCACCTAGAGAGATACCAGTTTTTGGTTAAAATTGTGGTAACTAACACTTTATAGCAATTCAGTGACAGACCTCAGGGATCTGATAAGCCTATCACCTGTGTATTACAAATCATGTTGATGTGAAGGCATGTGTGATATTCAGGCCCTGGTTTGGTTTTGCTCTATGTTGCTTTGAGAGAGAATATATATATGTATGTATGTATATTTCCTATCATAGCTGGATTCTAAAATTGGCTGTTTAGTACTTTCTTATATTGCTGAAGGTATTACTTAAAAATACGTATAAATAGCTTTTCTTGGAGATCTAGCCAATTTGGCCATTTTAACCTAGAGTCCCCTGGCATAGCTGTTTGCACAGAGGTTGATTTTGCAATGTCATTCAAAGCAGGGACTTGACAAAAGGACCTTTTGAGGTTCCCTTTGATTCTGTTTTCTGCAGTTCTGAGAACTAGTGTGATTTTTCATTTTCTGTGTGACTGTTTCTTCTGTGGATTCAGGAAGAAAACACTCACTTTCTGTAGATAGTACTTTATTACTTGGCTTGGGAAGAGATAGTGTTACTTTTCTCATAGAGAAAATAGCATGTGTCTCCTATTATTCTTGGATCTCTGACTCCAATCCTTACACCTTCCCCCCAGATATGACAGTGAGATGAAAGTCTGCAGTTCCTTATATTACAGATGCTTGCTGCTGGTGGGCACTTAATGGCTTGTTAACGTATACTGGCATTTGAAGTAGTCTTCTGTAGACTTCAGGTCAGGATTTGAGTTGTATGGGTTTCAAATGCAGCTGGTCTGTATTGGTGTTTTGTTATTCTCTTGCTGCTGTAGACATTAATAAGCCAAGCACAAAGCTGTGGTCAAATACCCTAATGCTGAATGTGCAGTGCTTTCAGTGTCTCCAAGCAAGTTGAACTCTGTAGTAAGAAGCTGCAACAGTCCACGTGATGGAAAGGCTAAATCTTGCATTACTTAAAGATGCAGATTTGTAGCAGAAGACAGGAAAGCTGTTCTGTCCCAGTAAGTCCACTGCAAAAATCTCATCCTCTAACCGGAACTGCTACTTGTGATCCAGCTTTTATAAAGGAGCTGTTGTTTGTGAAGAGGCAGTCATCAGAAAGGTAGCCTCCTTGGGGATGGTTCATCACTTGTGCTCCCCCAATGTTTGTCTTTTCCATCCATTTCCCTGAATGGAGGGAATGTGTTTTAAAGCACATAAAATGATAGAGCAAACTAAAGCTTTTGTGTCTGCATTTTGTCCCTATTTGAAAGCTAGACTAACGTGGGCCTTGGCTGGAATCTCTAACTTACTCTCCAGTTGGGTGTCCTCCTTCAGCACTTGCTGTAACATCTTTCTTTAACATATCATCTTTGTTTTGTTGGCAAGCATGGCAATATAACTGTCATCTTTCTAGAAATCAGAATCTGCAGGAAGGAGCATGATAAGCCTTTTTTCTCTTTTCTTAACAAGTTCATGTTGATCTTGTTCTGGGGGTTGTTCTCTTCACATTTCCAGGGTGAGAGATCCTTTGAGTATTTCAGCCTCTACCATGCTTCTGGTCAGTAAGTTGCTCTACATGCCCTTATCTACTGGAGGTGACTTTTGGCAGGTTTAAATTGCTAATTAAGTCTTGAGAAAGGCTAAATAAACTCTGCTTTTTCTGAACTATGCATGGAACTAGGAAAGCTGGCAGCATTATTCATATTCATTACTGCTTGCATATAAATGTACTTGTATTCTCTCATACTGCCCTAAGTGATAAAACTTCCAGTGTTTTCCTAACACCTTTTTTTCAGTCCAGTGTCCTGCTGTAAAAATTCTTTTACTGACAGATTTATTTCACTCTTCAAACTCATCCTGAAACTGGTTCACTGTGTGGTATTTTTTTTTCCCCTTGCTGTTCATTGTCAGCTGCTGCTTGGTAGGGCACAATGGCATGATTAACTCATCCTAGTGATCGGGATTTCTCTTTGCTTGTTGAATTCAGTTTAGTTTGGATTTGAAATATAACACAATCTTGTAAACTCTGTGTACAGGAAGTTTTGAAATGTTTTTTTGCCTTAGCAATTGCAAAAGTGATCTGTCTAGGTCTTACCAGTAAACTTCTTGGGAAAATGTTCAACAATTCAAAATTGAACTTGCTGTTCTTTTTGGGTTTGATAGGTAAAATATATTTCATATCAAATTGCACCATCTGACAAAGCTTTTTCCTAAGAACTGACTGCCACCACCAGGACTGCTAATATATCTAAAGAAAAGCTTTGCAGGCTGGTTAAAAGTACTTTAAAAGAGAATATGTACTTCTTGTTAAATCATAGAAAGGTTTCAAGCCTTTCCAAAAGACACCTGAATGGAATCTGATTCCTTAGCAAGAGCCTACTGTGCATGATTAAGTACACAGTTTGACATCACACTGGCTTCAGTGACAAAAAAGCATAGGCCAGACTCTGATCACAAGGTAATTGCTAATAGTAGCTACTTCATGCTAATTGCTTTGCTATGTGACAGTAAGTGAATATTATCCCAGATACATTTTGCAAACTATAATGAATTTTTAAATGATCAGCAGGTAATTTGGTGGAACAGAATGGTGGAGTAAATGCTAGATGCATTTAACGTGCTGTTCATGACAAAAGATGCATTTTACTTTTGGTGTTGCTTTTATTAATGGGAAGTTGGTATTTTAAAGTATTTTTCTACAAAAATGTGTATATGCAAAGGCAGTACTTCAGCATTTTTCAAGAACTCATATTTTTAAATGCTACAGACCAGAGACTGTCTACACTGAGACTGTAGTAGCTTTAAGAAGATGCAATGTCAGCTTTAACTTTTATATTTTAATAACAACTTGCTGTCAATCTGTTTACATATTTGTAGATGGGAAAGGTTCATTGAGCTTTGACTTATCTTGATACTATCTCTAATAAATGCTGCTTTGAGCAGGATGCAGTGGGTATTTTATTACCTGAGTTATTAACAAACCGGTCACTATGTAAATCTGTGTTCTTTATTGTAGGTATTCCAGCATGGGAGCAACCTATCTGAATTTTAAAGAGACTTTTAAAACTGTTTGCAGTGTGACTTCAGCTGTCATTGAGGTTTTGCCTTGGGGCCTGGTGGGTGTTGATTTAGACTTACAATTACTCTGCCAAGGGCAACTTGAAAATACCATGTTACCTATTTCAATTAGATATTCATCTTGGTGTAAACTCAAAATAAGATGCTTAGTCTCCTAAAACAATATGACTTCATGGAGAACTCTTGGATTTTGTTTTTTTTCTAATGTAATTAAACCACTTCTAGTGTTAGGCTAGTTTTTATTGATGAAGCTTTAGTATGGTTTGTGCCAACAAAGAAATATTTACTTTAGTATTTCCTAGTCAAAGTTCTCCTGGTAACCCAGAGTGGGAGATGCATTGGAAAAGTTAGGCCTTTCCTTTTTGAAACCTCACTTCAAGTAAGCTGTTAACACCCCTAGCAAAATGCAAGCAGAAAACCCTCAGTAACCACATTTTTCTGAACTTTTTTTGCAAGATGTCCTGATACTGCATCAAAGGGAAGAAATTCTAGATGTGGTTAATTGAGGAGAAAGGCTCAAAAATTGCTTTTTATTGCTACTGTCTCCCAAGCATTATGAAGACACACCCCAGGAGCACTGACTGACTGTAACGGACCTTGCTGTCATTCAGTTCCTTATGTCAGGTCAGTTCATGCTGTTCAAAGCCCCTACCAACCAAAGGAGTTGTGCAGGTCAGGAAGCAATGCTGATTTTTTTCCTTTATTTGTTCAACTAATGTGTACCATGTAGCAGGAACATTAATGAAATGGCAACTAAAAGCTGTCTTCCTGCTGTTCAATGAGATGCTGGTGAGACCTGCTCAGGGTATGATTATCTGGCAATTCTAAAATAGTGCTTGTACATATGTCCTGGGATAAGATCTTCAAGATGAGGCAGATGTACCAATGGTGACAGTTGTTTGTGTGTGTTCTGTTGTTGTTTTTTTTTAAGAGACCTTAAGTGTGGTTTATTTTCCACACTAATGTGGGAAAACAGGTAGTTGATCATGAGGGAAGGAACCTAGTGCGTCATCTAAAATCAGTACATCTCCCAAATTACAGAATCGTAGAATGATAGGGGATGGAAGGGACCTCTGGACATAGAATAAAACCTTTCTGACAAAGCAGGATCACCTGGGGCAAGGCTGCGCAGGAATGTGTCCAAGTCTGTTCTGCAAGTCTCTAGAGAAGGGGACTCCCTAACCTCTCTGGGCAGCCTGGTCTAGTATTTTCATCCTTTCTGTATATCCGTTCAGGAATAAATGACACTATGCCTTGTTTTTGCCTTCCTTTGCCAAGGTTCAGCCAGATTGCTCTGTTAGAATTATGGTAACAATCATAAAACAGCTGGAGCAGAGACTATAAGGACATAAAACCTGAGATTTCACTACTGTCTGCTAACCTATAGTGACTAGATGGATGAGGAGGCTTAGAAATTTAGAGTCACTTTTATCCACAGGTAAGCAGCACTTTGACCTATCTGTTCCTGGGCGACGTACTCACTGTGTTGCATAGCGCTTGCAGTGTTCTCAGTGAGCTGTGCTAGTCTATCCAATCTTTGTGCTCCTTACAGTTCTGGACTAAATGCGAAGGGGAGGTCATTGTGATTTACTGCTATGGACAACTGGGGAGAGAGGCTTAAAAAACCTCAAAGCAAACCGAAGTCCCTTTATAGTGTAGTGCTAAAGCTGCCTCTTCAATTATAAACCGGGTACATTACAGTCTTGAAGGAACTGCATCTGCAAAGGCCACTCACCATGCTTCTGTCAAACCCCTTCCCCCATAGTTTGTTTCTGTTTTTAATACCAGGATTGCCACGTTAACTGGCGTTTGTCCTGTTGGCCATGGCATGTGGAGCTTTCTGGTAGCACTCTGCAAACTGAATGAAAGCCCGACAGTCCACAGAGCATTTAGCGTGGTATTATTTGGACCGATTTGCTCAGTCCAAATAACCAGACGTAGCCGAGGCAGCAGCCCGGCGTTAAGGCTGCAGAGCAAAAGTAACCCAACCTGGATTAAATCCTGCTCCCAAATCCCACTCCTCGGCGAAGGGCGGCCGCCCGCAAGGCGAGCGCATCGCCCCCGCCCGGGGCCGAGCCGTGTCGCAGGTGCCCTCGAGTCCGCGGCGGGGACTGCAAACGGGGCGGAGCGAAGCGGCAGCGCCAGCTCAGCGCGGCGGCCGGCGGGCCATGGAGGTAGGGCTGGAAGAAGCCTTCGGGGCGGCGGGAGAGTTCGGCGGCGGCCAGCGGCAGCTCACTGCCTTCCTGGTGCTGCTGCAGGTGAGGTGGGACGGCGGCGGGAGGCGCTACGGGGCTCGCCGAGTGGGGCGGGAGGCAGCGGAGCCGGACGGGGCAGGGCGCAGGCGCTCGCCCATTGCTGTGCGAGCCGCTCCAGGCGGCAGTGTGTCACTCTTCCGTGTGTACTGTCCCTTGCCTTCGGGCAGGCTTAGGGTGGTTTCGCGGCAGGGCAGCGCGGCGGGCTGGGAGCAGAGGAAGGGCTGTGGGCCCTGGGTGTGCCTTAGTGCGCACTGATTCTGCTCCGTGCTGCCCGGGTGCTTTTCCGGCAGCGAGGCAGCCTGCGAGGCACTGCTCGCCCGTCCACGCTTTCCGCCGGCACCCTTGTCTCGCCGATTTCCGCAGACGGCTCGGGCATGCCTTGGGAGAGCCGACGTGCCTCGGGCTCCGCGCCGGAAGGAGACAGGACTGCTGCCCCCCACCTCCTTACTCCAGCCGCCGCGGTTGTGGCTTGTATCTGCGCTTCTAGCGACTGCTGTAGAGGGGGGCAAAATAGTCTCCTCCTTAGCAGTTCTGTGGCAAACAGCCTCTCGAACCCTCGTGGTTTCGTAGGTATTTCATAAAAGTTTAGGTGGAGCTTATTCATTTTTCATCTCTTTCTCGCCTCGGTGCTTTCCGAGTTGCTTAACGTGAAGTTCCGGATGCGTTTTCCTTATTTTCATGGGCATCTTCCACTTTCTGAAGAGTGCTATTTAGGCTTCTGCTGGGGGGAAGGAATCGGAGGCTAACCATAGCAACGGGGATGGGGTAGGTGGGCATTTGTAGTTTTTGTTTTGGAGTGCTTTGGTTACCTTTTTCTTAAACGCATCTTGCGGAAAGAGGCATGCAGAGTACTCTCTTCAAATAGAGTCCACACCCCTGCAAGCAGACAGTCATCTGTTTCACTGAGTTTCCGCCTAACAGGCTTCTTCCTGTTAGTACAGTTCAGGGTTTTGAATTAAAGAGCTGTTGTGAGCGGCCGAGACTGCCGATTAGCGGAGTTTTGTTTACGACTTGTTTCAGCAAGAGTATCTGAGGCATGTGCTGAGTAAGTGGGCACGTCAAACAACGTCTGACCCAACGACCTGTGGGCCAGTGAAGGAAGCTGTTCTAGATTCTGAACTTTTCCATCCATGGTAACATGCTGAAAACCACTAACAACCTGGATACGTGTTCTAAATTCGAGAAAATACAATTGCATGCCAAGCCTGGAAGACCTGCAAAACATCTTGAAGCCCATATTGGTGAATAAATATTATCTTTTTGTGAAAATACTTTGTGTTAATGTAATCATACTATGGTTTGGGTTGGAAGGTTCCTTAAAGGTAATCTCATGCCAAACCTCTGCCATGGGTAGGGATACCTTCCATTAGACCAGGTTGATCTAAGCCCCATCCAGCCTGGCCCTGAACACTTCCAGGGATGGGTAAACAAAACTTTGGGAAACCTGTTCCAGTGCCTTACCAAACTCATAAAGAAGAATTTCCTAAAATCTAATTAAATCTGTTGTCTTTCAGTTTAAAGCTATTAATCCTTGTTCTGTCACTATACACCCTTCTAAAAAGTCTCCATCTTTGTTGTATTCTGCTGTAAAGTCTCCCAGGATTTTTTTCTTCAGGCTGAACCCCAACTCTCTCACCTTGTCCTCACAGGAGGGGAGCTCCACCCTTCTCGTGATGTTTGTGGCACTCTTCTAGACTCCAAGAGGTCTATATCCTTCTTATACTGAAGTCCCCAGAGCTGAGCACAGTACTTCGGGTTGGGTCTTACCACAGCAGAATAGAGGGGCAGAATAACTTCTCTTGTCCTGCTGGCCACATAGCTTTGCAGACTGCAAGTGCATGTTGGCAGGTCATGTCTTGATTCTCAGACAACATCCCCAAGTACTCCTCTGCAGGGCTGCTTTCAGTGCTCTCCCTGCCCATCCTGTATTTGTGCTTGGGGTTGCCCTGATCCAGGAACTTTGCCCTGGGAGTCTTTCACAGTCTAGTTTTCCTAATGATCAAGTTAAGGTTTCAGTCTCTGTAATGGAAAGAACTAGCAGAGACTTTCAAATGTATAATCTGATTAAGTTTTTACATTTTTTTTATCTTTCCATTGCAGGCTGGGTTTTTTTGTGTAATAAGGGGTTTAAAAATTGTTGATTTAGTAATCTTGGTCTAAGTGTTAGATCTCAGATATGAAACTATCATGAAGTTCTTAATGTGTTGTTCTATACCTGGCTACAAAACTGCAGCAAACTCAACTATTTTGTATCTGGAAGAAGGACTCCAAGATGAAGCTTTTACTCAAAGTGCACCAGTGTCTCTGGAGTGATACCCACTGCTCCCAGCTGCCTCTGATCACATCTGGGGATTCAAACACAGTGGACTGACTGCATTTTGTTTGTGCTGCTGGGTAAAGGGAAACTGTTAACTGTGAGTTTAATGAAAAGTTTACAATATTCCATTGGGTCTCAGTGGGATTGTTTAGGATAAATGGTTGCATTTTGTTTGAAGGTGTATGTGGCTTGTCAGTCGATGCTTATTGTGATTGTGGGAGCTGTGCCGAAGTATCATACAGACGTAGAAGGAATTCCAACGAGCAGAGCTGAGCTTGCCAAGCACATACGTTTCGTGGACAACTTCACATCGATAGTAACTGAGGCAAGTACTTCCATCATACCTAACCATTTCTTCTGTTCTTGGGAGTTTAGGAGAGACATTGAGATGCTTGAGCGTGTCCAGAGAAGGGTGACGAGGCTGGTGAGAGGCCTCGAGCAGAAGCCCTATGAGGAGAGGCTGAGGGAGCTGGGATTGTTTAGCCTGGAGAAGAGGAGGCTCAGGGGTGACCTCATTGCTGTCTACAACTACCTGAGGGGTGGTTGTGGCCAGGGGGAGGTTGCTCTCCTCTCAGGTGGCCAGCACCAGAACGAGAGGACACAGCCTCAGGCTGCGCCAGGGGAGATTTAGGCTGGAGGTGAGGAGAAAGTTCTTCCCTGAGAGAGTCATTGGACACTGGAATGGGCTGCCCGGGGAGGTGGTGGAGTCGCTGTCCCTGGAGCTGTTCAAGGCAGGATTGGACGTGGCACTTGGTGCCATGGTCTAGCCTTGAGCTCTGTGGTAAAGGGTTGGACTTGATGATCTGTGAGGTCTCTTCCAACCCTGATAATACTGTGATACTGGAAGACCTGGTGCTTGTAAAAGCTGAGCAGGGCTTCAGGTGATGTTTTGCTTATGCTACAAACCCACCCATCTGGCTTTTTTACTACTATTTTTAAATCTAAATTTAAATCTAAAATTAAAACTGAATTACTAGCTAGAAATCTAGTAATTACTAGTAGAAATCTAATAACAAGGCATATTATGCTTCCTGTATATTATTTGTTACGTTTTCATTTTTCATGTTTTAAAAAGTCATTACTAATGAAAAAATGATCATTTAACTGGAGTTTATAACTCTGGGATTTAGGGTGAACTCCTCCTAGTGTGTCTCTTCTGCCAAGAGAAGGTTCAGTTTGTTGTGTTGCACTATCTGCTGTGCATGTAAGCTTTGCCATGAGTTGCATTAGTTTGTCGTGGAAGATACATTCTGAAGATGAAAACTAGTATGAAAATGAAACTCACACACACATCTGGGTATTGTAACATGTGGTGAGTGGGGGAGGAGATTGAAGTTTGCTGAGTGAGATGGAAGCTTGACCCTTCACCTTTATGCTTTGTGAATTCCATGCAAGAGGCTGTGTTTGCTTTTTTTGCTAGTCCCTGGGCTGTAATCACTCAGGCAAGCAAAAGTGACCTAAGCATTGCTGCCAGTGCCAGAAAAAAGCTGGAGTGGCTTGGCTTGTAGCGTGAGCCCTCTGAGTTCTGCTGTTTGAATTCTTGGAACAGTTGTCAGTAAGCTCATATGAGACAGGTTAGCATTTGGTGTAGCCAGTGCCAGAGTTTTCTTCCTTCCCATTATACCTGATGAGACTGTGTGATGTTTGTTTTGGAAAAAATGTAGGGATTAGACATAAGAAGGAATGATGCAATATTGGCTCATATCCTTTATCAGAAACAGATTGGTTCTATTTGATTTGCCTCTTTTCCATGATTATTGTTCAGTTTCAGATTCTCAGCAGGATGTGTGATATGTGGCAGTGCTTGATTTGTTAGCAGAAATCAGCACATGTTAACTAATGCTATGGTTTTTAAACTGTCAGTCGGTGTCCCTGTTTCCAAAGCATGTTGTAATTCTCAAGACTCATCACACCAAGTTTGTGTTCCCATTAATTTCAGTAACCTTACTGTAATATTTGTTTTTTTTTTTAAAAAAATGTATTTTGTAGGATTTTTTGATGCTGGCCGATGCTCTGCTGTGTGCTAGTGGTCTAGTAGCTAAATCAAAGTGCCGTGTGGATTTAGAGAGCTGTTTTGGTGATAGCAAAATTTGCAACATTTGTGTTGCAAGCTACAATTAAATTTGACAAACACTTAACAAGTTTTGTGTGCAGATGGAGTAGACACATTATTCCAAAAGTTGTGTTCTTCACAGAATAATATCAGGCTTGTTCAAGTCTGAGCATCTCCCAGTGACGTGCTAAGTGACCCAAGTAACAGTTTGCTAAAACAGTCTTCTCTAGTTCTATCCTGAAAGAGGAAGCTGCTTTGTAAAATTTATCTGTTTAATGTTGGTGTTTTCAGTTCTGTTCTGGTTTGGCAGGGGCATTGTTCTGTTGTGGAAAGCAATGAAACTCCAGAGCAACTCATTCTTCTTCAGGCACTAATCATTGCAATTAATTTTGGCAGAACCAAGATTTTGTTGTTAATAGTTCAGGCTTGGCATTCATGGAAAATGCAATTCTTAGAACTGCCTTTTGATCTGGCATCAGCTCAGTCCCCTGATTTCACAAGTGATGATCCTTAGGAAGGAGACTTCTTCAGTAATGTCTTATATTTATTGTATAATGGTCTTCAAAGTTTGAGGAGTTAATGCTCATACAGGACTTTATAAAGTTTTTTCTCTTGTATTGGCCTACAGATGAGAACTGGGTGACTGAAATTGTGTGGAGTGCTAGCGTGGAGAAGGACTTAGGCCAGCAGTGCTCTGTGCCTTGGAGACCACATCTGTGATATTTTTATGCTTAAAGTTTCTTGAGAATTCTTGCCTAGATAAAATCATTGTTGAAGTCTGCTCAGAAAGTTGAGACACACTGAGTTTCTGGATTACATTTCTATCCTATGTGATAAGGTAGAATCTACTGCCCAGCAAGGTACAGCAAAAAACAGCTGCAGATGCTGCTGCCCAGGCATTTAACTGCCAGGGTATCAAAAAGTCTTCCTTGAAGGCTGAAGTGCTGGTACACTGGACTAAATAAGGCATCCTGTCAGTGTGTTAAATATTGTCCTGCTCCTGCAGCCTGTGCCTGCAGACTGCTGGATAGGCAGAACACAGGTAACTGGTGAGTTACTGGGTGAATGGAGATAAGTTTTCTCTCTGCTTTGCCCCTATTTAAGTTCTGAGTGAAAATCTGTTCCTTGAGATTGCTATAATTAAAACTTCTAACAAATTCCTAATGTTCTTTGGTGATCTGTATTTGTTCAAGGGAGACGCTTTGGGTCTTAGAATGCTCTGTTGGATTTTGGTTGTGGGCCTCTTAACTCGTTTTAAGCTTCTACTTAAAACAAGCAGATGGCATTAGGATCTTTCTTCCTTTCCCCAAAGGACCATGTAATTTAAAAAATCAGTGTGATACATCCACTCTTTGGAAAAGAAATATTCCAGTAAATACATGGAGAATTATACAAAACAGTGATTAAATACTTCTTTGGATAAAGCTTTGCATTGAACTAGTTAAACACTTTATCTGGAAAATCACTTAGCATTTCCTGATTGCTGACAGCATGAACTTGGGAAAGAACAGCAATGTTTGTAATCAGCAGTGAATGTTGATTCTCCTTGTTTGCAGCAGAGGGGCTGCACAAGCTGTGTGCCTTCATAGAATCAACCAGGTTGGAAGAGACCTCCAAGATCATCCAGTCCAACCTATCACCCAGCCCTATCCAGTAAACTAGACCATGGCACCAAGTACCCCATCCAGTCTTTTCTTGAAGACCCCCAGGGATGGTGCCTCCACCACCTCCCTGGGCAGCTCATTCCAATGCCAATCATTCTCTCTGTGAAGAACTTCCTCCTAACATCCAGCCTATACCTACCCCAGCACAACTTGAGACTGTGTCCCCTTGTTCTATTGCTGGTTGCCTGGCAGAAGAGGCCACCCCCCACCTGGCTACTATGTCCCTTCAGGTAGTTGTAGACAGTAATAAGATCACCCCTGAGCCTCCTCTTCTCCATCAGGAAGCAGTGTAAGCTTCATTATGATTTCTACCAGCTCTTCTGACAACTTTTAATTATGTTGCCTAAGTTTATTTTTGGAATGAGATTAAAAACTACATTTTATAAAGGAACTGATAAATTGTTTCTAACTTCTTGTTTGGTGTTAAATGCATGTGCGTAGTAAGATACATAAATATCAATGAGTAGTCAGTAAGTAGTTTTAGAAGTTTTGATTAGACTAGGACCTAGTTTACATAATCTCTTCCTGCTTCTCTGGAGCAATTCAGCAAGGCCAGGTTGGACAAGGCCTTTGGCAACCTGGTCTAGTGGAAGGTGTCCCTGCCAATACCAAGGGGGTTGGAACTAGATGATCTTCAAGGTCCCTTTCAATCTAAACCATTCTGTGAATCTGTGAACAGATGTATGATGAGGAAGGGCAGCAGGGATTGCTCATTCAGGAAGCATAGCTGTAGCTGCACAGCGTTACCTCTTTAAGTACAGCACAAGTTAACATTGTTCAATAAGTTTTTATTACTGGGTCATTGAAATAGCAAAGCTTGTTCCATGTCAGAATGGCCAGGCTGTTATCAATTCAGACTTTCCCTGTTTTCATAACTTAAGTTGGATTGCCAAGGCTTGGGAATTGCAGTGCAACTAATTATGCTTGCCAAATTGCATGCTAGTAAGATAGTATAATGAAATTTCTTTGGAGAGAGAGTGGAGGAAAATGTCAGAGTCTGTTGGGGAGGAAAAACTACGACTACTTGGTTGCTGGTTTACCTATCAAACTTTGAACAAAGCTTTCATTTGATATGAGCAGGAAGTGGGAAATGGCAAGAAAAGAATTTTGATAGATTTTTACTGGTTTTGAGGGAGCCAGCAAGTTGGTGTTAGTACTTTGAACAAGGACATTTCTTTATTTGACAGTGGTGCCTCATTGAACAAGATGCCTACAAAGTAAGCCTTGCATCATCCCTATTTTTTGCTGGATTGCTTATTGGAAATATCACATTTGGCCCTTTGTCAGATAAACTGGGCAGGAAACCAGTATATATATCAGGTAAGATTGTTACAAGTGTTTTTTCTTGAAAACTTCTAGGTGGATAACATGACCTCTCTCTTTTCTGTCTCTGGGCCACCCAACCCAAAGGCTGCCTGTGGGTCACTTGCTCTGGCAGTGATAGGGAGTCAGTGATACGGAGTCATTTCACTGGGAGATGAGCAGCGCTGGAATTGGTTATGGTCACAGGGTATCGGGGGTTGGAAGGTGCCCAAGGAGATCAAGTCCACCCCCCCTGACAGAGCAGGACCACACAATCTAGCACAGACCACAGAGGAATGCATCCAGACAGGCCTTGAAAGTCTCCAGAGGAGGAGACTCCACAGCCTCTCTGGGAAGCCTGTTCCAGTGCTCTGTGACCTTTACAGTAAAGAAGTTCCCCCTTGTGTTGAGGTGGAACCTCTTGTGCTGCAGCTTACACCCATTACCACCCAATGGTGAGTATGCTGAGCAGCATGGCAGTCACTGGAATGTCAGTGGAAGATGAAAACAGCATGGTTTAGCTGTGGCTGTCAGCTACCAGAGCACAGTATTCTACACATTGCCCAAACATTGTTCCTAATAAAAGTTCCTTGTTTTTTTTCTGGAGGCAGGGCATGGAGAATGATTTACCTAAATATCTTCAGAGTGGGTTACTGATGTTCTGGAGTCTCGTTTCTCAGCTGCATTTGCAGCCACAAGGTCTTTCTGTTTGATGATAACATTGTCTCAAGGAAACATCATCTTTGGCATTGGAGACTTGAAGCGTGTGACTTGAAAATGATAGTAATTTTCATATGGTGTGATTGCAGCAGGCCAAATGTGAGTGCTTAGAGAGAGAAGAGTGCTGTAGTCAGTAACTGACAGTGTTCCTTGCCATTCTCCTGAGTGCAAGCTGTGTAGCGCAAGTGCTAATTACATTTTATTCTCTCTGCAGGTCTGTTTTTCGATGTTCTTTTTGGGTATGTCACAGCATTAGCTCCAAATTATGACATATTTGCAGTTTCACGTTTTTTTGTTGGAATTGTGAATGGTGGAATGGCTCTTGTGTCTTTTGTCCTAACACAAGAATATGTGGGAAAATCATTTTGGTCATTTACAGGTAGGATTTGAGAATATTTAATCATTTTTACTGTGCCATGTGCTGCTCTGACTAACAATACCCTACAATTTCTGTTTGTGTCAAGTCAGTTTATAGCATAACTCAAATATGATGAGACTGATCCAAGTTCTAATTTCTCTGGGAAAGGTGCTTGAGTAAGGAAAGTGGGATTGAATTTGATAAGTAGCAGAAGTGAGGTTTTAGAATTGGTCCACTGATTGCCAAAATTTCTCAACTGGTACACTGAATGACATGAAAATAATACGTTTTGGGAGCTCCTGCTAATTTCTGAACAATGCTAAATACCTTGGGAAGGTGTTCTTGAAAGTACCACAAAACAAATTAGTGCCTGGATAGGATAGTGTTCTTTCCACTGCTGAACGTGTTTCAGTGGAAAGCACACCAGTATCTTTAAATGCCTTTTTTCATGTGCTGTTGCCAAGGCTTACAAATACAGTTAATGCTTGCATGTCAGACTGTTGTAAAGCTGGAGTAGTTGAGACTCAAATGCCTGTTTGGTTGGCACAACGTGGGGAAAATCTTGATCCAAATGCTAACTTGCTGTGGCATGCATTTCTCTCTCATGTCATCAGTTACTTTGTTCTACTATTTTTCTTATTCTCTGGACTCCTTGGGATGTATGAGATGGTTGTGGTTTAGTTATAGCTTTCCACTTTCTGAACTATTGCATTTTCTTCTCCTGGATTCACTTTTTTGACTCGTGTCTTCTCTCTTCCCCACCTTTCCTTCCCTGTTGCCCTCTTGTCTCTGCTCTTCCCAGCCCTTTTCCCTGCAGGGCCAGCTTCCTGATGGATGAAAGAGATGGTCCTTTTCCTGCCATTTGTTGCTTTAGGTGCTTTGTTCTAGTTCTGCTCAGCTGTTGAGAAAAAGGTGCTGAACAATTGATCAGGGGCTGAATCTATGGGAGCTGCCAGGTGCAGCTGGGTGATGTTAAAGAAGCTTTCTAGGTGGTGGCTGTGAGCTAGCCTTTGTGGGTGATAGCTGGGAGTTTCAGGCTTAGTACAAGATCTTCTATGTTGTGCTCCAGAGGGCTTGTTAGGCTTTTGGGGTTCAAGTTAACCCCTCATTTTGAACATGTTTATTCTTGCTCATCAGAAATCTGCTGTAATAAACCTCTGTTTTGCAGCTGTTTCGGTATTGAACTCAGTCTTTGTAACATACTTCCAGTTTCTGTTCTAGCCTGCCACCCTAATCAGGATTACCTTAATAGGCCTAAATGAATCACTTGCTTTCAATGCTTCCTGTTCCTGTCCTCAGGTTTTCTCTGGTCGATAGATTCCTGTTAATTTCTTGCTCTCTTCTATGAGCCATCCTTTATTTTTGAAAGGGGAAAACTATGTCCAACCCTTCCATACATTATACACAGGTGTTCTTCATTGGGATTACATAATATACTTTAGGCAGCTGGGTTACAAGTGCTGTAAAGGAGGTACCTCAGTGAAATTGCTGGTTTATTTAGGTGTATTGTCGGCTAGAAATTTCAGGCATCTCCTTAAAAATTGTTTTGGTTTCTTTTGCCAGTGGTTTCTGCAGTCACCATCTTGGTCTTGTATTTTCAGGTTCATTAACTAATCTGATGTTTGCAGCTGGCATTGCTGTGTATGCTTTGCTGGGTTACTGTGTGAGAGAATGGCGCTACCTTGCCTTGGTGTCAAATTCCCCAGGAGTCATCTTCCTCCTTCTGTCTTTGTAAGTGGTTCATGTGTGTTTGAATGATGGAAAAAAATAAATGGCAAATTGATAGATACTGTTCCTTGACATCATTCAGGGGAGTGAATAAAGATGACATTTTCCTATGTGGTTTTGTGAAGTAAGCAAGAGAAAAATCATACTGCAAAGGAAGAAGCGGTTTTAAATCAAATAGAAGGTCAGGGTTACTGAGAAGACATGCTTGTGTTTCTGCATGCTGTTACTGCTGTGGTGGCCAGTGTTGTAGAGAGCAGCTGTATGCCAGCTGTCCAATAAAACTCGATTACAAATCTGCCTGGGGAAGGGAAGGCCTGCCAGAGGCTGTGGGCTGGACTGTCAGTCAGGAATGCTGTCTTGTGCCAAGGAAGGGCTGGAGCACTTGAGAAGTTTTGGAAGTGATCCTAGAGGCATTCTAGAGTTGTGGGGTTTTTTAATGAGGTGTGTGCCTGCAAGGGGAAATAAGTGAGAACACTTGGAGCTGCCTTGCAGCATGATAGGTTATGTGTCATAAGCTTTTGGTGTCCCTTGTGTCTGTCCTGGCACTATTGAGCTTGGGTGCTCCTATTTAGAATCCCTACAAGGATAGTATCCTAGAAAGGGTTATGAAATGCCACAGTTTTTAAGGAATTAAAAGTGCTAGCTTTGTCTGGCCTGTGTTGTTCCAAAGTGTTCTCTTAATAGATCAAATAATACACCTTATATACTTCCAATCACTAGTTAATGCTGTAGAAGAAAGGAAAGAATGAGTGTAGTAGGCTGTCTGCACATTAATCTACCATTGGAATTGTCTACCATACAGCATAAATAAAACCAAAAATGTGATCTTTATGTATATTTTTTTATTCTAATTTCAATTTTTTAGATTTGCTCTTGAAGTAATTTTTATTAAGGACTACACCAGAACCCCCACCACACTTCTTGTAATCAAGGAAAGCAAAGCCTCTAAGCAGAGGCAAGAAGTTTTGCTCAACTTATTTTTCTTGATGGCATTCTGATGGAGATTATAGTTACTTCCCCCAGTACTAAAATACTGGGATCTTCTGAAGTAGTGAAAGTTGAGTCTGCTTGTAAGATGTGTATCTCTGTTAGGAGTAGCAGAGGAAATAAAGGTGCAGTTAAAAATATCCCATCCTTTATTTTATGGCTTGTATAAAAGCAGCAGCATACTCTACAACCTGAAAAAAACCACAGGAATTATGAACCCAAGTTGTGATAAGCAAGGATTTTGTAATTATACTTAGAGAATTAGAGACTGAAAACCTGTGAGCAGTGATGAGCCTGACAACTATTTAATTGCCCAGTAAGGTTTCTTTCCACATCTCTCCACTCCAGCTTCTCCCATAATGGAGAAGCTTGAAATAAACTTCATGAAAACAAAATTTTGTCTGGGCTGTCATGTAATTGGGATTTTAGATGCTTCCTGGATAAATCCTAGTGTAGTGTTTCCTAAGAAGGATTCAGTTCAGCAGAAGCCAATATTTAGGTTTAAGCTTCTCTAACATGACCGAGTGCTTCACCAAGCATCTTTGTAACATTGACTACTATTATCAGAGTATGTGGAATTTAATATGTAAAAGAGTGCAGAGTAATTTTCTCTGAATTATGTGTTACTGTTTTTTTCTGCAGTACAGATTTGCAAAATGAGAAGTGACTACAGTGTCATTCGTAGGAATGAACTTATCACTGCTGGGTTTTTTGCTCTTTTCCATTAGTATGCTCCCAGAATCACCACGATGGCTGTATTCCCAAGGGAAAATGGCAGAAGCTGAAGATGTGTTGCAATATATTGCCCTTGGTAATGGAAAAGAAAGATTAAATCTGAAATTGAAACCAAGTGCGGGAATGACGAGGAGGGATGAATCAGCAGCTGGTATCCTAAACCTGGTGAAACACCCGGTCCTTCGGTGGAGAACCATTGTATTGATGTACATCTGGTATGTAGTAATGGGGCACTGAGATGCTGTGAGTGAGGCAGGCATGAGGAAATGAAGATTTTCATCTTTCTTCTTTTAAAATTCTATCCTCAAATAGTTCATTTTGCCAGTAGGTATGATGGTTTGGGTGTTTCCTGCTCCCCCACACTTTAGTAAATACCCAGACTAGTCTCAGCTGGCTCTAGAAATATGAATGAAGCTTATATTTACAGCTAGCACAATATGCAAGCAGATATTTACAGTACATACAGTTATATACAGAAATATACAAGGTAAAAGATAATACAGAAACACAACAGCCCTCCCAGAAACCTGAGTCCCCAGGAGGAGCTCTCAACCACCCCTGCACCTTCCCCCTGCCCCTCTCAACCTTACCCCAGTCCTAAGGAAGAATAGAGGTTTGGCCAAGAGGTTAGGAAGCAAAGGTGGGTTAGGCTAAATGGAAGATGAGGTTAGGGAGATGCAGCTCAGCAGCCCAAGGCAGAGTGAGACAAAAATGGTGAGAGTGTTATCTAATGTTTTCCTTTCCTCTTCCCAAACTCCTTAGTGAGACTCTGAGGGAAGCAGACATCACCATTGTTTTCCTTTCACAGCCTATGATCTAGTTCTTCTCACCAAAACATTCTAGCTAGCTTCAAACTAGCACAGCAGGCAATCTAAAATGATGTCTTGTAAAGCTGACATTTTGTTGTTATTACTGTTGCATTTTATTTTCAGTGCATTACGTAGAAACTGCTTCAAAACCTACAAATAGTCTGTCAGAGCATAATATTTTGAGTGAAATGAGGAAGTGAAGCAGAAAATACTGAGTAGGTGTGATGGTTTGGGGGTTACCCCGCCCCTCCCACACTTTGTATTTGCCCCAGCTAACTCAGACGGCCTCTGGGAATATAGATGAAGCAATTTATTTACAGCTAGCAGAATTTACAAGCAGCTATTTACAATATATACAGTTATATACAATTATATACAGAAATATACAAAGGATAAACAATATGAAAGCACAACTCCCCTCCCAGAAACCTGAGTCCCCAGGAGGGGCTCTCAAACCACCCCAACACCTCCCCCCGGCCCTCTCAACCTTACCCCAGTTCTCAGGAAGAAAAGAGGTGCAGCCAAGAGGTTAGGGAGCAAGGTTAGTAGGAGCAGGGTTAATGAGATGTGACCAGGTCTAAGGCAAAAGCAAGAGTAAGAAAACAAAATGGAGAATGTTTTCTTCTTTTTCCCAGAGTTCTCAGCGTGACTGTGAGAGAAGTAGACACAATTGTTTTCATTTCACTGCCCATTATCTAGTTCTGTTACCAAAACATTCCAGCTTGCTTCAAACTAGCACAATCCACCCCTTGTCTGCTTCGCTCAGAGTATCGCTGAGAATTATCCAATCTAATCTAAACCAATATTTACACTAAAACAATATATACAAGTTCAGTTCACACTTCAATCAGATGTAGGTGATTCAAAAGCTCAGAACAGGGACTCCCAGGTGATGTTGGGTTCGTGCTCACGTACTGTAGATTCTATCGTAGATTCTCTCAGTGTTGGGCGCCGATGTTACCTAGAATAGAAAACTCCTAACAACTTGAATTTAAACTCTCTCAGCTAAGGTTAAATTTCTCTGTGGAATACACTGGATTTCACCATTCTCCTGCATTACCCAGTAGGTATGCCCAGGACCTTCAGCAGAAACCACCCCTCGGACAGGTTTCCCTTCGCCCGAAGGAGAAAATACCCAAACAGTTTTCCCTAACAGATTCTTCTCACGTACAACAGGAACTTTATCACCGTCTACTGTTTGGACCAAATCTGATTGTGCAGGTCCTGCTCTGTTTACTGAACCTCTACTATTTACCAACCAGGTAGCTTCTGCTAAATGTTTGTCCCAGTTTTTCAGAGTTCCACCCCCCATGGCTTTTAGGGTGGTTTTCAGCAAACCATTGTAGCGCTCAATCTTCCCTGAAGCTGGTGCATAGTAGGGTATGTGATAGATCCATTCAATACCATGCTCTTTGCCCCAGTTTTTCACAAGATTGTTCTTGAAATGAGTACCATTGTCTGACTCAATTCTCTCTGGAGTTCCATGTCTCCACAAGATCTGTCTCTCCAAACCAACAATGGTGTTACGTGCAGTAGCATGTGGAACTGGATAGGTTTCCAACCATCCAGTGCTGGCTTCTACCATCGTCAGCACATACTGCTTGCCAGAACGAGATCTAGGTAAAGTGATGTAGTCAATCTGCCAGGCTTCACCATACTTGTACTTTGACCATCTCTCACCATACCATAAGGGCTTGATTCGCTTAGCCTGCTTAATAGCAGCACAAATGTCACAGTCATAGATGACTTGGGTGATAGCGTCCATGGACAAGTCAATTGACCTATCGCGAGCCCATCGGTATGTTCCATCTCTGCCTTGAT
The DNA here is from genome assembly GCF_015220805.1 of Pogoniulus pusillus. Classification (NCBI taxonomy): domain Eukaryota; kingdom Metazoa; phylum Chordata; class Aves; order Piciformes; family Lybiidae; genus Pogoniulus; species Pogoniulus pusillus. The sequence goes on from NC_087269.1 coordinate 35,346,676, forward strand.
GTCCAGATGAGTCATGGGCCCACCGAGCTAAGAACAGCTCACCTCGGTGTTTCCAATCAAGGTCAATGTCAAGTTCAGAGTTGGTATCAACTTGAGCAATCTTAGCAGCTTCGTCTGCCTGCTGGTTATGTTGATGTTCCTCAGTGGCTCTGCTCTTAGGCATGTGTGCATCTACGTGCCGCACCTTCACTGGAATTTTCTCCAGCCGTGCATCAATGTCCTGCCATAGATCAGCACACCAAATAGGCTTTCCTTTCCTCTGCCAACCATTCTTCTTCCAGTCCTTCAGCCAACCCCATAGAGCATTGGCTACCATCCACGAGTCGGTGTAGAGGTAAAGGATAGGCCAATTCTCACGTTCAGCCACATCAAGAGCAAGTTGAACAGCTTTTACCTCAGCAAACTGACTGGATTCTCCTTCTCCATCTTTCGTTTCGGTAACTCTCCTGGTTGGACTCCAAACCGCTGACTTCCATATTCGCTTGTTCCCAACAAGACGACAGGAACCATCTGTGAACAAAGCATAGTTCTTTTCCTGATCAGAGAGATCACCATAGGGGGGAGCTTCCTCAGCACGAGTTATTTTCTCCTCTGGAGGTTTGGAACAGTCTGTGCCTTCCGGCCAGTTGGTGATCACCTCCACCAGACCAGGTCGGTCAAGATTACCCATTCGTGCTCGTTGGGTTATCAAAGCCATCCATTTAGACCAGGTTGCATCTGTGGCATGATGTGGTGATGAACCTTTGCCCTTGAACATCCAGTTAAGAACTGGCAGTCTAGGAGCTAAAAGCAATTGTGACTCAGTTCCAATCACTTCAGAAGCTGCTTTCACTCCCTCATAGGCTGCTAGAATCTCTTTCTCTGTTGCGGTGTAATTTGTCTCTGAACCTCTGTAACAACGTCCCCAGAAACCAAGTGGACGACCACGTGTCTCATTTGGAGCTCTCTGCCAGAGACTCCAAGTTGGACCATTGTCACTGGCAGCCGTGTACAGAATGTTCTTAATGTCCGGACCAGATCTCACAGGTCCCAAGCCCACTGCATGGACTACTTCTCGTTTGATCTGATCAAAGGCTGCTTGTTGTTCAGGTCCCCACTCGAAATTGTTTTTCTTACGAGTCACATCATGCAGAGGTTTGACAATCTGACTGAAACCAGGAATGTGTAGTCTCCAAAATCCCACCACACCAAGAAAAGAAAGTGTGTCCTTCTTACTGGTGGGAACTGCCATGGTAGAGACTTGGTTGATCACATCCTGAGGAATGTAACGGCGACCATCCTGCCACCGCACTCCCAGAAACTGAATTTCTCTGGCAGGTCCTTTGACCTTGTCTCTCTTAATGGCAAAACCTGCTTGCAGCAGAATGTCAATGATTTTGTTACCTTTCTCGAAGACTTCCTCAGCAGTTTGGCCCCACACAATGATGTCGTCGATGTACTGGATGTGCTCTGGAGCTTTACCTTTCTCCAGTGCATTGTGGATGACTGAGTGACAGATGGTTGAGCTGTGTTTCCACCCCTGAGGCAAACGGTTGAACTGGTACTGGATTCCTCTCCAGGTGAATGCAAACTGAGGCCTGCACTCCTTTGCTATGGGAATAGAGAAGAAAGCATTAGCAATGTCTATGGTTGCATACCACTTAGCCTCCTTCAATTCCAGCTCGTACTGGAGTTCCAGCATGTCCGGCACAGCTGTATCTGAACCAGTCTTAGGAAGAAAAGGACTTCCTGGATTAGACAACAGTAGAGATCTGGTGTAAGAAGCAGTGTTAAGAGTGCAGTAAATATGTTCAGTGGAGGAAAAACATGGTCAAGATCAAATACAAATGGCATAGATTTTGGTTAGGAGATGTCTTGAAAAGTGGATCAGCTTGCAAATAAAAAGAAATTACCTCAAAACACAGGAGAATGTGACATAATTTCTCAATAAATGTCAGTGCAGAGGGAACCCCTGGAATGTGGAGAGTTTGGGGTTGGTTGTTACAGCAACAGCTGTTGCAGACTGGCTTGAGCTAAAGTCTAGTGGAGACATAGCTCTTTCTCAATCTTGAGAACAGGGTTTCCCTTGAAAGTTCAAAGTCATTTGAGACAGTAGTCAGTCACTTGTGTGGGGTAAGCAGAGATGTGTGCAGGATGTGGAAGTGGCAGGATCATCTCGCTGGTAGGTAATTATAGTGATAAGAAAACACACAAAGAAATTCTGGCCTTCCGGAAGAAGAGCTCAAAGTCCTTGTTTTCATCTCAAGCCCTATTAAGATACAGTTCATGGAGCTGTTGGAGTGATGTTGGTGCTGCTGTTGTCACTGTGCTGTTGTTTACTACTCTCATCTGTGACTGACAGAGGTCATACTCTCTGTATCAGACAGAACTTTCCTTTTCTGCATCGCTTGGCCCAGATTTTGCTTGGGTAGCAGCAGAAGTACTAGGGAACCAGCAGAATCTCATTCTAGTATCTGGTGGCTTTTCCAACCTGGTGTTGACTTTTGTGGGGCTGAGATATGTGGGGGCTTAGCTCTTTCCAAGGACAGTAGCAATAGGTTTGCTGGGGAAGCTTTCCCTAGGTCTGGGGACTGTTTAGCAATGGAAGTACCTCTAATTTTCTTTCCTAGGATTGTTTTACAACAGGTAAGCATGAGATGCTTACAGTTAAGCTTATTAGATTTGCTAAGTAACCTAGTGTGTATATCACAGACTCATAGAATGTCTTAGGTTGGAAGGGATCTTGGAGATCATCTACTCCAACCTCCCCACCATGGGCAGAGATGCCTCTCAATTAGACTCGTCTGCTGAAGGCCTTATGCAGCCTGGTCTTGAACACCTCCAGGGAGGAGGCATCCACAACTTTCTTGGGTAGCCTTTTTCCTAAGATCCAGTTAACCCTACTCTCCCTCAGCTTCAAACTATTTGCACTGGTCCTGTTGCTAGATACCTTTACAAAAAGTCCCTCTGCAGCCTTCCTGTAGGATCCATTCAGGTATTGTAAGGCAGCTCTAAGGTCCCCCAGGAGTCTTCTCTAGGCTGAACAAGCCCAGCTCTCCCAGCCTATCCTCATAGGGGAGGTGTTCTAGCCTTGAACTTGTTCCAACAACTCTATCTTATGACAGGACACCAGAACTAGATGCAATATTTGAGGGGGGGACTCAGAGTACTCATGGTGGAGTCTCACATGCATGAGCACTTTGTTTCAGGAAGTTAGTTTGCTCAATTAAATAGCAAGTATTCTCTTTACCTTGTTTCCCTTTTGGGGGCAGCTAAGAGTTCTCTTCCTAGCATGTAACTCAGTATACCTAACCTGGTTGATTATGTGATTTACCTCTTTCATACTTAAGGCATAGCTCTGTTAGTAATAAAATGTTTATGATTATGTTTAGGTATGTCTGCAGCCTTGTGTACTATGGACTAACTCTAAATGCTGGTGAATTAAGAGGAAATTTGTATTTAAATGTGGCTCTTTCTGGTCTTGTCGAAGTCCCAGCATTTCCCCTTTGCATGTTTTTTATTGAGAAATCCTGGTAAGAAAAACTTATTTTCTAGTTTCTGTATATATTTCTAGACAGCTTAGAAATGTGTTGACATTTTTCTCAGCAAGATACCTCACTGTTTTTCTAAACAATATTCATTCTTTGGGGATGTATCCTGCTACAGGTGATTCTGCAGCTAATACAGAAATGGGATTCTGATTTTCTGTGTTGTCTTGCTTTTAGTTGCTAGGTCTTGTAGGAAAAAAATTACAGAGGCAGAAGCCCATTTAGAACTTCGGCTGGCCACTGCTGTTAAGGAGAATAAAAAATGTTTCTATAAATATATGAATGACAAGAGAAGGGGCAAGGACAACTTCCAGTCCTTAACAGATAGAGAGGGGAATATAGTGACAAAGGATGAGGAAAAGGCAGAGGTGCTTAACACCTTCTTTGCCTCAATCTTCAATAGTGGGAGAGGTCGTCTCCAAGATAACTGGACTCCTGAAGTGGCAGATGGAGTCAGGTACCAGTATAGTCCCCCTGTAATCCATGAGGAAGAAGTAAGGGACCTGCTGAGCCACTTGGATCCTTACAAGTCCGTGGGACCAGATGGGATCCATCCTAGGGTGCTGAGAGACCTGGCAGCTGAGCTAGTTTTGCTCATCTTTTGAGTTAACCAAGAGAGGAGCTTTTCAGTTATTAATAATTATTAAAATATAGTGTTTATAAAGAAATGTGAGTAGCCTGCTTATATCTAAGATAGAGATACTTTAATATGTCTTAAATATTGAATTTAGAATGACTTGGGTTTGTACTGTGTGACAACAGCCATTGAATGCAGTTTGCATCACTGCTCATTTTCACTTAAATTTTTTGAGGAGGACTTAAATGTGAGCTGTGCAGCTTTTGGTAAAGTGGGAACAATCAATGCCTGGCAGGTTTCATAGTTTTCACTGTATGTGGGTACTTACTTCCAAAGGCCAAACAGTCTGGTGATCTAGAGCTACTCAGGGTTGCATATAAACTCCAGTTTTAGTCAGTGGTAAAAATCCTATTTTCTTCAGTCAGGTGAGGATGTGACCTTTTGGGTTTTTTTGTGGGCAGTGGAAAAGTGTCAGTCTGGTCAAGCTAAAAAGCAAAACAACCAGCTGACCTTCACCTCGATCCCAAGGAGCCTGAGTCAAGGGCATGCACTTGAGCCACAAACTGCACAAGTCCTTTCCTACATTACTCCAGTTGGTGTTTTATAGATGGATGAGAAAAAGACTGAAGGCTTTGTTTCCATCTTCTCTTTCTAGGTCTGGCAGACGTAAAACCATGACATGTTTTCTGATATTTGCAGGACTTGCCTGTGTATTTACCATGCTTTTACCAACAAATACTGGTAAGTATATGCAGCTGCTAAAGGAGATGTTTGTTCATTTGGATAACAGTTGCCAGAACTTGAGTATTTTTTTGACTGAGTCTATCATGTCCTAAAGCCATATTCATAGGGGTACTGATAGTAGGCTGAAGATGAGCCAGCAGTGTGCCCAGGTGGCCAAGAGAGCCAATGGCATCCTGGCCTGCACCAGGAACAGTGTGACCAGTAGGACAAGGGAGGTTATTCTTTCCCTGTAATCAACACTGGTCAGGCCACACCTTGACTACTGTGTCCAGTTCTGGGCCCCTCAATTCAAGAGAGATGTTGAGGTGCTGGAACGTGTCCAGAGAAGGGCAACAAAGCTGGTGAGGGGCCTGGAGCATAAACCCTATGAGGAGAGGCTGAGGGAGCTGGGGTTGTTTAGCCTGGAGAAGAGGAGGCTCAGGGGGGACCTCATTGCTGTCTACAACTACCTGAAGGGAGGCTGTAGCCAGGTGGGGGTTGGTCTCTTCTCCCAGGCAACCAGCAATAGAACAAGGGGACACAGTCTCAAGTTGTGCCAGGGAAACTATAGGCTGGATGTTAGGAGGAAGTTCTTCGCAGAGAGAGTGATTGGCATTGGAATGGGCTGCCCAGGGAGGTGGTGGAGTCACTGTCCCTGGAGGTGTTCAAGCAAAGACTGGATGAGGCACTTAGTGCCATGGTCTAGTTGACTGGCTAGGGCTGGGTGCTAGGTTGGACTGGATGATCTTGGAGTTCTCTTCCAACCTGGTTGATTCTATGATTCTATAGCATGGCATACATTGAAAAAGAGGCCTTAAGAGATCTACTCCAGACTCCCTGCCATGGATAGGGATGCCTCTCAACTAGACTCAGCTGCTCAAGGCCTCATCTAGCCTGGATAGTCTTTTACACCTCTGTCCTGGGTGCAGTCATAATTTAACCTTGTTAATTGAAAACTTTGTGTGCCTGCAAGCCCTTGGCTCTTTGGTAGTCAGACCAAGCTATCTCATTCTGTCTCAAGTACTGACACTGCTTTCATTTATCACTATTAAGCAGTTGACCTTCAAGTAAAGGATTTACTAGCCAGATTGCAGTGCAGTTAATTTGAATGAATCTCAGCAGTGTAGGACTTCATTTTACATCTGTTTTGGTGGCATGTAATACTTACAGAAATATGAACTGATATTTTCCTGAATTAGAAGCTTAATTCTTCATTAAAAAACCCTAAGCCACTAAAAATCTTGGAAAAAACCCACACTATGCTTATAAGTCAGAACTGGAAGGCAGAATTGCAGTATGGAAGCCCCAGGCATCACAAGGAGCTGTCTGTCTTTCTCAGTCTGGTGCTGTGTTTTGCTGCTCTGTGCAGTTGTGAGGATAGTAACATCAAGTCTATTTCTCATCTCAAAAGATGTCTCCATCATAAGAAGGGCACAGCTATTGGAGTGAGTCCAGGGGAAGACCACAAAGATGATCCAGGGGCTGAAACACCTCTGCTATGAGGATAGGCTGAGGGAGCTGTGCTTGTTCGGTCTAGAGAAGACTCCTGGAGGACCTTAGAGCTGCCTTCCTATGCTTGAAGGGATCCTACAGAAAGGCTGCAGAGGAACTTTTCATAAAGGTGTCTGGCAGTTGGACAAAGGGGAATGGTTCGAAGCTGAAGGAGAGTAGATTTAGACTGCATGTTAGGAAGAAGTAGTTAAAAGTAAGGATGGTAGATCTCTGGAATGGGCTGCCCAGCGAAGTTGTGAATGCCTCCTCCCTGGGGGTGTTCAAGTCCAGTTTGGATGAGGCCTTGAGTAGTGTAGTTGAGAGGCATCCCTGCCCATGGTGGGGAGGTTGGAATAGATAATCTCTTAAGATCCCTTCCAACCTAAGCTCTTCTGTTTCCATGATGTATTTTCCAACATTGTTGGTGACATTCACATATGTTTGATTTTGTATTTGCACATATTTTTCTTACTTTAGGTACAGTTTTTCTGTACTAGTATTTTAGCTACTGAAAGCCTATGTCTAGATGACACTGAGGAGCACAAGCACTGAGTGATTACAAGGTAGCTTACTATAGGTTGTGTTTATACTTGAGAGCTCTAAACTGTCATTAATTTCATATTGGTCTCAGAAAAGGCTTAGGTAGAAACAAAATGGAGATAAAATACCCCAGTTTTATTTGCCATGCTTGTGATCATTTAAGTCCTCAGACCTTTTGTTTCTTATTTTATTAAACCAGTTCCTTCCTTTCTTCCAATGCAATTGCTCTTTGTGCTTCTTTTTGTGTATTTTAAAAAGCAAATTGGAAAAAAAAGCAGCAACAACTGATAAGATGAGGTGAAAATTCCTCAAGAGTGGCTGGATTTCAGGAAGTCTGGCATTTCCACTTGACTTGATCTTAACCCCATTAAAACATCTGTACTCTGCACTGTGGTACGAGTAAAGCTCATTCTTGGCTCAGACTGGTCTGTGCTGCCTAAGTAGAAAGAAATTCAGCCCCAGGCATGATGAAGATGAGTCACTTCGATGAATTAGGGATCATTGCATCTCTAGTCTGACTCTCCTATTACGAAGGAGAACATTTCTTTTATTTGTCTGCGTTTTTCTGAGCTATTGGTAAGATCTTTCATTTTATTACAAGGGATTGAAGCTCTTAATGTGAGATCGAGCACTTGCCTCTAATGTCTGCAATCTTGACTCAGTTTCTAAATAACAAAGCTAGCTTGTGAATGAGAAGGTAATCCAAGTCATCTTCCCGGTGGAAGAAGCCAAGAACACTTCTGTTCTTAGAGATGTGTACTGGATTTGAGATGACAACTTTCTCAACGTTTAAGTAAAACCTGATGTATCCCTCACCTTAAAACTCATCAGTTAATTTGTGCATCACTTAGAACTCATCAGTTAATTCGTGTATCAGGTTGGAAGATGGTGAGAGGCAGTGGAAGGGGAGTGGAGCAGAAACATTCTTTTCTTTTAAAAGCTGCTATGAAGCAGAAAAACATCTGCATTTTCTCTCTGCGTTTTGCTGTAGCAAGCAAAGGAGACTTCTAGTTTAGGGCTAACTAGATTCTAACTTTCATTTAGGTTGATCTGCTTGTGCTCTTTTGTGACTTGTTGATACACCCTTCACTGAAGAAGAAAGGAAAATTTGCAGTTAACTGAATTAATTTTGTCCTGGCTTCTGTCAACGTTTTGCATTTCCTTTTGTGTTGAGAACTACCCTTTCGTGGTGGATATTTTTTTCTGAAGTACATTTAAAGAATCCTTTAGTTTCAGAAGTGCTGCTTAAGTGAACTTTTACTTGGGGAGAAGACAGTTAAAGGGCAATCTACGTAATGACACTACAAATGACACTAACGGCACTGATGGCATCAAAGCTTAGTCTCACAGGAGCTCATCTTCTGGGGCTTGAATGTCAACACCATTTTTTACCAATTTCTCCCATTTACTGTTTAAAGATTATCCCTTGTCAATAAAACTCAAATCTGTGTATTTAGTGAAAACCTACAACTTTGACTTTTGGCAAAGTCTGGGCTTACACAAGGAAGCTGATGTGAAGTGTGTTTCCAGTGTGCTTCTAATCCTACAGTAATACTCCACGTGGCCAACTCTCAGCCTCCTCTGAGGGAGGAAATTGGAGAAGACAGTGCACTTTAAATTCACTCCTGGCTTCTGAGTGCTCATTTCTCTGTCTAGACAGACTCTTTCCTCTGTTTTGATATTGAGACCAAAACTTCCTGAGTGCACTAATGCTTCAATTCTAGTATGTGGATATGCAGTGTTCAATTTAAGTCTCCCTGGGAAAGAAACAGCATCTTGTTTTAAAACGTGTTTGAGAATTACAAATCTCCTCTTCATTGTTTTGTGTTTGGTTGATGAAAGAAAAGCAATGTCCCAGTTTCATTATGACATCCAGTAGGGCTTTGAGGACCAGGTTGACACCTTGGAATTTTGCAACTGCACATAATATTCCATTTTTTTACTGAGCAAAAGGAGAACTTGAAGAGAAATTTTGCTTCAGTTTTGAATTAAAGAACTACAAAAGCGTCACACTTGAAGAAATTAAATCAAGTTTATGGACTTCAGTTTACATAAAAATGAATTTCTGATTCAGTTGAAATAGAATCTGACTTTATCAGATGGGTAGAAGTGGAAATATTCAAGGGCAGAATTAAAAGAAAAATGATTTCCCATTACTTAATCAGCATCATTTGATCCAAACTGAAACATGCTGAACTCAGTGCTGAGAGAGGGAACTTGAAATACAGCTCATCAGAGCATTCATGCTTTTTCTGTGCTTGAAAAAATTGCATTCTCATATTAGTGAAAGGAATGGTGCAAGCTTAACTGTAGCTGAAACTGAGGAGTTGAGAGGCAGGTTTCTTTTGGATTTTAAAAGATGTACACTTCAGTTCAGCCAGCTAAACTCTCTTAGTGAACTGCCCTGCATTAGCATTTACTTTTCCAATTGCAAAGCTGTTGCATTTTAAGTTCCAACAGAATGTGCTTAGGGAACAAAGAAAACTTGATTGGCCTCGATGGTCTAGGAGTTGAACCTAATAAGTTAGTCAAGGAGGCTGCGTTGTCTGCTTGTGCTTGTCAGGAGATGCAGTCTGACTGCTGAACTGGAAGCATTGGCCCTTCCCTTTAGAACTGTGAAAGTTTTATGCTTTGCCCCCCCAGAAGGTCAGATTCTCTTGTTTCTGAATATCATTTTATACATCTCTTCTTATGCTAGGTCTTAAAATGGTTGGAAAGAACTCAGTGCTTTTGTGCTTGTAGCTGAAAAATGTATGGATGAAACTCTTTGTATGGCAGCCTGTTAAAGAGGACTGGATGTTATTAGCATCATGTAAAAAAGAGTAAGAAAACAGACTTTTTGTGCTTAGATCTTGTTTTCTCTTCCCTAAAGGTCTACTCCTCAGTCCCACTTTGTTAGCTTTGTGTGGAAAAATGCTGGTCAGCGCAGCTTTCAACATCGCCTATATTTACACATCTGAGCTGTACCCAACAGTGCTGAGGTAATTCAACAGAGCTCTTGGGTAAATGAGAGGACTTGTTATGCACAGCCATGCTGATTACTGCTGTGTTTATGTGTCATAACTTTTACCTGAAATACAAATATGAGCCTTCCTGACATTTAGGCAGCTTGCCAGGGATTGAAAGGCCTTCTCCTATTAGTCACGTTTGGCACCAGTGCACTTTCCTAGGCTGTTTGTGGCAGCTTCCTCTAGATGTGAATCCAGAATAAACAAGTGAAAAACAGCTTCTTCCACTGCAATGCTAGGTGCTCTGTTTCTCTTTTCTATTACTGATATTTAGGACTAAAGTTACATAACCCAAACATAATGATGTGATGGAAGTGTATGCTACCAATCACAGAAACTATGCAGTAGGGACCCTTCAGTTCAAGAAGGGCCTCAAAGAACTGCTTGAAAGAGTCCAGCACAGAGCCACAAAAATGCTGAAGGGAGTGGAACATCTCCCTTATGAGGAGAGGCTGACGAGGCTGGGTCTTGCAGGCTCTTCTCAACGATATCCAGTCATTAGCAAGTTTGCAAGTTTGCAGATGACACCAAGCTGGGGGCAGATGTGACTGAGTTGGAAGGCAGAAGGGCTCTGCAGCGGGACCTTGACCACCTGGACAGATGGGCAGAGTCCAATGGGATGGGGTTCAATAGCTCCAAGTGCAGGGTGCTGCACTTTGGCTACAACAACCCCATGCAGAGATACAGGCTGGGGTCGGAGTGGCTGGAGAGCAGCCAAACAGAGAGGGATCTGGGGGTACTGATTGATACCCGCCTGAACATGAGCCAGCAGTGTGCCCAGGTGGCCAAGAGAGCCAGTGGCATCCTGGCCTGCATCAGGAATGGTGTGGCCAGCAGGAGCAGGGAGGTCATTCTGCCCCTGTACTCTGCACTGGTTAGACCACACCTTGAGTATTGTGTTCAGTTCTGGGCCCCCCAGTTTAGGAAGGACATTGAGATGCTTGAGCATGTCCAGAGAAGGGCGACGAGGCTGGTGAGAGGCCTCGAGCACAGCCCTACGAGGATAGGCTGAGGGAGCTGGGGTTGTTTAGCCTGGAGAAGAGGAGGCTCAGGGGTGACCTTATTGTTGTCTACAACTACCTGAGGGGTGGTTGTGGCCAGGAGGAGGTTGCTCTCTTCTCTCAGGTGGCCAGTGCCAGAACAAGAGGACACAGCCTCAGGCTGCGCCAGGGGAGATTTAGGCTTGAGGTGAGGAGGAAGTTCTTCCCTGAGAGAGTCATTGGACACTGGAATGGGCTGCCCGGGGAGGTGGTGGAGTCGCCGTCCCTGGGGCACTTTAAGGCAAGGTTGGACGTGGCACTTGGTGCCATGGCCTAGCCTTGAGCTCTGTGGTAAAGGGTTGGACTTGATGATCTGTGAGGTCTCTTCCAACCTTGGTGATACTATGATACTATGATACTATGATATCCAGTGGTAGGAAAAGGGCAGCAGGTAAAAGCTGGAGCATAGGAGGTTCCATGTGAACATAAGGGAAAACTTGTTCACTTTGAGAGTGTCAGAGCCTGGGAACACAGATTGTGGAGTCTCCTACTGTGGGCAAATTAAAAGCCTACCTATATGCATACCTCTGTGACCTGCTCTAGCTGATCCTCCTGGATGGACACTAAATACTCTGCTTGTGATTCTTTGCACAGGTGCAGGTTTAATATGCAAGTCCCAAGCACACTCACTTGAAATGTAGGGATATTTTCCTTCTGCAAATAGTCCTTATTGCATAGTTTATATGTATGACTTAGCATACTCTTCCATCACATAATTATCTTTGTTTTTTCTCCATGTAACTTTACTCCCCCAGATCAATAGTGGAAATGAGAATACTGGATGTCGGGGATTGTTTGCATTCTCCCCATCCAAGTTGTTGTATTCTTCAAGGCATCTTTATTTTTTTTTCAAGTGGGTGGGAAATTTTTGCTTTCTTGTCCCCTCTGCTTTTCTGGAGTTGAGAATCAAGAGAATTAAATATGACAGTGTTTCAGTTTCTCAGCTTTTGCTTGTTTCATTGTGCATTCATGTCATGCTCTCCTCTTAAGTCCTCCTACTCTGTTGCACAAAGTAAATGGCAGTCCATACCTAGCAGGAATTAAGATTACTGCTTCTGTGTGGCTGAACGTAAGTGTCATGAGGAAGATTTTATTTGATTTTGAAAAAAATCAAATTAAAAAAATACTAAAATGAAGTTCTGCCTCACTTGAGAATCTGCACGAAGATGCTTGGGGGAGGAGTGGGGTGAAAAGAAGTAACTTTGTATCAAAAACTCAGACCTCCAGTGGAGAAAATGCAAGAATAAAGGCAGTTTAAAAAATGGCCAACTTTACTACACCATTTGTGTTCAATCATTTAGGAAGCTGTTACATTACGCTGTAAAAATCCCTCACGGATGAGAATGTGCACACTTGAAAATGTTTGACATCTCTTTGTTTAAAATGAATGTTTGCTATCTCTCTCGTACTTACATTGCAAATACAGTTTATGGAAGAAAAGCAGTGATGGGTCAGTGTTTAAAGTAAGACATCAGCACCATCTGGTGGCCTTTGCAAAGCTGCGTAGTTATCCTGGCGTTGTTCTGACAGCAGGGACTAGGCATGCCCTGTGATGAGAGATGTACTATGGAAAGGCAGTGGAGCAGGTGGAATAAACTCTTTTTTTTTTTTCCAGTTGCTTGATTTGCAGGAAAATCAAATGTTGTCAATATTATTGATCCCTACTAAAGCCTACTGCTTTAAGCACAAGGATTGGTGGGCGTATTTGAAGTGAACTGGTACCTAGAGTAGTGACATAGACACCTTATGCTAGAAGTGGGGAGGTGCTGCGAGCTGGAGAGATTGTTCCTGCTTTGGGCATTTTTCCTTTTTCACGTGTCTTTAAAATACCTGCTGGGGAGCAAAATGGACAAAAACAAGTTAAAAATAGAAAGCATCATTGCTGTGGCATTTTGAACAAGAAGGGAGTTTGAGAGCAAAGCGTAATCATAGTTCTAGTAACACAGCTTTAAAGAACAGCTTATGTTTTTCATGAGAAAGTGTTTGCATGATGAAATCCTTGGATGGGATGGGTGATGTCAGAGTGGAGTCATTCTGCTCAGATAGCTTTCTAAATCTTAGTTTCTTGTCTTCACAGTGGGGAAACTTAATGTCTGTAGTGGTAGGTAAGCCTGTACTTAAAAGTACTTGCCCTTTCAATCTCTGTGTTTCTTTGCAAGGGACTCTCTGTGATTGTTTCAGTTCAGCAGCAGTCCACAAATGCGTACCACAAATGTAGAACTTCCCACATCAGCAGTGGGGAAGCTTTGAGATTTGTGCATGGCTGTACCTTGCCCCCCCAGGCAGGATGGACAAGTGGTGCAGCTGGATGAGTGCTACATGGTGCCTGTGGTTTGCCAGGTGGTCACAGCAGGACTAAGTGAAGCTGTTGTGGCTCAGTGCTGTGCTCTATGGGATGGTGGTAGCACATGCAGTCAGGCAGGCTTAGCAGGTCTTTTAGTGAGTAAGGTAAAAGTGAGGCAGTAAGGTGGGACAGGCAGTAGGGTGTTCTGCTTTCAACAGTGCAGTAACTCAGTCCTCACTAATAGTGGGTGGTAATGTGGTCTTCCTGTAGGATACCATGTTCTGTACATTCCAAACTGCTGAATTCTGAATTAAATGTAGCATAAAGGTATTTAGCAACTCCTTTCATTGGTTTTTGGAGTTGAAATGACACCATTTGCTTTTATGATCACCTTTGGCCCTAATCCCACTCAGCAGGAAAAAGAGCAGCCAGCAAACCTCTGGATATGGACAGGCTTAGGATCTGTGGGAAGAATGCTTCTAAAGGAACAGTTCTCACGCAGCCCAATGTCTCATTTGTTCAGGGAGTTTGTTGACAGGGGAGATACTTAGGGGGTTGGGTCAGTGTTGCCTCAATGCAAGGAAGTGGGGGTTGCCATTTTCCTTTTCCCAGATGAACTTGCTGAGGGAAAAGTTTCCTTTGTTAGTTTATTTTTACACTGAAGTCACTGAGTTCTCAGCAGCTCCTCCATCATCTGTTTCCCTTAACCTGTGTAGAGGGCCATGAGGAAGGGATGTACAGGTAGGTGGTTTTGATATATTAGTGACCCATGTTGCCTCTCTGCTTGTCATCTTTAATCCTATCACTGTCCTCCTGGTTTTGGAGGAGGAAAAGGAAATGGGGTGGGCAAAAGCAACTCGGCTTACTGGTGCGATTGAAGGTGATGACAATGAATGAGATGAAGCAGTTGAGAGATGTAGGGAGAGCAGGCCACCATGAAATGGTTTTTGCTGATGGCTACTGTGTGTCTGAAGGGGCTGGTTAAGTACTGCATTTAGGAGAGATGGGAGATTTTTGTATTTGATCAGGAAATGAAAGATTTTGGGGATTGTTGTCACTTTCTTTGAAGAGGTGCCTGCTGTTCTAACTCACGCTTTGATTATCATCACAGTCTAGGTGAGAACGTTTTAAATTTGTCTGAAAATTGAAGAGAGTGCAGTATTCAACCCCTGTAGTGATGTATCTGGCCAGATGTTTTCAAGCTTCACACTGGCAAATAGTTATTTTCTCTTCGGAGGGAAGCAGTGACTCTTATCTGTGCTGCCTGAGGTGGCAGAAGAGAGGCTGCTGCTGGCTTCAGCTGGAGATAGTGTTCAGGATCTATTCTCTGAAGATCCTGCCAAATTTTGGAGTCATTCCCCATCCACACAGGAATGTCCAAATAAATTGTCCTATGGCAGGTTGGAACACTTCTCTCTCTGTTTAAGGTTTTGTGGAGAATTTCACAACAAGGTGGCTTTCTTAAAGTTTGAAAGTGTGTCATTTGCTTTGCTAGCAGCAGTGCCTTGTGTAAAATCTTTGGAGTGACTACTGGAGATCTTTAAACCCCTTGTTTTAATAAAGATAACTTCAAGCAAAGATAAATGGGTTCTGACAGCCTCACCACATGTAAATGTGTCATTCAGTTGTGTATTCTGAAACTACAAATCTTTAATCCTGTGTTTGAAACAGAAATGCTGGCTTGGGTGTCTGTTCCATGTCCTGCAGACTTGGAGGCATTTTGGCTCCATTTGTGCCATCTCTGGTAAGATCACTTTCTACTTCTTATGTAACTCAGATTTATCAAGTTTTCTCAAAAGCATTTTGCTGGTTTGGGTACCACATATGCTTGTCTTCCTTAGGAAAACAAACTAAATTGAATAATCTTCAGATTCAAGCATCAATGAACAAGATGGTTCAAAATAGTTTGTTCTTCATCTGCAAATAATCCAGTGTTCAGTGTTTTTGTGAAAATTTTATGTCAGTGAAATGTTTGTCCTGTGATGCATTCAGTACTGCTAAGGCCCCTTCAGTATCTGAGTTTGTAGGCATGTACATCAAGTTTTGATATGAACCTATTTCTCTCTTCTACCACTTTCTGGGTAATTGCACAAATTGCAGGAGTGAGAAGTGGTGGCCTTTTGCTGTTGTCTGCAGTTCATATGGATCATATATTTTAGGAGCAGGAAGTATTGCTGGGGCTTTACTGTGGATTTTTAATTTCAGAAATCTCTTAGTCCTTCTGTACCATTTGTGGTGTTTGGAATCAGTGGACTGTCAGCAGGATTCCTGACTCTCCTTCTGCCAGAAACACTAAATAAGCCAGTTGCTGAGAATCTCGAAGATCTCCAGAGCCCCAAATACCAACTGCTTAAAAATGAAGAGGCAGAGTAATTTATTTATTTCCTGTAGCTTTGCATTATTTTCCCTTCTGTCTTACTCAAGCTGTGACTTGCATGCAAGTGTACATGTGTACATGAAGCATTTTAAAGTCGTGTAAACTGTTTTTCAGTAACTGATTTTTTTTCTGTCTGACAGGCAAACCACTTAGAGGAAAACACCTAAGTTTCAGAAGGCCAGTCAGTGGTGGAAAATGAAGCCTTCATTGAGGAGGTGCTATAACAGTTGAAGAGCAGTCTTGTTCTGTATGTGTGACAGAAAATATTAGGGAACTCATGAATAATGCTGTTTGTAGTACATTTGAACAGCTTTATGTGGAGGCAAATTGGGAAGATGGAAAAAGTTGATCAAAGCTTGTAAGGAAAGGGGTGACAAATCTGCATTAACTTAATGACTTAAAAGCATGCTTTGAGTGTTTGGACTTCTCTATGGCTTCTTCAAATGGAGGATTAATTTATTTTACAGAATGTAATTGCTAGCTTCAGATGAAGCTCTAATGCTGTAATTGAAGTAATGTGTATAATTTAGATGGCCTTATACATTCAGGCAAGCAGTAATTGTAAGAAGTAAATGGCATCCTGTATATGCTAATTTTCTCTACAGGGTTTTTTTTTGGCTTCTAAATTATGGTATACCTCACAGTGTGAAGAGACCAAAGATTTTTATGAGTTCTTTGCCTGAGTATGTCTAGCATAAGAAAGAAGACAGAAGAACTAAAAGGAGAATAAATGAATTTTATTGTGAGAGTAAGTAATTGTTTTTAAATGCAGTTGTACATGGAAAGAGCTGCATTTAAATGAGAGGATGAGTGGCCTTTTGGACTAAGGTTATTAAGTTACAGGTGTTCATGTGGAGCTAGAAATGATTGAACGTGGAGAAGAGGAGGCTCAGGGGTGACCTCATTGCTGTCTACAACTACCTGAAGGGAGGCTGTAACTAGGTGGGGGTTGGTCTCTTCTCCCAGGCAACCAGCAACAGAACAAGGGGACACAGTCTCAAGTTGTGCCAGGGAAAGTATAGGCTGGATGTTAGGAGGAGATTCTTCCCAGAGAGAGTGATTGGCACTGGAATGGGCTGCCCAGGGAGGTGGTGGAGTCTCCGTCCCTGGAGGTGTTCACGGAAAGACTGGATGGGGCACTTAGTGCCATGGTCTAGTTGACTGGATAGGGCTGGGTGCTAGGTTGGACTGGACGATCTTGGAGGTCTCTTCCAACCTGGTTGATTTTATGATATTGTATAATATGTCATATTATGTGATCCTTTACATTTCACATGTGAATTGGGAATTCTTCCCACAAAGGGATGTGTGTTTGATTAACAGAGAACATGTTGGAATAGAGGCATCACAAATACTACATTTTTTTCACAGTCAACACAATTCTGTAATAAAAAAAGACTTTTTTTTAACAGCTGTATTATGAGTGCTGCTTTTTCCAGGGTTTTTGGAGAGTACACGTATCATTTTGATTCTGGCCCTTGATCAAAAAGAAAGAAGTCATCTGGTTAGAAAAGGTTACTGAAAGGCCTCTGTATTTTGAGCAAGTTCCATACCTAGTGGTTGTGCTAATGAACACCTGCCCACGAACACACCCCCACGTGTGCATGCTTGTGCACACAGAGCCACATGCAGTTTTCTCTGCCTGGATGCCTCACTTAAATCTGTGCTGTGTCTGTACCTGCTTTACAAATACCCCTGATCAGGTCCCCAAGAGGTGACAATCACTGGGCACTCAAAAGGAGGTTGTGTTAGTTTGAAGCAGGCTAGAATGATTTGGCAAGAAGAACTAGATCACAGGCTGTGGAAAGAAAACAGTGGTGATATCTACTTCACTCATAGGCTTGCTGAGGTGTATAAAAACACAAGTCAACACATAGATAACACACTCTGCATCACTCTCACTCGGGCTGCTGGCTGAGCTGCATCTTACTCTCTAACCTCACCCTCCATTTTTGGGACTAACCCACTTTGCTTCCTAACTTCTTGGCCGAACCTCCATTCTTCCTTGAGACTGAGGTAAGGTTGAGAGGGGTAGGGGGAAGGTGAAGGGGTGGTTGAGAGCCCCTCCTGGGGACTCAGGTTTCTGGGAGGGGAGTTGTTTCTGTATTACCTTTTACCTTGTATATTTCTGTATATAAGTGTATATGCTGTAAATATCTGCTGGTACATTGTGCTAGCTGTAAATAATAAGCTTCATTCATATTTCTAGAGCTGTCTAGTCTGGGTGATTTCTAAAGGGTGGGGTGGTGGGGAACACCCAAACCATCTCAGAGGTTTAGATAATTTTGACTTGCAGGTGGATTGCCTGTGTGGTTACTTGACCTCTTAGACTGAAGCTTGGTGATAAACAAGGTGTAGAATATGCTGCAAACTGATTTTTGAATCATTTATTTGGCCAACATTTTGGTCATGTTTTACTTTCATGAGGTTGAATTGAGACCAGAGAGGCTGTGGAGTTTTTCTCTGTGGAGACATTGAAAACCTGCTAGGGTGCTTTCCTGTGTGGCCTACCTTAGGTGATCCTCCTTTGGCAGTGGGGTTGGACTTGAGGATCTCTGAAGGTCCCTTCCAACCCTTAACATTCTGTGATTCTTTACATTAATGCTTATAACCACAGTGACTGACTGTACCTCTTCAAAGGATAGTTGGATCAGCAGGGATATGGTAAAGACCTGGGTTTGTTACTGTTGACTTCATTTTTTTTATTACAAGAAATAAAATTTAATAAGAAATAGAATGTTATAAAGTTGTGCTCCCAAAGCAGAGATAAGACTCTGGAACACAAGGATCATAAAGGTGCCATTATGTGATGGGAGTTTATTTCTCCCTCCTAATGCATGTATCAGGCTGTCTCAGTGCATTTTCCCTCTGCCTCTTATTCCACATCATGTGAAAAATAAGAAACAAAGATCGTGTACATTCTAAACGTGCTTGTTTTTGCTTTATTCTACATGGATTTAATGATTTCTTTGCCTGAGGTGACTCCTGTGAATTCAGTGGATTGATGACCAGAAAGTGGTGTGTCCTGAAAAGACTTTTGATCTTTTGATTTTTTTCAGTAACTCTGGCTTGACTCATGTCCTAGGCTGCATGGAGAGGAGTGTGGACAGCGAGTCAAGAATGGTGATTATTCCTCTTTACTCTGCACTTGTGAGGCCTCACCTCAAATACTGTGTCTAGTGCTGATGTCCCCATCATAAAGACACAGAGCTGCTGAATTGAGTCCAGAGTAGAGCCGCAAAGATGATCCAAGGGCTGGAACACCTCTGCTATGAGGATAGGCTGAGACAGCTGGGGATGTTCAGCCCAGAGAAGACTCTGGGGACACCTTAGAGCTGCCTTGCAGTACCTGACAGGAGCCTACATTAAGGCTGGAGAGGGACTTGTCATAAGTGTGTCTAGCAACGGGACAAGGGGGAATGGTTATAAACTGAGGAAGAGTAGGTTGAGAATGGATCTTAGGAAGAATTCTTCAGTGTGAGGGTGGTGGGACTTTGGAATAGGGTGCTCAGGCTTGTTGTGAATGCCTCCTCCTTGGAGGTGGTGTTGTGAAATGGATTTCAGGGAAATTTATGGGGAAAAACATTTGAGGCTGATGACAGGTGTTCAAGGCCAGATTGGGTGAGGCTTTGAACAGCCAAGTCTATTTGAGAGGTGTCCCTGCCTATGGTGGGGAGGTTGGAGTAGATGATTTCTAACATCCCTTCCAATTTAAGCTATTCTATGGCTCACAGTACTTGCAGCTCATTTTATGAGTATAGGCCAGTGAGGAGGCTGGTTTGGTACTCCATCTTCAAGATCCAAAAGAGAATACTGATGGAAACACTGACTTCCATTTTCAACTTAATCCCTTTTTGACTTTTTCTTTCTTTAGATAATCTTTGCTGAATTTTGCTATTGCTAGATAAAAAGATGCTGTTTGAAAAAGAAAAAAGGCATTTAAGGAAAACATTTGCAGCTTCATTAGGAATATTTTGAGTTGGATTATTGCTATTACTGCACTACATCTTACAAGGTCCTACAGTTAAGAAACCAGCTGTGCCCTTCATTAAGGTGTATGCCACAGCAACTCCAAAAAGGCTGCATTTTTTTTTTCAAGTAAGTGCTTCTTTGGAGTAGAAATTTTCCTTCAAAGCTTTTGACTTGGTAGAATTAGAAGGTCTTCACTCACAGCAATTCTTTTGCCCTTTATTTTTAATGAAGACAAAATGAAATGCCCTAATAAATTCTTTAGTCAGTGTGGAACTATTACCTAATGCTTTCCATTTCCCTATACAAAGAATGAAGGGAGCTGAGTTAATTTAAATGGATTCATTATACACATTGTCACAATCACCATCCTTAAGTATCACTTTTAGCTCTTGCCTTATGTTTTATTTGTATGTAGAAATATGATTATAATGTTGCATTGATTTTACTACCTGAAAGGGCATTGTAGCCAGGTGGGGGGTGGCCTCTTCTCCCAGGTAACCAGCAATAGAACAAGGGGACACAGTCTCAAGTTGTGCCAGGGTAGGTATAGGCTGGATATTAGGAAGAAGTTCTTCACAGAGAGAGTGATTTCCCATTGGAATGGGCTGCCCAGGGAGGTGGTGGAGGCACTGTCCCTGGGGGTCTTCAAGAAAAGACTGGATGAGGCACTTAGTGCCATGGTCTAGTTGATTGGATAGGGCAGGGTGATAGGTTGGACTGGATGATCTTGGAGTTCTCTTCCAACCTGGTTGATTCTATTGGGGATTAATTGTCTGAGGCAGGAATTACAGAATTCTTTTCCCAGAAACCCTGCCCCCTAACTGTGTACAGAACTCATTAAGGTTTTTTTACAGGCTCTAATTTGGTCAAGAAATCTTCACAAGGATGCTTATGGGCAAGTTTAGGAAAGTCAGAAAATGGAAAAGGCTATGGTACAACACAGCTTTACCCCACTTATAAATCAGATTGAGCAGAGAACTTAAGGGAGGAGCATACTTTACTCACGGAGGTGAGGGAGGAAATTGGCAATGATCCCTGGTGAATTTCTTTGCTTGTCAGCCTCTGAAACTGCAACCTATATCCAGTGGTGTGGATCCATGTGGCAAAAGTCTGAGGCAAGTGGGGGAAAAAAAAAAAAAAAGCCAAGATCAGAAGTGTCTCAGACACAGCTTCCACAAGGCAGATTTGTGGAGTGGTACTGCCTTGGCAGCACAGGTCAAAACCAAACTGCTAGCATCTTTCCCAGCTTGTGGGTAGGGAGCAGGAAGTCATAACACCGTGTGGTCCAAGAGAAGCCAGAGCTGGGTGCCACTGGCATCTCTCAAATGGACCTAAGGACTTGCCAAATTTGCAGACTTGCACAGAATGGTGCAGAAGTGGGGAACCATCCAAAAGCGGGAATGGTCCACAAGTGGGAACTCTGTCAAGTGGGAATTCTGCACTTTTGTCCTCGCTTCTAGTGAGGAAATGACTTTTCCTACACAATGTGTCTGTTGCCTTATGTACTGGGTGTGAAGAATCCAGCCAACCACCAGCCAGTTCCAGTGCAGGCTTCCACATGAAGTCAGTACACGTGTGGAAAAGGCACCTTTTGCTGTCCCCCCTTCAAACCTGCAGGGGTAGGAAGCAGATTTTTGCACCACCTTCTTCCCCCATTCAAACCTCTGGAGATGGAGCAGGGAGGAAACAGGAATTTGGAGTGCTCCACAACGTGCATCTGCACTATTCATCTGTTTCTGTGTTAGAACAATGTATTCAGTGCTTTAGCACTTCGTTGTGAGATTGCTTTTATTTATCTGTTTTTAAACTGATTTGAAGTCTTTTTACTTCAGCATTTGAGAAAGTTCTGCTGTTTTCAGGATTTTTGGTTGTATCTCAGCTGCAAACCTGAAGGTTTAAAAGAGGAGAAAAAAGAAGGAAAAAACGTTGGAACTTGTCTTCTTTTCACTGTCCTGAGATACATCTGTGATACTCAGAGACTGTCCAGAAAAGAAGTCTGAACTTACTTCTTTTTTGGAATTCCTTTCTGTGTTTCTCCTTTAACCTAACTGTACTTTGCCCTCAGGACTACTGAGGTTTTTTCTGTCTTTGATGGTAAGAATGCTGAGCAGAGGTGAAGCTTGAACGTTCATTTATGCCACCTATGTTTTCATGCTGTTTCCTTGTCATTAGGCAGTATTTAGCCTTTAATGCTTGGTTAGGTTTGCTTATGTCTCATTTTCCTCTTGTCAGAGCAAGAATGTCAATTCTATAATACTAAAAAGTATTTTTCCTTTGTTCTTTCAGTTCCTCCCACCTTTTGTGTTTCGTTTCACATTCCATGGCCCTCCTGTTGACTTACTTGGCATGGAGAAGCAACAGGGGTCCAGCTCAATCTGTTTTCCTGGCTGGCAAACATCCTCTGCTTTTTGTCATCAGGCAGTGATACCTACCCCCACCCTTGCATACAATGTGAAAAGTCAGGTCAGGTGTAACAGCAGGGCTTGAGTTCCTTTTTCTGGGAAGTAAACTTTGCCCAATATCCATTTCAGGCTCGTCTCAGTGATCTTTTTCATTATCCCATTTGATGTTTCATCAAAGCTGTTTCCTCCTTTGTTGGAGCACTGTATGTTATTGCTTGAAGTGAAGGCTATGGATTTGTTTTTAGAATTTATCCACTTAAATCTGAGCAGAGTGAAGTACAAATAATCCTTTGCTTTGTTGACTAATACTCTGGCAGCTAAGCAGTGGAGAAAGGAGGAGGTGAACTTTTCACACTACCATCTGTAACCAGCTGGTTCTGCCATTCAAGTTTTAGTTTGCTTGAGGCAAATAACTGTATTGTGTATTGCAGCAGGCAAGAGATCTGATTTATTTCCACGCAGTGAGTTGCCATCAGTTCATTGGAAAGGTCATCTTTTGTAGTACCACTTGCTACAGGAGACATAAAATTTCCTACAGATGATTTTTGATAGATGCAATCATTCCATTACAGCTAAATGGGTGAAAAGAGTGGACAGATGTACAGCTGCAGGCAAACTATATGTAAATCTGGGATGATCTTTTCTTGTACTAGCAGAATTTCTTTGTAGCAAGACTTCTGAAACTGAAGAAATGTGTGGGCTGTGATGTGCAGTGGGAGTACTGTTTGTGCTCACCTGAGGAGGGTGGTAGATCATCACAGTAGCTGCAGATGTTTGTGAGGGAAAGAGAATGTAGCTGAAAGTAGCAGAGGAGATTTGGGAATCAGTTTCCAACTCCTGCATCCTTGTGTCAAGATCCTGAATTATGTTAAAATGATATTAAACAGTTGAGAGTTTTTTCTGCCCTAGATAGGTTCCTGCTCCTCTAAGTAGCCTCTTGGTTTTGGAAACAGGATGCTGTTGGGTGAACAAACCAGAAAGCAAACATGTTACATCAATTTTGATAACCTGTGAAAATACTGCATGGCTCTGCCAGGACTGGTTCCACTATGTGGATTCCTGTGGTGGCCTGACAAGATCCAAAGCTGCTCAGGTTGGTGGCTTTTAACCTGAGGAAGGAGTGTGTAGCACTGCCTTAGTGCCATATTCTATGTAACAGCAACCCAGTCATGGTAATGAGAGGTAAGGCTGAGTAGAATCTAACTTTTTCAACGACTTCAATCACCACGTCCCTCCCCTAGGTTTCTTCTGCAGCTCTACAGGTATTTCATCTGTTGCAAACCATTATGAAATCCTTCTGATATTGCTCATACAAATGCCCAGTCCATTTTTAAGGCCCTTGATCCTTGATTTCAAGGCTGTGATGTGACAGTTCAGCAGCCTGGTTTTGGTTTCCTTTTTCAATTTTAGATTTGCTGCTTCTGTTCCTCTGGAGACACCAATAATCAGGAATAATGACAGTGAACAGGAATGCTTGATCTAAAGATACACTTCATAGTTTAATCCTATATGTTCTGTGTTGTCTGGTTTTGATTCTTTGGAAGATGTTCAAACTGTTTCTGTGAATAGATGCTTTTCCAGGGCCTCTCATTGCATGCCACTGCATGGGCAAGGTGCTTGTCTGAAAACTCCCTCAGAACATGCTCAGTTTCACTTCTGCTATGACCTGCTGATGAACCAGCAGCCTCAGCCTCTGTGAGGGGTCACAGTGCCCATTTAGACTTGCAGGAGTGTGTCCGTATCTCTCTGAGAAGATTATTGCCCAGCCTGCCCTGTAACTGGAGGGGCACTCTTCAGTGTTGAATTCCTTAGCTGCTTTCATGGGATTTCAGGGGTGTTTACAGGACCGAGACTTTCCTGATCCACTCCCCCATGGGTGTGGTGACTCAGATACCGGTTCCATCTCCCACTGCCCTTGGAATAGGTCCTGTGTGGGCTGGGGTCAGCTGCCTGCCAGGCTGGCCTCACCAGGTATGTGTTGTTATTGCTGGTTTGCTCTGCTTTGCCAAATGCCCAAGATTGCCTGGGGACTGCACTTTTATTGAGGGATTTCTTGGTATCTAAGTCCAGATCAAGTCATTTCTAGTGCAGTTTGCAGAGTTTGTTCCAGCTGCTGTAGCATCCTTTGAGTGTAGGACTGAAAATATCCTTGCTGGAGTGCTATGTGCTACCTCAGGAGCCCTCTAGGTACAAGTAGGTGCAGAAACAGCTCAAAACTCCCTTGTAACCAGCAGCTTCTCTGTTTCAGAATAGTTGGCTGTTTGAGGGAGTGATCGTTTCTCACAGCCTCTTACTTGGTGGCAACTTCTTACTTTTGACATGGTAGTTGTTTAAAACAGCCAACCAACCAAAAACAGCCAACAAAAAATCCACCCAAATAAAACAACAGAAAAAGCCTACCCACCCCCCCCAAACAAACACAAACCAAAAGCTGGTGAAGGGCCTGGAACACAAACCCTGTGAGGAGAGGCTGAGGGAGCTGGGGTTGTTTAGCCTGGAGAAGAGGAGGCACAGGGGGGACCTCATTGCTGTCTACAACTACCTGAAGGGAGGTTGTAGCCAGGTGGGGGGTGGCCTCTTCTCCCAGGCAACCAGGAGTAGAACAAGGGGACACAGTCTCAAGTTGTGCCGGAGTAGGTCTAGGGTGGATGTTGAGAGGAAGTTCTTCCCAGAGAGAGTGATTGGCATTGGAATGGGCTGCCCAGGGAGGTGGTGGAGGCACCGTCCCTGGAGGTCATCGAGAAAAGCCTGGATGAGGCACTCGGTGCCATGGTCTAGTTGACTGGCTAGGGCTGGGGGATAGGTTGGACTGGATGATCTTGGAGGTCTCTTCCAACCTGGTTGATTCTATGAAAAAAACCTTCCCCCTGTCTCCCCTTTAAAACCCCTCCCCTCTTCCCAAGAAAACCCACAAAAAAAACCACCCCAATGCATTTCCAAAACTTGTTTTCACCTGTAAAAGCAAGGCAAATCAATGATGTAGGCAGCAGATAGTCATCTCTGTTGAACAATGTATCTCAGAAGAGCAGAACTGGCAGCAGGAGTGCTCCTGCAATCATGATCTTGACAAATTGCTGCGGATTCGATTTGACTTTATTATCTTTTAATCCTAGTGGTTTACCACGAGGGAAGGAAAATAATTAATAATGACAGATTTTAGTTAAAATTAATTTGTTGTTGGAACTAATTGCCTGTTCCAGGTGTTCATCAGTTTAGGGAAGACAAAAATATTTAACTATCAAATGTTCCAAATACAGTGTGGCTAATTAAACATGATCAGGCTGGGTTTACAAACACACAGCTAATTACATGTAATTATATTTGTGGTGGGTTTATGATATGCATCATGCAAGGTGCATGTGATTTTTATTTCTTTAAGTGCCTTTTTAAGAGACTACTTCATGCTTGTTTGTTGATATGAAGGTATTGACAGGTTGCTGTCTTTTCAAGGCAGAAAACTGCTGTGGAAATTTTGTAGTGAGAAACTGAATTAGCAGCTGAGTTAAGAACCATAAAAAAGATGGAAGTGGAAGAGTGGAACCTGCTCAGAATTTGCACCTGAGTGGTGTAAGTCCTGTGTAGGCTGGTAAAATCCGGTAGTTCTTTGCTGTTTAGTTGTCTGCCTTAAAGCAGAAGGTTTTGATATAGCAAGATAAGTGTTCATAGAATCAGTCAGGGTTGGAAAGGACCGTAAGGATCATCTAGTTCCAACCCCCTTGCCATGCGCAGGGGCACCCTACCCTAGATCAGGCTGGCCAGAGCCCAATCCAGTCTGGCCTTAAACACCTCCAGGGATGGGGCCTCAACCACCTTCCTGGGCAGCCCATTCCAGGCTCTTGCGACTCTTATGGTGAAGAACTTCCTCTTCACATCCAGCCTGAACCTATCATCTCCAGCTTCTCTCCATTCCACTTAGTCCTGTCACTCCCTGATATCCTGAAAAGTCCCTCCCCAGCATTTTTGTAGGCCCCCTTCAGATACTGGAAGGCCACAAGAAGGTCACCTGGGAGCCTCCTCTTCTCCAGACTGAACAGCCCCAGCTCTTTCAGTCTGTCCTCACAGCAGAGCTGCTCCAGCCCTCTGAGCATCCCCGTGGCCCTTCTCTGGACACACTCCAGCACATCCACATCCTTCTTGTAATAGAGGCTACAGAACTGGATGCAGTACTCCAGGTGGGGTCTCACCAGAGTGGAAGGGGACAATCACCTGCCTTGACCTGCTGGCCACACTTCTGCTGATGCAGCCCAGGATCTGGTTGTCCCTCCAGGCTGTAAGTGCACACTGCTGGCTCCTGTTGAGCTTCTTGTCCCCCAGCACCCCCAAGTCCCTCTCCTCAGGGCTGCTCTCCAGCCACTCACTGCCCAGCCTGCATTTGTGCTTGGCATTGCCCCGACCCAGATGCAGGACCTTGTCCTTGGTCTTGTTGAACCCCAGTGGGTGCTCTGACTTGTTGGCTCATCCTTAGCATCTGTTTTGGAGCAGATGTTTGGTGACAGCACAGGGTGTGTGCTTCTGGTTTGAAAGCCTTTGGGAAGGGTTTCTGGGCCTCTCCTGGGTGCTCTGGCTCCTGTGGTGGCTTTTGATGGAGATGGTTCCTGAGAAGCCAAGGTGAAGCATGAGCCACCCACTGATGGTTGTGAGGTGTAGAGCCGTGCTCAAAAATAAGCTCAAGGGATGAGTTAAATAACTGTAGGGTGGCGTCTACAAGCCTCGAACCCCCTCTCAAGCTGTGCCGGGGAAAGTATAGGCTGGATGTTAGGAGGAAGTTGTTGGCAGAGAGAGTGATTGACATTGGAATGGGCTGCCCAGGGAGGTGGTGGAGTCACTGTCCCTGCAGGTGTTCAAGAGAAGCCTGGATGAGGCACTTGGTGCCATGGTCTAGTTGACTGGCTAGGGCTGGGTGCTAGGTTGGACTGGATGATCTTGGAGGTCTCTTCCAACCCGGTTGATTCTATGATTCTCTCGCCTCCCTTGCCCGCTGCTTCTCGCTGGGGCCGGAGCAGGCGGCTCGGCACTGCGCCCAGCGCGCCCGGGCGGCCCCGGCCGGGGAGCCTGAGGCTGCGCTGCCGTCCCCGGCGCCCGGCCACAAGATGGCGCTGGGGCAGCGTCGCAGCGGAGGAGGCGGACAAGAGGGGTGCGCGGCAGAGGCTTCCACCGCGTTCCGTGCTGAGCGGTTCTGCTGTTGCTGTTCCAGAGTGCTGTGAACACCTGTGCCTTCGTCAGAACTGGAATAGTATGCCACGGGCTCAGTCTGTGTGCCTGGGGTCTGGTTTGGTTCGTGCCTGGCAGCCTCCTCACGTACGAAGTCTTTGCGGTGGTGCTTGAGGGTTCATTGCTGTCCTGAGGTAATTTAATTACAGAGACTACTTGTAGAAGAGCTGTGCACTGCGCTGTGCTCGTGATAGCATGAATCAGGGATTAAAGTGGCTCTTAGCACTCCATTTGTTTTGAACCATGGAGAAAGAAGCAGTAGAAACATGAGTGTTGGTGCAGGAGTGGCTTCGTGTGGGAGGCACTGCCGCCGGGGAGGCCGCCGTGCCCCTTGTGCAGAGAGGGCCTGTGCGAGCCGCGGGCCTGTGCGAGCCGCTGTGAGGCCCTCCCCGGGCTGCGAGTAGGCCCCTCAGACCCGAACCCTGCTGCTCTCCTCTGTGGAGGGCCGAGTGTGGCGAGGTGTAGCTTGAGTTCTTCGGGACTTCCTGTACCATTTACCTACTTACTTATAAAATGATCTTATTTTTGGTGCTCTAGAACAGAAAACATTCAAGCTGACTGTAGATGAATATAACAAAGCAGCCTTGATGTAGCTATCTACAGGCCACACCTTGAGTACTGTGTCCAGTTCTGGGCCCCTCAATTCAAGGGAGATGTTGAGGTGCTGGAACATGTCCAGAGAAGGGTGACAAAGCTGGTGAGGGGCCTGGAACACAAACCCTATGAAGAGAGGTTGAGGGAGCTGGGGTTGTTTAGCCTGGAGGAGGCTCAGGGGTGATCTTATTACTGTCTACAACTACCTGAAGGGATATTGTAGCCAGGTGGGGGTTGGTCTCTTCTCCCAGGCAACCAGCAATAGAACAAGGGGACACAGTCTCAAGTTGTGCCGGGGTAGGTATAGGCTGGATGTTAGGAGGAAGTTCTTCCCAGAGAGAGTGATTGGCATTGGAATGGGCTGCCCAGGGAGGTGGTGGAGGCACTTAGTGCCATGGTCTAGTTGATTGGTTAGGGCTGGGTGCTAGGTTGGACTGGATGATCTTGGAGGTCTCTTCCAACCTGGTTGATTCTATGATTCTGTGATCTCGAATGTGGCATGACCAGGTGGTTGGCTATGATAGTCAGGTCTGTCCTAGTGAATTTGCTGATAACTGTCTGAGATTTGCAGAGCCCAGATATTTTAGTGACTTTTTTGAGCTCGTTCATAGGTGTCTGAGTGTGTGTGGGAACGTATGGCATGTTTACCAGGGGATATGTTTTGTTTGTGTCGCTGGTACCCATGCAAATACCCTGCAGTAGGTTCAGTTCTGTCCTTCGCTTACAATTTCACATCCTGGAAATCTGGCAACGACTGAAAACTCACAGGATCAGGCAATTAAGGTAAGACATGTCCTTTTCTCCCTAGTTGTCACTGAGCATTATCCTAATCATGAGTAATTAAATCAAGTGAACACTAATAAATACTTCTGAATAGCACTTTTAAAATTTCAGATCTGTTTTATTCTGACACAGGTGTTTTCTTTTATTCTCTTTTTGTATGCACAAGTAAATACCAGAATGGGAAACTTGATTGAAATTTGTCTTTGTTCAGCTATCTAGTGCCAAGGATATGCTTGAAATACTGAAACTGCAGTGGATTTGTAGCTGTGCTGTGTTTTCCTAAACTAGGAAATCACAATGTGAACTGAGCTTGTCTTAATTTTCCTGTCCTGTGTTGGAATTGAATTTTGCATTGAGTTTTCTTGTCCTACCCCAGACAATTGCCTCAGCTGTCAAACACAGCACTGAGGAACAGTATCACAGTATCATCAGGGTTGGAAGAGACCTCACAGATCATCAAGTCTTTACCACAGAGCTCAAGGCTAGACCATGGCACCAAGTGCCACGTCCAATCCTGCCTTGAACAGCCCCAGGGACGGCGACTCCACCACCTCCCCGGGCAGCCCATTCCAGTGTCCAATGACTCTCTCAGGGAAGAACTTTCTCCTCATCTCAAGCCTAAATCTCCCCTGACGCAGCCTGAGGCTGTGTCCTCTCGTTCTGGTGCTGGCCACCTGAGAGAAGAGAGCAACCTCCTCCTGGCCACAACCACCCTTCAGGTAGTTGTAGACAACAATAAGGTCACCCCTGAGCCTCCTCTTCTCCAGGCTAAACAATCCCAGCTCCCTCAGCCTCTCCTCATAGGGCTGTGCTCAAGGCCTCTCACCAGCCTCGTCGCCCTTCTCTGGACACGCTCAAGCATCTCAATGTTCCTTCTAAACTGAGTGTCTAGGCTGGCAAGGCGTCTTTTTTGGGGAGAATAGACCTTCCCTCCCCTGTTGTGGATAGTCCAGAGATGTCCCTTGAGTGGGGCAGGCTTTGCTTTCATCTCCTGGCCTTGCTGGGTTGATGTCATCCTACTGATTGCTAGAGTTTCTGTTTAACTTAATCTCAGGAGAGTTAGTTGTTCAAAGAAGCTAATGATGCATGTGGCAATGACTGGGAGACGGAGGTGTCAGGATGGGTACAGTGCCAGTTGTGAACCTGGGCTTTTATGGGAGAAAATGAGAAAATGTGAAGAGGATGGTTAGTGCTCCTCTGGCACCTTTATATTGTCATGAGCAAAAAAAAACCTCACAACCCAAAACAAACAAACAAAAAGCCTCGCATAAAAAAAAACCACCAAACAAAAAAACAGGTTTTAGAGCAGCCACAAGCTCTGATTTCCCCTCAGCCTGTTCCTGAGTACCTCTGTTTTCAGGCTGATGAGTGGTTGTGAGATGAACACTGATTAGTGCCAGCAGGCTCCGACAGCCTGGGTACAGGACAAGCGTGTGTTGGCATGGGCGAGTGGCTGCCCGTGACACCCACAGTGTGTTTGTGTGGGCAGCTGGCTGCCTGTGGCACCCATAGTGTGTTTGTGTGGCTGTTTGTGACATCCACAGTGTCTGCAGTGGAGCCCGTGGGAGTATGCTGTGCACAAAGCACAGGGACTTCTCTGGCACCTGCTGCTGTGCTCCTGCACCAGCGCTCTGCACCTTGGGGCTCCTGATATCCCTGTGCCTTTTTTCATGCTAGAAATTACATTAAATGTTTAATCTTTTCTTGTCTAATTTCTTCAGCAAGAATTTACAATGAAATAAAAAGGGATGAAAATAAAATTTTATACTGTGCCTCTTAGGTGGTTTCATACTTCTCCCTGACAAGAAGGCTAAAAGAGCAAAATAATATTGACTAAGTGTCTGGTCCTTACTTAAGTGCTCTTGAAAGTTAATCAATCCACTTATGCCTCAAACAATGTTAGGTTTTCAGTTCAAATGGGCTGGGGAAAAGAATCATCTGACTTTTCTGGCTTTAAGAGGATGGTGGGGCTGGAAGCAAACTATGATGACTTGTTTGCCTATGCCTTGACAGGATTAAGAAGGGCTGCTGTACTGCCACTCAAACGATGTATATTTAATTGACCATTGCAGCTTGTGAACAGCCTGTTATCTAATGTATTTATGCTTTGGAAGGCTAATGCTGAGTGGTGAGTCTCTTCATCTTGTGTTTGTTACATAAAAACTTAAAGTAATTTAAATTTATTTGGGGAAAGGACAGAAAAAAGGCAGAAAAGTGGGTTTTCTCTTTGGGCTTATTAACACAGATGTATAATTTGGAGGCATTGTTAAAAGCATTAAAATGCAGAGACTTCTAGTGGAATTGCAAGAGAAAACAGAATGAATCTCTATGGCTTACCTGTTGCTGAAATTTTGTTTCTTTTAAGATGAAAAGGAATGTAAAAGTCTTTCTGACCTTCAGATGATTCTGAGTGCTGTAACTTATATCTGACCACATCGAAGCAGGACTAGGCAGGAAGAAGAGTGGCCTCTGGTATTGTACATTTGTAGGGAAATTTGGCTGACTTTTTAAAAAGAGCCTGATGATTTTGTGTTTCTGACAGTAATATGAATGAGGCCTCCATCTCTGGACTCTGATCCTGAGTGTCAGCCACAGCACTTTGTATTACCACACTGAGATATAAGGATGGTTGTCTTCATTAGGTAGCTTACTAATTGTAGATATGAGCAATATTAAGATTCTCTGTTTCTTTTATTACACATATGGTGGTGTGTGCGTGGTAGCCAGCCTCCCCTAGCAAGCCACATTTTTCTGTGTTGATTTTTAACCTTCACCGGGGAGACTGTTTATCCAATCTCGAATATATTGCCTGCTCTGGGTAGAAGGGACCTTCTAGTCTGGCTTTTGTGATCCCCTTAAACTGCTGGTGTCCTGTCCTGTCAGGATGGCACACCAGCTCGTTTGGCAGCAGTGTTTCACCTCTGCCCTGGAGAGACAAAGGCAGGCTGCAATTACTTGAGGTTAGAATTACTAAATGGTCTTTGCTTTCTCCTACCCCATAACTGCATCATACACAGTGAAATTGTGAAATGCCCATGGGATAGGGTAAGAAAGAAAGAAAGAAAGACCCCAAATTTGGCTTTTGAAGAGAGACTTCAGTTGACACAGGTTTGATCTTTGCTTTACTGCTTTCAAAATTAAATCCCTGCTCTCGTGTCACTCTGGTTGCCTTCCTGTTCTTAGAATCACAAACTTGTTTGGGTTACAGGTGTCCTCCAAAGGTCTTCTAGTCCAACTCTCCTGCAGTCAGCATAGACATCCTCAACTAGATCAGGTTGCTCAGAGCCTTATTGAGCCTTACTTTGAGTATCTCCCAGAATGGGCCTTCAATTAGTTCTCTGGGCAACCTGTTCCAGTGTTCCACCACTCCTACGGTAAGGAACTTGTTCCTAACATCCTATCTAAATCAACTCTTCTCTAGTTTCAAATCACTGTCCCTCCTCGTATCACCACAGGCCTTTGTAAACAGTCCCTCTTCAGCCTTCTTGTAGGCCCCCTTCAGGTACTGGAAGTTTGCTATTAAGTCTCCCCAGAGCCTTCAGGCTGAACAATCCCAGCTCCCTTGGCCTGTCTTTGTAGCAGAGGTGCTTCAGTTCCTTGATCATCTCCTCTGGAGTTGCCATATCAGGTCCATGTCTTTCCTGTGTTGAGGGCTCCAGTTTTTGACATGTGGCTTTGCCCAGTGGGTGGTGTATAGTGATGATAATTTGGACATGCCTTTATGTGCAACAGCTGAATTAGTGTTTTTAATCTTGGTCATTTACAGTGTGCAGTCTTCTTTCCTGTCTGGAAAAGCTCCCTTCTTGTTTCAGCAAGCTTGGATGGTGAGGTTCTGGTGGTGCTTGTTGCTGGCTTATGGGCAAGGCCTTCTCTTTCAGGTTTCTGAGACCAGCTTAGTTGTGGAGAAATCACAATGTTGTGCTTGCTCAAAGCCTGCTAAAACAGTGGGGGAAAAGGGAGGAGGGAAAGGTACCATAAAATGCATTAAAATCATGAAGAAACTGCAGTGAAACCACTAAATGACAGGGTAAAGGGTTACATGAACAATGAAGGAAAATTACTCGGGAATACAAAGCAAGTTTCCATAACTTGGGTGTTGATGCATAAGCAGGTTTGTGAAGCTTTGCTCTGAGTGTACAGTTAATGAACAAAGCCTTGAGATGTTTTTTGTTTAGTTGTGATTACTGCCAGCTTTGTGCAGAGAGAGGCAGATGACTGTGGGAGGTAGTGAAGGTGAGCAGGAGTGGGTGCATGCCAGTTTGGCCTTGACATGTTCTGTGTCGAGACAGAGGAGGGTTTTCCCCTTGATGTCTCCCAGTGGGTTGTGCTGCCTATGCACACAAGCACCGCTACTTCCTAATTTCTCCTAAAATCACAAGACATGATCACACACCCAAGAGAGCATCTGAAGATTCTACGTGTCTGCAGTCCTTGCTTTTGTGTTTGGGAATGCACAGAGTGCAGCAGTGGGATTGAGGTAGGTGTCTCTGTGAGGAGAGGCCAGGGATCCCCTGGGGATGGCTGTGACTGGTTCTGGAAATACTGTGTCTGGGATTTTGCTGAGCCACTCATCCCCACTGCTGGCAGCTCAGGAGGATGGAAGTAAAAGGGGAAAGCCACTGCCAGGAGAGCAGAGAGGCAGAAGAGCTGCAAGCAAAGGAGTGTGGTTGAGGTGGGGGAAAGGAGGCAAGGGAGAGTATTTTATTTTTGTTTCTCACCGTCCAAACCTAGTTTAGTTGGTAAGAAATTAATTTTCCCCAAAATGAATCTTTTCCACTTGTGATGGTAATCAGTCAGATATCTTCCTGCTTGTGTCTTTGTCTGCATCTTGAACCATGGCCTTTTTCACTGTATTTTCTCCCCTGCCTTGCTGAGAGGTGGGACAGTGACCAATTTTTTTCACAGAAAGAGTGGTCAGGCATTGTAATGAGCTGCCTGGGGAGGTGGTTGAGTCACCAATCCTGCACATGTTTAAAAGTTGTTTGGATGTGGTGCTTAGGGCTATGGTTTAGGGTGAACCTTGTAGAGTAGGCGTAATGGTTGGACTTGGTGACCCTGAGGGTCTTTTCCAACCAGAATGTTTCTGTGATTCTGTGAGACAGTGGCCCTGCCAAAATTCACGCCAGGCTGGTAAGGCTAGAGAATGAAATTAGAAGGTGCACAGAAACTATTTGCCATAAGGGTTTTCATATTTGAATGTGCACAATTCACTTACATAAGGCACCTCAAACATTGCAAGGCCTGAGCTTTAACTTGGCATGTCTCTAAGCTGCACCCATGCTGAATTTGGTGACATTGCTTTAAGGTTTAGGGGCACGTGTGTGTGAGGGCAGGATGCAGCCACAGAACAAGCACAAAACAGTTAAATATTGATTGTGAAAAAAACAGCCCTTCCTATTGCCTGATTTTGAGATGGCACCCCAGTTTTGTATCCAGGGGTATGCTGCAGCTTCTGCTCGAAATGGAAACATTTAATCGGAGAGTGCCTTTCATGGGAACTGCAGGTGGCAGTAGGGGCTAAGTTTTACAGAAATAAAAAAGTATTAAATGTGTTTTCTCCACAGTGGCTTGGCATGTGGCAAAAATCTGTTTCTCTGCAAGAAGCCTTCTCTTAAAGTCAACACTCAATATTTTTAAGGACTTCTCAGCTCCTTTTAGGTGTAATGTTGTCAATAACTGCAACGATACAGTTGGGATGCCTTGCATTACTTTGCTTCAGGGTGGGTTTCTGATGGTTGCTTTGTAACATTGGCAGTGGTCTCTAAATGCTCTTTGAATTCTGCTTATATCGCGTGTGCCAACTGGGTAAGTAATTTAACTGGTATCTTACTGGTATGTTTACTACAATCAAAATCACACCCATTTAAAATTAAGAAGCGGGTGAACTGCTCTACATTGACCATAGGACTCAGAACTCTGGTGTGTTACGCAAAAAAGACCTTGAACAGATCTGAATGAACATAAATATAGGACATTCTGTCAATCTCACTGGTGTCTAGTTGCTAAGAAGGCCTTAATTCAAGGATTAGAAAAGAAATAATGAACAGACTGGTGTCCCTCATGCTATGAGTGTGGTTTTGGCTTAGGAGTTACCTGTGATCTAGTGCTTTCTCCTGTAGGACACAGAGATTTATTTGTTTAGTTCAATGAGGTTGTACAATGCACTCTTGTGTATTGCATGCTATGGAGACCTTGCAAGAGACAATGTGCTGAAGGGAAATTGGACTTGCATGGTTCAGGCAGCTCCCTATATGAACAGAGGCATGCCCAGGTGCTGTATGTAGCTGGAATCAGCCACAAGAGTGTTTGTGTCTTATTTTTAAGTTAACACTGATTAAGCTGCTAAATCTTTCCAAAACACTTAAGGCTGCTATTTCTGAGCTCTTGAGATGAGGCTGAGAAAAGAGGAATCAGTTTCTAAAAAGTACTAATTGTTGTTGCTGATAAAGTTGCACCATAGTAAGTGAAAATTCCAGAGAGACTCATCCTGATACTGGCAGGGTTGGTTGAAAATCTACAGCAAACATTCTTGGTAGCATGTTTTCCAATTAAAAAACAAAGTACTTAAATATATTGCTGGAAATTGAACACTTCTCCAGAGCTAATTGCTTTTGTTGGTAGTTTTTCAGATGTACACTAGAAAGACAACAGTTTGGACTCCAAAGGACCCATCCATGGTTTAAAAGCTGCCTTTGACATGAAGCACACCTTGTGTTGTTTTCCCTCTTACTCTTTTTTGCCTTGGCACTAGGTGCTGATTACAAGCCAGATATCTCTGCACTTGCTCCTGGTCAGAGCAGGAGCCTCAGTGAATCTCTGTACTCGAGCCAGTGCTGTTACAGAGCACATCCCAGCCTCCTTATGGGAAATACTAACATGAAGTGTGATGTAGGACTGTATTGCCCATTAAAAAACAATTATTTAGGGCATGTAGAAGAGAGCATATTGTAAATTAAACAGAGAACAAGATGCATTTTAATAACTGTTCCTGAGTAATGGGAAATTTCCAAGTGCACAAATAGGGTTTTACTGTCAGTGTGCTACTGTGGAGGAGGATCCTAGGGAGGAAGCTCAGGATGGAGAGAGGTGTTCTGGGCACGTATTCAATCACAGTTTAAAGAGAATTAGCTTGAACTGCACTTCTGGACCTTTCTTACTCCCTTATCACAAACATTTGTCTGAATTTATTTGGCTGAACATCTGATGAAAGCAAATGTCATGGTTCTATTACCTGCCCTGGGTGCCAGATTTCACTTGCATGCAGGAGCACACCTGTACTTGTCCAGTCCAGGGGGAACTGGAGCACCCTCTGATTTACATTCAAAGCCACCCATCTCAAATTATGAATGTTTGGTCTTCAGAGCTTATAATCAACCTAGGGAAGAAATGCTCTAGAAGCTATTTTATTGAATAAATTTAAATAATGCATAAATTTTAGAAAATAATTGCATGTGAGCAAATGGCTAAGTTAAAGTATTAATTTGTTAAGCTCCTAGGGATATGTAAAAACATGAACAATGTGTAAATATTCCATTTGGTATGTACACACTTATATAAAGTGTTAGATGCAATGCACACGACTGAATAAACACATTTCTGTGATGCTTAGTGGGTGACTGATATTCATCGTTTGGAAATGGTATAGGCAGTTGCACAGTTCCAGTTCTGGTGCACAGGTTAATGCATATTTGCCTTGTGACAAAGCTCTTGGTGGAGAATCCCAGCCAACATCACACATGGAGACATGCTGGTAAGGACACAGCCTCCTGGCAGAAGTTCTTGCATAGTAAATTAAATGTGAAGTGTGTCTGTATTTCTGAAGTACACTGAACTGTGCAACTCAGAAAATGGGAGAGATGTCATTGACATCTGGTGCTGCAAGAAATGAAAGGTTGGTGAGGCAAACAGTTGGGTCATGGTTTGCTCTTCTGTGACCTCTGAGCACAGCCAATGGCAAAGTGTCGTCGATGTACTGGATGTGCTCTGGAGCTTTACCTTTCTCCAGTGCATTGTGGATGACTGAGTGACAGATGGTTGAGCTGTGTTTCCACCCCTGAGGCAAACGGTTGAACTGGTACTGGATTCCTCTCCAGGTGAATGCAAACTGAGGCCTGCACTCCTTTGCTATGGGAATAGAGAAGAAAGCATTAGCAATGTCTATGGTTGCATACCACTTAGCCTCCTTCGATTCCAGCTCGTACTGGAGTTCCAGCATGTCTGGCACAGCTGCACTCATGGGTGGCGTCACCTCGTTGAGGGCACGAAAGTCAACTGTGAGTCTCCAGTCGCCAGTAGGTTTGCGCACAGGCCAGATGGGACTGTTGAAAGGTGAATGAGCTTTCTCGATGACAGCCTGACTCTCCAATTGACGAATCAGCTGATGAATGGGCAACAAAGAGTCACGGTTAGTTCTGTACTGCCTATGATGAACAGTTTGAGTTGCAATTG
Organism: Pogoniulus pusillus; assembly: GCF_015220805.1. Taxonomy (NCBI): domain Eukaryota; kingdom Metazoa; phylum Chordata; class Aves; order Piciformes; family Lybiidae; genus Pogoniulus; species Pogoniulus pusillus. Next base: position 35,383,653 of record NC_087269.1, read on the forward strand.
GCACTTCCAGGTCCTCTATGTCATGATGTCCCACAACTGCAGATTCATCAGAAAGTTCAGGTCTAACAGACAATTTCAATTTATCATCCTCAATCTCTACAGATGCTATACCAAAAGCCCATTTGTGACCCTTAGGATCTTTGAAACAACCTTGTCTCAAAAAGTCAATTCCCAAAATGCAAGGCGCATCAGGACCAGTTACAATAGTATGTGTCTTCCACTCTTTACCAGTTAAACTGATCTCAGCCTGTACCTTAGTTAACTCTTGAGATCCACCAGTGATTCCAAAAATAGATATGGACTCTGTCCCTTTGCAATTTGATGGCAATAAAGTACGCTGAGCACCTGTGTCAACTAAAGCCCTGTATTTCCGAACTCTTGAACTGCCAGGCCACCTAATGAATACATTCCAATAGATTCGGTTCTCTCCACTATCCCTTTCCTCCTCCTGGCTGGAGGCAGGGCACCCCTAATGCTGAACATGGCATGTAGGGTGTACACAATGATTAGTGTTGTTGTGAGAGGAACTGCAACTGTTGGAACAATTGCAGTTGCTCTCGGGAGCTGAAGAAGTGACAGCTACCTTCCTGGCATTGCTGCCTCTGTTTCTGCCACTCTGCAGATCCCTGACTCTCTTTGAAAGAGCTGAAGTAGGTTTACCATCCCATTTGTTCATGTTCTCCCCGTATGTGTCACGCAGAAGTATCCACAGTGACGCACGTGATTGCTGCTGTCTAGGTGGAATTTGTCTCCTCCTGGGCTGGAATTGCCTTGCAGGAGGTGGGCGTCTGTTCCTGACTGCAGAAACATGCACCCATTCAGATGATGCAGGAATGGTATCTTTTACCAGATTAGTAATGTTTTTAAGATCCTCCTTCAGTTCTTTCATGGTATCTTTAAAACCATCTTTAAGCTCTGTAGTCATAGTCTTTATGGCACAGATTATACCAGGATGTGACAAGCTGTCCTCAATCTGCCTGAGCTGGTCAGTGAATTCACCAACAGTGAAAGATCTTCCATTATCACTCCTTGCTAGGAATTTACTGGCCAAGATGTTAGCATAGGATGAAGGAGCAAGCTTAATCAGCTTCTTCATGAGACCTGTTCCCAAAGGAATATCGTCAGGCTCATGAGTACCATGATCTCCATAAAGCACTTCCTTCACAGCAAACTCCTTCAGAAGCTTAATTCCCTGCTCAACAGTGTTCCACTTCTTGGCAGCCCATGGCAAATCATCTCGGGAAGGATATCTCATAGCCACAGCCAACAGAAGGCGTGTCCACAAGCTAACCCTACCAAGAGGACTTGCTAGGTGTTTGTCCACTCCACTCTCCTTAGTGAGTGGTCCCAGCTGCTTGGCAGACTTGTCTCCTACCTGTAAAGCATTAGCACCAATGCCATGGCATCTCACTAGCCAGCTTAAGATTGGCTCACCTGATTCCCTTGTGTATTCCTTCCTAACTTCCCTGACCTCTCTGAGTGGATCCTTGGAGCCTTGGATGTCATCTTCCTCCTCCTCTTCCTGTTGTTGATCTGGTGGTGCCTGGCCTAACACAATCTTCTTCATAGCATTCCTAAACTCATGGGAACCATCCTCTCTCTTGGCAGCTAACCTCACAGCGCTCCTCTCACTTGAGTATTGTTGTCTCAGCACATCTACAAGGTCTCGCAGACTAACTGCCTCCTCTTCCTCTTCTCCTTGCTGATCACTAGAGGTCCCATCTCTTACATCCTCCTGCGAACCACTCTTTGTCTTAGCTTTTGCCTTAGCAGGTGCCAGAAGGGCCTGAGCAGCAACAGACTTGGATGTGTCTGCTGGAGCATTTGAATTATTGGAGGTCTGACTTGGAGTATTTATATCCTTAGAGGTCTGACTTGGAGCTTGTGAGTTCAAATCTGCCTTGCTTTTAACAGGAGGATTTTGGTTCTGGGCTGCTGACTGGGGGTTCAAATTGGCTGAGCTGGTGTCATTATGATTTGGACTGACTGGGCTAGTGTTACCAGCATTAGCGTTATTATCATTAGTGGGATTATTTGCCTGTCCTCCTGGGATGCCTGCCAACCCTGACTTGTTTTGATTGTTGCTAGGAACATTCTGATTTTGGGTATTTGCCTGTGCTCCTGAGGCTCCTGCTAAACTCTGCGGCTTGTTTTGGTTATCCTTATCATTGTTTACGTTAGTGGCGGGAACATTGGCTGTGTTCCCAGCACTTGGAGAAGGAGGGGCAGAGGCTGGCAAGGGGGAAGCCGATGACTGTGTTCCCTTGTTTTGCTGTGAAAGAGACTGCTTCTGAGACACAGAATTTTTCCTAGCTCTTACAGAAGCTGGTTTTGAATTTTTCACCAATAATGCCAAAATTAATATGAATATTAAAATCATAAGAGCCATGATAATGCACAGCAACCCCGCCACAATCTCTTTATTGTAAAAATCCTTGCATGGATTTGGCATTTCAGTTTGGGGCTGGATGACCCTCATGAGAGCAGTAGATAAAGCAGACTCTCGATTGATTGTAACATTATTGACAAAAACTCTTGTAATATCACTAGTAATATTCTCAGTGACACTAAAACCAGCATAACCAAGAATAAAATCACCCCAGCTCCAGAACATGTTTGAAAGCTTAACTTTAGCCTTCTTAAAAACTACATGAAGCAAGAAATAACCAATTTGATCTTTGATCCAGTTGTACACAAAAAACCAGAAAACAGGCCACACAGCAATCCCCACCAAGTACAATAGCTGCTTGATTAGCTTCATCTTAATTCCCAGAGCTAATTTCCACTCACTGAAAAGTCTCTAGCCCCACGTTGGGCGCCAATAAAAAAATGTGATGGTTTGGGGGTTACCCCGCCCCCCCACACTTTTGAATTTGCCCCAGCTAACTCAGACGGACCCTGGGAATATAGATGAAGCAATTTATTTACAGCTAGCAGAATTTACAAGCAGCTATTTACAATATATACAGTTATATACAATTATATATAGAAATATACAAAGGATAAACAATACAAAAGCACAACTCCCCTCCCAGAAACCTGAGTCCCCAGGAGGGGCTCTCAAACCACCCCAACACCTCCCCCCGGCCCTCTCAGCCTTACCCCAGTTCTCAGGAAGAAGAGAGGTGCAGCCAAGAGGTTAGGGAGCAAGGTTAGTAGGAGCAGGGTTAATGAGATGTGACCAGGTCTAAGGCAAAAGCAAGAGTGAGGACAAAATGGAGAAAAAGTCTTTCTTCTTCCCAGAGTTCTCAGCGAGACTGTGAGAGAAGTTGACATCAATTGTTTTCATTTCACTGCCCGTTATCTAGTTCTGTTACCAAAACATTCTAGCTTGCTTCAAACTAGCACACAAAGCAGGACCTGTGCAGCACCTGTAGACTGGGGTGGAAGTTTCCAGAGGCTCCCTCAGGAGCTGCAATGTTCTTTTTGAAAATGATGTAGGAAGTTATGAACCTGACTTATAGTGGGTCCATCGCATGTATAGATCTGTTGGCAGACATTGAGGGCTGATGGCAGACTCTGGTAGCCTCCACTGTAGGTTGGCCACCCCTTATAGCCTATCAGGCTTTGTGTTGTTTGTACATCTGTGCTGAGCAGGGAGAATGGTGATCCCATGGCAAGGCAAATGATAGCACAGAAAGATGGAAAACAAATATTTAAAGTTGAAGTTAATGTGCTTCTGATTCTGCTGTGCCTAGTTTGTCTGTGTGATGTATTTGTGGGAAAAAAGTACTGTGTTCTTTGTTAGATTGACAGGAGACTTTAATTTCTTGCATTGCACCAGTCTTGATCTGATTTAGCTATTTCTATCCTGGCATGTTGCAGTTGTGCAGTATATCAGCTGCCGTGCAGTAGTCTTCAATGGGCTCAGTGAAATTAATGTGGCTATTAGTCAAATATTGGCTGACAATTTTCTTAGGCTGGCCTCTGACAAGAGTTGTGGTTGGGAAATTATGATTTTCTTTTGTTATTTCATTTCACTTAATATTGATGTGTGGGGTGACATATAAGGTGGTTATTTTTTCAAATGGGCTCTTTATCCTGGCTCAGTTGGGGACTGGAGTCTGGTATTTGTATTTAATATTGTATCAAGTGATTTGCAGTAGCTGTGGGGGTTAGTGGGATGAGAGCTATTTGTTTTTACATAGAAACCTGTGGTTCCTTTTGTTAGGGCTTTGGATTGCTTTTATGCTTCATTCTCACAGGAGAAATGCTAATGCTACTGAAAAATTATATTTTGATTACAGATGCAGATAGTAAAGAAGTGTTGCAGAATAAGTTAGGTTTGTCTCTTTTTTTATTCTCTTTAAGAATGGAAATTATATTCCACTGCCCTTCTACTGAGAAAATAGCAGGCAGAATTTTGGATGAGAAATGCAACATTACAGCAGTTGTGATCCTGCATTTTAGTGGTGCACAAAGTTACAGTGGAAGGCACCCCAGAGATAGCAGGTCTTTTGGGGATATTAAGGGTGATGTGGGAAAACCAGACTAGAATAGGCTCAGTGTGGAGGAGCCAACGTGTGATTTTTGAATCCAAACTATGAGAGATGCTCTGACAGCTCATTCAACAGGAGGGCTATGCCTGAGCAGGATGAGTAGGAAAGCAGTCAAGGTGCTCACTGAGAGCTGCTTTGCTCACAAACAGAAGCCAGCAGCAGCTTTTGGTGCCTGCAGCCTTCAAGCTGGAGCTTCCTGTGGCTTTCCTTTGTTTTGGTGGTGGCTCTCACTTCCTATGCAGCTCCATGCTGATGTTGGGGAAAATTTCCTCTGGCCTTATTGTGCTCCCTGCATGCATGATCTTCTATTCTTCATTGTGGGTTTTTTGTTTGGTTGGTTTTGGGTTTTGTTTGTTTTTCTTTATTTTTTTTCTTAAGTCATTGAAGTAAACTTACAGATTTATTGCTGTTCTGCTCTAGGAGGGGGTAATCCTGTCCTTAAACAAGGCTGTGCTTTGGTAGCATATGCCAGTGTCTGGATGTGATGCTGGTTGCTTCACCAACTTACCTGGCTTTCTTCAGCCAGGGAAGCTTCTGAAATATAGAATCATAGGATCAGCCAGGTTGGAAGAGACTTCCAAGATCGTCCAGTCCAACCTATCCCCCAGCCCTTTCCAACCAACTAGGCCATGTCATGAAGTGCCCCATCCAGTCTTTCCGTGAACACCTTCAGAGATGGCGACTTCACCTCCCTGGGCAGCCCATTCCAATGCCAATCACTCTCTCTGTAAAGAACTTCCTCTCAACATCCAGCCTATACTTTCCCCGGCACAACTTGAGACTGTGTCCTCTTGTTCTGTTGCTGGTTGTCTGGGAGAAGAGGCCACCCCCCACCTGGCTGCAGCCTCCCTTCAGGTAGTTGTAGACAGCAATGAGGTCACCCCTGAGCCTCCTCTTCTCCAAGTTAAACAACTTCAGCTCCCTCAGCCTCTTCTCATAGGGTTTGTGTTCCAGGCCTCTCACCAGCTTCATCGCCCGTCTCTGAGCACGTTCCAGTACCTCAACATCTCTCTTGTATTATCTGATCAATAGAAGTATGGCTGCCAAAATTCAGGTGGACCCTTGGTGCTGATGCACAAGGTATATTGCATTATGACCTGTTGCACCTTCGGTTATTTCCTTGCTCATGCAGAACAGCCATTTGTTTCTGTCCTTCTGCAGCTCCTGAGGAAGAGCTGGGAAAACTCATCAGATCATTCTGTGAAAGAAAAAATGTCTTTTCATCCAGTTGAAAGATACACAAACTCCATTTCATCTCGACTTATAAATCAGCACTAGGAAAGTGCTACAGTTCTGCTGCTCTTGTTATCTAGTACATTAGGAACGGAAAGCAGTGCATTTAATGTTGTATACTTAAATGTGTTGGCATTTATCTATTCAGCCACATTTACTAGAATAATTAGAAATCAGATTAGGTGTGAAGCTTCCTGACCTTTAAGGAAGGGACTAACACAAAAAGTAAACCCAGTTTTACAAATAGTAGGCAGAACAAAACCCTCAAAACTTGCTGCAATCTTGGCATGTATTTGTATAAGGAATTCCATGGAGACAAAAGGTATTCTTTTAAATCCCAGTAAAAATTTCAGATAAAGGGACTTATAAAACCCAAACTAAGACAACCAAAAGACAAACCACACAAGCACAACCTCTCCCCCCCCCCCCCCCCCCCCAAAAAAAAAAACCAACAAACAAACCAACAAACCAGCAGCAAATCTATTTTCCTCTCTAACAGCCAGGGGATAAAAAGGTTGCAATCCTCCAATTACAATTTTTGAAAGTATAAAATTATCAATGCTAGCAACAGAAATAAGATTCTCCTGATAGTTTTGAAATGTGTCTCACCTGTTAAGCCATGATTACCTTAAATGCAAGTTTGTTATTTAAATGTAAAAATAACTTGTGGTAGCACAAGGTAGAAATTGGAATGGAAAATATTAATATTGGCTATTTATCCACTAGTTACCTCTCATGCAGGCAGTTAATTTGAGCACCCAGATATTTCTTTTGTGCATTCCATGAGATGCTTTTATGCAATTTACACAGAAATTGCTTATTTCCAAATCATCGCTCTTAGAAGAAATTGCCCAAAGTGCTATTGCCTGTTGAAGTTGCCTGCAGAGAGCTTGCATCCCTGTCCTGTCTGATGACTGTTCTGGCCTGAGCAGAAATCTTCTTTTTATCATACAGTTTTGTAAAGCATGAGGAAAGCCCTTCAGTCCCAGTTTGGGACAGTTTGTGCTATGAAGGTGATAGACTTTTTCTGTTGGTGAGTGTGAAACCTGCTCGGTTCAGGCAGCTGGAAAAAACACTGCTGCTTTTCAGTAGGGCTGAGGCCAAGTGCTGCTGCAGTGAGCTGACATCTTCTTCTGAGAAGGAATATTTGCAGACTTTGGTGGCTTCATGCGTTGGGTGTAGCTAAGCTGGAGTTAGTTCTCCATGTAGCATCTTTTGTAGTGCTGTGATTTGTAATGGTAGCTGGAGTGGTGTTAATAACACACCAGTGTTTTTGTTGCTGCTGAGCTGTGCTCACACAGCACCAATACTTTACTTTTCCAGTGTTCCTACCACAATAGTAGGCTGAGGGGTAGGCAAGATCCTGGGAGGGGACATGGCCATGTCAGCTGACACAAACTGACCCAAGTGGGGATATTCCATGCCATATGACATCAGCTCAGATATAAAAGCTAAGTGAAAGAGGAAATATGGGAACATCCATTCAATCCATTCATAGTATTTGTCCTTTGGAGCATCTCTATGTGTACTGAAGCCCTGCTTCCTCGGGAGCAGCTGGGTATTGTCTGCTGATGGGGAGCAGAGAATAGTATTTGTATTTGCTCTTGCATCTGCATAGCTGCCTTTGCTTTTTCTTCTGCCTCATGAAATTTCTTCTATCTTTGACTGCTGTTCATTTGTTATATTTTCTCTCTCCCCTGTCCATCTGAGAAGAGGAATGTTAGAAGACCTTTGGTGAGCATCTGACTCCAGACAGGGCCAAGCCACCACAGTGATGCTGAAACCTGGGAATGAACCTTTAGGTGAACACTTTAGCCAGAACACTGGTGTGTTATCACCACTCTTCCTGCTACCACTACAAACACAGCACTATCAAAGATGCTATGGGGAGAACTAACTCTGTCTCAGACAAACCCGATACACTTTGGGATGACTCTCTTGGAACAGAAAAAATTGGCCAATGATAGCATTGCCATCAGTTTTCCTTGGTTGTGGAGATTTGCTTGGTTTTGTCTCCCCTAAGCATCCATTATGTATGACAGAGGAGGACTTTATTAATTTTTCTCCGTCAAATGCAGAGTCCTCTCACCTCAGTTGCTTTGTTTCCATTTGAGTGAGTGAAATAAAAATTACATAGATTTTAATGTTATCAATGCTTTCAGGTTATTATCCCCACACCTTATGTGGTGAGCTGTAATTGCTTCATCTCTTTTCTCAGGGGCACTTGGAACTGCTCTCTCACCAATTTCACTAGTGCCATTTCTCTCCCAAAAGGAAAACTAAAGCTGATTCTCCATTAGATGAGGGTTGACTTGTGCCATGTCCCTGGTTTTGCTAAGCTATATATAGTCTCACCCTGGCATTTTGCAGGCTCTTTTCTGTGACCAGTTGCATTTCCATGGTGCTATCAGCTATCTTCCCAGAACGCTGTTTGCTTGCTTTGCTTTTCTGGGAGACAAAACAGTTGCCCACCCTTCAGTGTTCCTCTTGAGGCTTAGCTGAGGAAGAACAAGTGAGCTGTGGGATAACATGCTAACAGACATCAGCCCAAAATCTGTTATAGGTCTTGGGGTCACTTTTCCTTTTTGTCAAGCAGGTTTGTCTAGTTTCCAAAAATACTTAATGAAAAAATCACTTTGCTTGAGCATTACCCTTCCTGAAATAACCATTTGACAAAAAACTGAGTTCAGCGATGCTCCCTGTTAGCTTGCAGTACATTCTTTAAGCCAGCTCTGCAGTATACCTCTTGCTTGGTATTTTTATTTTGTTACTTATTCCAGGTATGCTGGTTTGTAAATGTAAATGCAACAGCAGATTTTGGGCATCGAAGTAGCAAAGCCTAGCAATTATATGCCCTTTTCTATGCCAGGCTGGAAGCTAATACCCATGTCCGTTTGTTTCTTTTCCTTTGTTCTCTGATAGAAAGGTAGCTGTCCCTGGCCTGTCACCTTGGCTTCATGTTCTAAAGGTTTTGCTTGTTTTTATGAAGATGGATGGAATATTCCACAGGGGACAGACAGCACATCATGTCTGCAGGACCTCTGTCCTGAGGCAGACACTGAATTAATGTATTTCATGTGAATGAAAGGCACACGCAGAGAGGGAGAGTAGATCAGTGTTTAATTATGCAGATAGTCTTCTAGGCTTTAATATTAAACTGGAATAATCCTTCCATTACAGCTGTATTGGGGACAAGCAGTGAGCAAGCTGCTATGCCTGGGTGCCTCGTTAGTGAAGAGGACACAGAGGGCTTGTGTACAGCAGGTCAGGGCCTAGCTTGTGGCTCTTAGCATCACTGGAGAGCTGCACCCAGGGGTTGAACTGTACCTAGCTCCCACTTGCCAAAGGGGAGAGGTGAAGTTTCTGGGCAAAAACCGTTATAACTGGGTCTGATTGTAGTATAGTTCTGTACAGTGTTGTTGTTGAAAGTACTCTGCATTAATTCAGGCTCTGCTTGGCTTACCTGATGTAGTCATATGAAGACACTTGTCTCTAATGGTCTCCTGCCAGCTGTGGCTGGAGTGATTTGTGTGGTAGAGACTGCAAAATTAGGGGCACTCTGGTAAGGCTTTTGTAATGCTGGACTTGATGAGCTAGTGTGGGAATCCTAGAACAAAGTTTTCTCCTGGTGAACACTTCTCCAGGAGGGTGGGAATTAGCTGCCTTCCTGGTGAGGCTTCCCTGTGGCTTGGTAACAGTGTCCCTGGAGCCATAAAGCTGTCTGCAGGGTTCAGATATGGGCACACAAGTGTTATGCTGGAAGAAAACCACAACCATTTGCAAAACTTGATTTGTGCCAATGTTTGGGATCTTTTCTTCCTCTGCCATTTTAATTGTTTCTTTTTGCTAGATCCTCATGTAGGTGAGCAGAATTGCTTCTCTGGGAGTTGTGGTGGGGAGTGCACAATTCTTCTGATAACCTTGCTTGCCTGATAGTTGTGTTCAGCATGACTCTTACCTTGCATAGTTAAGATAATGGAGGAGGAAAAGGAATATTGCCTGCTGTTGTGTTAGATTAGGTACTGATTTGCTAGCTCTCACAGGCTGGTAATGTTGGTTTCTGTGCCCACACAGTGCCTTGATTTGCTATCAAAAGAAAGTCTTGAATTATGCAAAGGCTAAGGTATAAGCAGACAGAGATACTGCTGAGCATAGTTTTACATTGCATATCTTGAATATTCATGGTAATCAAAGATGACACAACTTTGTTTTCTAGAGTTAAAATACTTTTTTGGGTAGCCTGGATAATTCCAACCTGCACAACAGGTATTGATACAATCGAAGTTACCTCTTCTAAGGCAATACTTTTTTAGGCAGTGGACAGAGGGACTGGAAACATGAGTCCTGGTAATATTTTGGGTATATCTGACAAATCCCAAGCACTTAAAAATGCTAATTTTATTGCTTGCCAATTCTTAATTCAGATATCTTTACACTAATACAGTTGAAAACTGGAAGATGAGCAGAGGCATTTCCATCCACAGAGTTAACAGTTTACCTGCCATCTACCACCTCTTGAGCTATTTGTTATGAGAAGAGCTGTCATGATGTGCGTGGTGTAGTGGGGCAGCAGTAAAGGAGAGTATTTGTCACTGCAGGTTTGTGAAACTATCTCATGCTTTAACACTTGTTTGGGCAAGTGAAGGCTCACTGCCTAACACAGAAATGTGTCTGTTCGTGAAGGAGGGTGGTTAGAAGGGAAACAAGTCCAACATTTGCGTGTATGCTTTTATGATGTGCTAAGGGCCCTGCTTTTCTCCATGGGGTCTGCATGGTTCATTAGGTGGGATTTGTGGTAGGAGAGAGAAGGTAAGGGAATACTTTTTGGGCTGCATCAGTGAGCTCTTCCCTCTATCAGAAACATGGTTTTCATTATTCATTCTCAGCATGCTGAGAAGATGGTAAAAGGTAGCATGGTGTGTGTGCCTTGTGAAATAGGTGGAGTACTTCCAAAGGTGGGTAGGTAACTTTGAAAATGTTCTGCTTGTGAAACACAATGAGAGACAGAGCTCTGCAACTTGGATACAGTAATATAGGGAGAGGGATTGATCTTTAATTAGGGAGTGGTTTTGGGGGTAGGTGTAGGATGTGAGAGCTGGATGCCTGAGCATCCCCTTCTGCTTGGCTTTAGATGAGAGACAGTCTCAGAGGCTTTTGAGGCAGCCCAGCCTGCCAGTGGAGTACCCCTTGAAATAACTGCTCCTGACTCTGACTGGGGTGCTAAGACTAGGCAATGGTGGGGCATAAAGTGGATTCCTAACACAGGACTGGAGGAAATTGCCTGTTAATTTAGGGGATTTTGATTGTTCTTGGTGGCTTTGTGCTAACTAGTGGTATCCCAACAAAGTATAGACAGCAGCATTGGTGTCTGTTTTCCTCGATGCTATTGAGGGAGAATAAGAGCTAAAGGAAGGATGAAGGATTACATTTCCTTCTGATGCTTGGTGGTAGCTGAACTCTTAGACTACAACTTGGTTGCATCAGCACACAGCCATATGCGAAGGTGAAGAAGAATATAGATGTTAGTGGTGCAAGCATATGGAGAAAGTGTAGAGGCCAGGGAGGGGGAAGGGATGAACAGATGGGAGGTAGAAAAATAGCGAATAAGGTGGAAGGGAAAGAAGAACCTTTCTGCCAGCCACATCCCCTGTTTCCATGCCTGGGAGAGGCTGTTCCCCAGTGAGGAGCTCGGGTACCTGCAGATGGCAGCTGTGACACAGGAGATGGAGTTTGCCAGCTCTCCAGTGGAAATGTAAACACCAGTATGAATCAAAAAGGAGAAACCAGCCATATTTCTCAGTCTGCCGTCTGTGTCTGTGCTGCTGTCTCCCTGTTGCAAAGGGCTTTCCAGAAAACAAACCTGGGGACTTTATGATACCCCTCTGTCAGTTTAATAGGGCCCAGGAAGGAATCACCTCTACACCCTCACAACCCACTTAGTTAAAACAGCTGATAAGCAGAAGGATGGTATCAGGCACTGCTTCCCAGTTGACTAATAGCTGTAGCTTGGGAAAGAAGACCTTGAGAACTACAAATGCTTAAAGGAAAGTCACTGCAGGAGTTTGCTCTTCAAACCTAAGCCCTTCCAGTCTGCCACTGCATGCAGCATTACCCTGCCGTTCATGGCTCAATGCTGAGCCCAGGAAATGAGACATCTATGACAACTGGGAGAAAAGCCAAAGAGAAAATGAAAGGGTTAAAAACTCGAATAGGACAGTGGCAGGAACTGTTAAGTGAAAAAGCAGCAAATAGTACAACAACAAATAAAGAATGACCTCATCACACAGCCAGGTGCAGACCAAAAGGCTCTTGCAGTGTATCAGTGATAACTTCTTGATGCAGGTAGTGCAGGAACCAACGAGGAGATGTGCACTGCTGGGCCTTGTATTAACTAATAAAGGTGGACTGGTGGAAGACATTAAGGTCGGGGACAGTGATCATGCAATGGTGGAGTTTAGTATTCTAAAGGGTAGAATCAGAGCAACAAGTAGAATTGCAGCCCTGGACTTCTGCAGAGATAACTTCGTGCTCTTCAGGGACATGCTTGCAGAAATCCCATGGGATAAGGCTCTGGAGGGTAAAGGAGCCCAAGAAAGTTGGCTAATTTTTAAAGACCACTTCCTCCAAGCCCAAGCTGGGTGTGTTCCCTGAAAAAAAAATCAGGTAGATGTGCTAGGAGACCTACATGGTTGAATAAGGAGCTCCTGAAGGAAATCTCAGGGAAGAAGGAATCTTGGGAGAACTACAGAGAAGTAGTCAAGGCTCCTCTTGGAACTGAAGCTGGCAAAGGAAGTAAAAGAAGGGCTTCTTAAACTACATCAGTAGAAAAAGGAAGAACGGGGAAGGTGTGGGGGCACTGCTGAATGAGGAGGCAGCCTTGATAACTGAGGATGCAGAGAAGACTGAGTAGCTGAATGCTTTCTTTGCTTCAGTCTTTACACCTAAGGTTGAACTCCTCTGTCTACTCCAGACCCTGGATGAAGGAGAACAAGCCTGGAGGAGGGAACGCTCCCACTGGTTAGTGCAGACTGGGTTAGGGATCAGTTGCACAAATTAAACATTAAGTCCATGGGCCCTGATGAGATGCAGCCAAGGGTGCTGAGAGAACTGTCTAATATTATCGCTCTACCACTCTCCATCATCTTTGCCAAATTGTGGCAGACAGGAAAGGTGCCTGAGGACTGGAGGAGAGCCAATGTCCCTCCAGTCTTCAAAAAGGGCAAGAAAGAGGTTCCAGGAAACTATAGACCAGTCAGCTTGACCTCCATCCCTGGAAAATGATGGAGCAGCTCCTGTTGGAGGGCATCTGGAGGCACTTGGAAAAGAAGAAGGTTATCAGGAGTAGTCAGCATGGATTTACCAAGGGGAAATCATGCTTAACTAACCTGATAGCATTTTATGATGCCATAACTGAATGGGTAGATTCAGGGGAACCAGTGGATGTAGTCTACCTTAACCTTAGCAAGGCCTTTGACATCATCTCCCATGACATTTTAGTGAGCAAGCTGAGGAAGTGTGGGATGGAAGAGTGGGCAGTGAGGTGGGTTAGGAACTGGTTGCAAGGTAGATTTCAGAAGGTGGTGATCAATGGTGCCAGGTCCAGCTGGAAAGCTGTGACTAGTGGTGTGTCCCAGGGATCAGTGCTGGGACCGCTCCTGTTCAACATCTTCATCAATGACATTGATGAGGGCACAGACAGACAGAGTCTGCTCAGCAGGTTTGCTGATGACACCAAGCTGGGAGCCTTGGCTGATACAGCTGAAGGCTGTGAGGCCATCCAAGGAGATCCTGGGCAGACTGGAGGGCTGGGCACAGAGGAACCAGATGAAGTTCAACAAGGGTAAGTGCAGAGTCCTGCACCTGGGGAGGAATAATAAACTGTACCAGTACAGGCTGGGAGGTGATCTGCTGGAAAGCAGCCCTGTGGAGAGGAACCTGGGGATCCTGGTGGGTAACAAGTTAACCATGGCACAGCAATGTGCCCTTGTGGCCAAGAAAGCCAATGGGATTGTGGGGTGTGTTAGGAAGAGTGTGTCCAGCAGATCAAGGGAGGTTCTCCTCCCCATCTACTCTGCCCCGGCGAGACCTCGTCTTGAGTACTGTGTTCAGTTTTGAGCTCCCCTGTTTAAGAGGGACAGGGATCTGCTGGAGAGGGTCCAGTGGAGGGCTACAAGGATGATTAGGGGACTGGAGGGCATGGCTTATGAGGAGGGGCTGAGGGACCTGGGGCTTTTTAGTCTGGAGAAAATAAGACTTAGAGGGGATTTGATAAATGTTTGTAAGTATCTGAAGGCTGGCCAGGAAGGAGGGAACAGGCTCTGCTCACTTGCTCCCTGGCATAGGACAAGGAACAGTGAGTATAAGTTGCAGGAAAAGAGGTTCCGCTTCAATGCAAGGGGGAACCTCTTTACTGTAAGGGTCACAGAGCACTGGAACAGGCTCCCCAGAGAGGTTGTGGAGTTTCCTTCTCTGGAGACTTTCAGGGCCTGTCTGGATGTGTTCCTCTATGATCTGTGTTAGATAGTATTGTCCTGCTCTGGTGGGGGGTTGGACTCGATCTCCTTGGGTCCCTTCCAACCTCTAATACCCTGTGATCCTGTGACCTGGCAAACCCTCTCTCATCCTACCAGTGTACCTCTCTCTCCCTTCCTCTTTATTGGCTCTGCTTTTATATTCCCTTTGGGATCATGCAGACAGCAGGCAATCGGGAAAGGATTTGCAGGGAAGATTGGGAGTAAGTGTTGTATTTTTTTTTAATTTCTTGTAGCATAATAGCACAATGCCAATGCAAATTGTTTTCAGAGGTTGTTCTTTCTGTGGATCACTGAAGATTATCACGTGTGATGCATTCAAATATGTTTAAATGTGTTCTCGTGTTGCAAGCTCATGATAAAAATGCTGGGATGTGCTAAAAGAAGGCTGTTTGGCTGTGTTTTGGATTTTGCAGGCTGTTCACAGGTAAAGCAAGGTGCCTGGTTAGCTATCCAAAATCATCAGCCAGGCAGTATCAGCCTTGCTGAAGCTGCATTCATACAGGCATAGTAGTATGGAGGGAGGATCACTTGCTCTGCTTTTCTCACATGCATGTCTGCATTGGACTCTACACTCTGCCTCGCAGTGAAGTGGCTGTTGTGTTTCCTTCATTTCTGTGATCATCTGGTGTTCATGCTTAGGTCTAGGCAGCTGACACTGCATGGCTGCTCTCCACCACACTGTGTGATGTGCATGCTCAGCACTGATCTCACAGTAGGCTTTTGAGTAACATGAGATATATCTGTCAACCGCATCTCTGTCGTTCCAGATGAAGTTTGAAATCAAGTGCGTGTTTTAGGCCATTTTAAGGGCACTTCATGGCCTAGACTGAATATCAATAAATTGAATCTGTGTCAGATAAGCAGATCTTTGTGCCACCTCTACGCTACAGGGCTGAATGCTCAGGAACTCAGTTGCAGTATTCAGTTGCTTGCACAACAACTTTGTTTAAAGCAATGGTATGGGCAAACATTGCTCTCCACTCTTTCATTTCAAGGAGCAGGAAGTCAGGCAACTGTTGCCTTTGCAACTTCTGGTGATTAGAAGCAGCATATGCATTTTTTTTACTATGAAGGAGTTAAGAGGAAAAGTTGCTCTGTTTCCCAGTTCCATTAGGGTACCCAAGCAAAGTGAGTTTGGGAAGATCTGCGGTAAGCTGCCTTACTTGTTCCTGTGTGGCTCTTAGTATGAAGGTCAGAAAGGAGCATGGCTCAGCTTTGTTACTTGAAAATTTGGAGTGTCTCTCAGTAACATGAATTTATAGCTATTTGGGAAGGATGCAGCATAGCGTGTTTGGGAACCCCTGCTGGAGGCAGAAATTTGACTTCAAGTAGTAGGCACAGTTCTTGCTGTGGTTGCTAGCAAGGGGCTCACAGCCTCTGTTATAATTTGATGGCTAAAAGCATCTTACAGCTGTTTAAACTTACAGCAGTCTGAGAAGAATGCAACAGAGTGAAAAATATTGTTTGTACAGGTGGTATGAGCCGATGTGAACTTGAGCTGTGTATCCTGGATGAGCAGGTGTTCCCCCTGTGGGATTTGTCATCTTCAGGACCACGCATGAGCATCTGGGCTCATCCCAGCAATTTTCAGCTGCACAATTTGGGCAGTGAATAACATGATCATAAAAACAACAGCTTTAAGCAGGGAACAATACCATTTGTAAAATGAGGAAGCAGAAACCCAAACAAAAATTATTTTCTCTGGAGGGAAGACCTCAGTTCTTGCCTGAAATGCCAGCCCTGAGGAGCTCTTACCTAGGGCTGAAGATGTAGCTGTCAGGTTAAATGAGTGTGGCTGGGTCTGAGAGTTCCTCACTGCAGATGTGTGTGCAAGTCTCTTACAAATCAGGACCACTGACCATGACAGGCAACAGCCAAGGACTTATGTAAGTGTGAAGTGGTGCCTAGATGAGCTTAGCTAGGACATCTAAGAAGCAAAAGCATGCTCTAAGACAGGCCTTAACTGAGATTTTAATTCTGTGGACTGACCTTAGGGGAAATGTCTTTAAAGGCAGGATGAAGGGACTGATTCTTCTGGGAACATGTTCTCTGCCCTCCTGTTCTTTATACCAGTCTACTGTTGCAGAATGAAATTGTGATGCTCTGTACAATACTTTGGCCTAAAACCTCTGCAAACATACAGCAGTGCTTTATAAAAAAAGCCGTGCTTTAAAAGAAAACCAAGGGGAAACCACAGAGTAATACATAGTCTTTTCCAATGCACCTTGAGAACTGACAAGCATGTATTTCCAGTGTTTCCAAGTTCTTTATGGATCAGAGGTTCCAGAGATCTATCTAGTTCTAAACAAGGCTGAGATTGTCTTTTATGTGTATGGCCTAGGAAACCTGAATTTAAGCAAGTACGGCACGGCAGCACCACAGTGAATTTGTGAAACCTGGAAACACCTCCAGTGAACATCACTCTCCCAACCACTCCCCTGTACAACACAGCACCAATTATTAAAAGAGAAATGTGAAAGCTTCTGCGGTAACTGCTGTTCATTCTCTGTGTGGATAGGGAGTTCAGGGTGCCAGGAAAAGGTAATTCAGGGTATCTCCACTGCTTATCAGTTCTGCCAGCTCTCATGACTTCACTGACATTGTGGCATTTGGTGCTAATGCCACAGCTCCTGGAGATATCTGAATGTGCCAGAGCGTTGTTATCTGTTAGGCTTGTGATCCCATGGTAGAGCAAAAAGCAAAAAACAGGATGCAACTGCAAGTTAAAGAAGCAGGGCGGGGATAACGACAACGACCTTGAAACATTTTTATGTTTAAGGACTTTGCTTGCAAACTCTGTTTTGATGACACATTTGCTAATAAGTCCAAAAATGAAATTTGTCTTTGTTTTCATTGAGATTTGGACTTGGGTGCAGTTAGTGATCTGCTGTAACCCTAAACTAATCCTGTCATCTGGCCAATTAGTCTCTGTTTTGTCTCTACCACTGAGCTAATTTTGTTTTCTCAAATGTGGTATAAAATTTGTATGTACCTTCTGAAAAAGGAAAGATTTAACAGTGCTTTGTGAAGTGCTTTTCGGTCAATGTGCAGAGGGCACACACTTTTAGGGGTAACAATTCTTTTAGAGGTGCTGAGAATTATGGTCCTGCTGAAACATTAGTGAGAAATTCAGCTACGTATTTGTCAGAACCCATAAAACTTGCTAAGACTGCAGATATATGATGTCTAGACTTTGGTGTTGACTAAGCACCGTGCAAATACAGGTGGGTACAGAAGCTGGAAGGAAGAGCTTAGGTATGAAAAACCAAAACCAAATAAAAACCCAAGATGATGGAAGAGAGAGAGATGTCCTGCCAGAAATACCCCTTTAATTATTCACTGATGGAAAAGACAACTTCCTGAAAAGATTCTCTTCCCTCTTGCAACTGTAATGAAGAAATCTAATTATGGAACCAAAATCATTATGATAATAATGTGTTAAGTACAGAATATACAAGAAGTCAAAAAGAGTCATGCTGTATTTCCTTCAGATTATAGATTGCCTCTGTGTCAATTATAATGGATGTTTACTTGCCTAGCACTAACAGCACTTAATGTTTTTAAATGAAGTATTTGAATTGGAGCTAAGGCTCGGGATTACAATGCTTTTCACTGCCAACAAAATGCCTAGGTGCTGAAGTAGCTGGCTGCTTGCTGGGTCCAGGGTGCACCTAAAGTTAGAGCTGACTCAGGCTCTCGGCTGTTCTCTGACTGCTCATGGTCTTGGCATTGTGCTGAATATTGGTAGCAGTCAGGGAAAGAGGTTCTTGTGTCTCTGAGAAGCAAAGTTGTGATTTCTGCTCTCTGTCCCATATATGCCTTGGAGCAGACTGCTAGATGGGATTTTTTTCTCTGCAGAGAGAGACTCCCTGGGCATTGCAGAGATACTGTTTTCTAGAGCTGCCTTGTCAGCATTAAGCAGGTTTGGCTTCATTTTTCAGGGCAGGCAGGAAGACTTTTATGCTGGGATGATGTTACAATGCTGTACTGTTTTAGCTGGTGTCCTGTGGTCAGTAAATGTCCCTGGTTATGAGGAAAGGACCCTCAGTGGGACTGTGAGCTGGAGGTGTACAGCTTTTTGCTCCTTCTGCCCCTTCTCTAAAGAAGAAGAAACACCTTTGAGAAAGGGTTTTCAACCTGCTTCAGTGCAGTAATGAATTACCGGGAAGCAGTGGTACTAGGGAGTGTGAATGCAATTTTCCCTTGCATCATTTGGCTGAAGATCAGAAGTGTGCTTCAGTGGATAGGAAAGTCATTGATTAAAATGGCACAACTGTCGATGCCATATATCAGTAGTGTCTTGTGGTGTTGGTAGCTCAGATCTATCTTTTCTTGTTAGCTTAAAGTTTAAACTCTGAGAAGACTGTAGGAATTTAGAAATCATGCCCTGCAACCTATACAGACCTCAAGGTGTGAGCCATACTGAGAGATAAGCTAAGAAAATGCATATTTTCTTTTCATTCATGTCTTTTTATCCAGCTGAAAGTGTTCTACACAGCTTTAAATGCCATCCCATCTCTGTTTTAGTTGAATGTAAGCTGATGGTAATAGATTAGATGTCAGATATCTTGTAAGAGCAACTACCTGGCAGTGGCATATTATTAACAGTAGTTTAAATGATTGCACTACTTTCAGAACAAAAAGTGGAGTTGTATCTATTTTTAACCATAGTTTCTGAACTTTCAGGTTGGAATTTGATACTGAGGAGGTCTTAAAATTGAACACAATTGTTTTTCAGGATGGTCATTAGGGTAGGATGGTTGTGGAGTATTTTTAGTTGGTATTGCCAAACTGGAGGAGTTGAAAGCTCACCTCTCAGCTAATGGAGGTGTTTTTAACTTATTTTTGGTATTTTATTTCTTTGGGAAAAGCTAAAGATAAAAATATCTCTGTATATGTAGATGCACTCCCATAGTATTTACATCAATATTAGGCCATATTCCAGGCTGTCATTCTTCATGAGAAACTGGTTGGAAGCACCTTAAAAGACCCTTTTACCCAACGCCCAAGAGGGAGCACCACAGAATTTGGGCACCTTGGTGCCTCCAGAGCCTGAAGACCATGTGTGTGTGAGCACAAGCATACTTATCTGGGGTGTTCCTGTGACTGCCTGTGACAGAGCTGCAGTGTGAACCCTGTTGCCTGGTGGTTTTCTGGGACCACGGCACCTGTGAGGGCAGGAACAGAGGCACAGGGAGAAGTACTTAACCATACTTAGCAGGGACTTTCACCAAACCAGAGTGAGCTGCTCCTCGGTTTCTCCACTAACTTGGGGGAGATCATCTACCAAAGATGTTTCTGGCATTTCTGCATCAGGAGGATTGTATGAATGGGGCACGCTGGGAGCAGATTGTAGGTCATTGGAGCCTGTAATGCTCACACTACAGTTCTGTGAGAGTTTTACAGTAATGCTCCTACTTACAGAATCCAAAGGTCAGAGAGGAAAATTGCAATGTCAACTTCAGTTAGTAACTGAGAAAGGGAGTCACTGTCATTATGTGCCAGACTGTCCCTCCAAGTCTTAGGAGAGGCTGCTACACTTCTCTGGTGGCAAGACTTCATTTGTTGGTTTATTGTCTGCTTTCTTTTATTTTGCTTTAGTTTGTTGTGGATTTTTTAGGGCATTTTAGGAGAACTGACTGAAGGAGGTTGAGATCTGATGATTCAGAGGCCTGAGGTATTTTAGTATTTGTGCTGTAAAGTTGTTCTTGTTGGTTTATTTGTTTTGTTTGATTGGGGTATTTTGTTATTTTGTTTGCTTCCTTCTCCCCCCATTTCACACCTCTGGGATCTATTCTATTTTAAGGGGACTATGGCAGGAGGTTCTTTAGCACTTTCTGTCAGACAGCCCAGCAAGAGCTGGATGGGAGAAGGCCAAAGAAAGCTGTAAACATCTGCTGTGAGGAGCACATTGAGAGATCAGGGGTACAGTCTGAAGGATCCACAGTGTGATGTTTGATGAATATTGTCCTGTTCTGTATGGAGACCCCTTGTACATGCACCTCTGCACAATTAACTTTGCACAGTTTTAACCCCTCCCTCATCTTCAGGGAGACCCTGAATAGTAAAATGGTTTTGGCTTGTTTTTCCTCCTTCTTTGTATGGTAAGGATGGACCATCACAGCACAATGTCTTTATGGTGTTGCTTGGTGGAGAGGTTTGGACTTATCCTCTACAGGCTGGACATAAGCTGTGCTGCAAAATTACTTTCTGGCTGCAACAAAGAAATGCAGTGTCATACTAAGGAGGAAATGACAGAACTACAGCTGGGTATTTGCCTCTCAGAAGCTATAGCAAAAACAGGGAATGAGAAAAATGAGAGATAATTACAGGCTGGTTTGCAGTTATGGCAGGGAGTTTAAATTGCTTGGTATAAAAGGAGTGATTAGACAATCTTAATGGCTCCTGACAATGCTGTCTTGTATAGTAAAAAAAGAGATTTGTTTCTTCAAAATTTCTCAGGAAGTTTTTGGTGATGTTGGATTCTCAAGTGTGGAATGATGTGAACACTGCTTCAGTGTCCTGATGACAGGACTTTCCC
Source organism: Pogoniulus pusillus (assembly GCF_015220805.1). Classification (NCBI taxonomy): domain Eukaryota; kingdom Metazoa; phylum Chordata; class Aves; order Piciformes; family Lybiidae; genus Pogoniulus; species Pogoniulus pusillus. The sequence goes on from NC_087269.1 coordinate 35,404,460, forward strand.
AAGCACTCAGATTTATAACTATTCTAGGGAAAGGAGTCCATTTGCTGGGCACTAGATTAACTAAAAAAAAAAAAAAAAAAAAAAAAAAGAGAGAGAGAAGAAATTCCTCTTTCCTCTCCAGAGAAATAGCTCGTGGCACACTCAACAATAATGTTGAATTTCTTTCCCTTGAAAGATGGAAGAAAGATTTGAAACTAAACACAGAAGAACACCTGGTTTGTGTGATACAGCTATTTACGTTGGAGGAACCAATTTATATGATTTTCTTCAAGTACATTAATGTGTAAGGTTCAGATTTTGTAAATCAAGACTCAAACATGAGTCCAATACTAAGGATTGGAAAGGTTTTCTTTACTGGCATAAGAAGTTTGGGACACCATCACCCAGTTCTAGGCTTAAAAGAGAGGAATGAAACATCACTGGAGTCAAGGTGGTACTTAATTCTTTTAAACATTGTGTTAGAACAATGGTCATTTGGATCTTTCTTTTCTTACTTCTGCTATGCACAGGCATTCATTTGCCCCTTCCAGTGTTTAGCATTCACATCCTGGAACAGTAATTTAAATAGGGAAGAGGTGCAGAGTGTAACCATTAAATCTTGTTCATAACAATGCAAACTATTGGATGGCAGCAGTTTCAAATGTATGCCTGGCTCTGTAGGATGCCAACATGTTGTCCTGGGACATGGAGCTCACCTTAAGTGGCAGTAAATGTTTTATATTTAGACATTCATTGCTGAGCCAGATGAAGAGCTGCAGCAACTCTCCTTTCCTCCTTTCCTCCTTTCCTCCTTTCCTCCTTTCCTCCTTTCCTCCTTTCCTCCTTTCCTCCTTTTCTCCTTTCCTCCTTTCCTCCTTTCCTCCTTTCCTCCTTTCCTCCTTTCCTCCTTTCCTCCTTTCCTCCTTTCCTCCTTTCCTCCTTTCCTCCTTTCCTCCTTTCCTCCTTTCCTCCTTTCCTCCTTTCCTCCTTTCCTCCTTTCCTCCTTTCCTCCTTTCCTCCTTTCCTCCTTTCCTCCTTTCCTCCTTTCCTCCTTTCCTCCTTTCCTCCTTTCCTCCTTTCCTCCTTTCCTCCTTTCCTCCTTTCCTCCTTTCCTCCTTTCCTCCTTTCCTCCCTTCCTCCCTTCCTCCCTTTTTGGTTTATGCAAAGGCCTTATGCAGGCTGACAGCAGTCCTGGAGAGAGATCCAGCCTTGCTTGAGTGGGATACACATGCAGCTTTTAATCTGAAACAACAGCTATAAAGCAACACTATGGGCAGTACCTCTGAGACCTGTGTGCTTGCTGGTGCTCACACTTATGTGGAGGAGATGAGCAGGATGTGTAGCAATGAGGTACAGATAACATTTGAAATTTCTAGAAGAAATGAAGGCATTTGTTTTTTAAAAGTTATTTTTGTGTTTTTATTCTCTGCCTCCTTCTGATAAGCAGTGTAGCTATGTTGTCAGAAAGATAAGCTATGAAGTGGGTTAAATAAGGGTTTTCTCTGAGGCGGGTGAAATGGAAGTGGCTTGGACCCATGTTTTGTAGTTGAATGGATTATAGCTGCAAAAATGTGCTGTAGATATACAGTGAGTAAGACTGGGTCACAAACTGCAGAAGTTGTGGGTGACTGAGGAAATCTGGAGCATATTTTGTGTTTCTGGGTTGTCTGTTTTTTGAGAGTTTCTGGAGTGCTGGAAAGTTTCAGGAGCAGCATCAAGTTGTTTTGAAGTCAAAAGAAGAAATGCTGCAGGAGTGGGGTTTGCTCTCTCCAAAACAGCTTGTGAGCACCACTGAAGGTGCAGAGCTGTGGGGACACCTCACCAGGGGCAGTGCTCTGGGCAGTGGGGTCAGGGTGCGCTCTTGCTGCTGTACCCAGCCTGTTTGTGTGTGTGTAATTCTGCGCTTGTGTTGGAGATGCCTGTGTCTAGGTGAATGGGACCTCAGTCTCACCTTCATTCTCTTATTGTTTTAAAGTTACTGTATTCCAGTTTTGGAATAATTTAGGCACCCACTTGGGTGCTCATCCATTAAGGAAGGACTTGATGCATGCTGTACTTTGAGAAAAAGGTGTGCATTTATGTCTATATTTAACAAATCTTGCTCACAAAAAATTCCAATTAGAGTTGTTATATCACAAACTCAGCTTGCTTGCCATAGAAATCTTCCCCAAAATAGTTAACAGCTATTTCAGAACAAGACCCTTCTGATCAGGCATGTCCTGAGCAGAGAGATGACTTGGAAAGTGATTGTAGTCTCAGATGGACCTACTATTACAATCAGAATAAACTCAGCTATCATGTTATCAAATTCTTCAGCCTCTGAATTGCTGACCTCACTTCTAAGGTTTTTCTAAGTGGAACTTTTGAGTCCCTGATGCAAGAAAAGCCTCAGCAGCTTTTAGTTATCTTTATGGCAATTTCCATCAAAAATTCTGATTAAACTTCACAGCTTCCAGCTGCCTACTTTGCACTAGCTTCAGGGAGCCAAACTGGCAGTAATGCCAGCCTCATTGGGGTCGACACCTGCCCTTGGTCTGTGGTGGCTGGTGTGATGCTAGGGGTGCTTCTGGTGCAGAAAAGGAGCACTCCCAGAAACATAAAAATAAGGCACAACTCAGTTGTCATGCCCAGGTTGTGCTGTAAGTTCAGGTTCTCTGAGGGCTGGCCCCAAAGTGACAGGCTTTCCATTGCCGCAGGAACATGAAAGTCAGTAATAAAGATTGTAAAGTAACAAAAGCCTATAGGAAAGATTTCATCCTTGTGAAGCCTCCAAACAGCAACCTGTGTGAGGAGTACCTGCTCTAGCCTGAAGTTATTGTAGAGAAGCTAGAAAATGTGTTAGGTAGCATTGAATGGGTAATGATTTTCTGGTTTCTATTGATTGTGTGAGCTAAAACCAAGGAGTACTGAATGCTTATCTGGGAAGTACAGCAGAAAATTGAACTTAAAGGGGATTTGGAAAATGTCTGTCAGAAGAAAAAAGTTCTAGTTTATATCTGCAATTTTCTGAAAATAAATGCACCACACTCTATGTTCCTTAATTTTCTCTTTCTGCTTTTTCATTTCTATTAGTCATGAAAACTGTAAAAGAGAAACTCATGTTATGCTTGTTCAGACAAAAGGAATTCCTAGAGGAGTGAAATATTAAGAAATACGTGCAAAACCAGCAGGATTTCTTGCAAACTAAGACAGGCTTTATCAGGCATAGTGTAAGCCTGGCCATTTCACCCTCCCAGGGTTTAACAGAGGACTAGGATTTACCTGAACTCCTAAACTGAATCGGAACTGGATTTGCCCCAGGCCAGGAAACGAGATTTGTAGTTGTCTGAAGAGATGTAACATGATACAGTGCAGGGGAGATGGAAGCAACGTGACTAGTTTGTGTTGTTGTGAGGAAGGAAGAAGAAAAGCAAGCAGAGAGAAAAACCCATCAGATAATGGAAATACCAAGTCATGATCTTCCTGTTTGCAGTAGGGTAAACTGCAGCTACTCAGAACAAACATAAATGTCAGAAACCTAAGGGAGAGATGAGATCACCCAAAGGTTAGGTACAAAACCAAACCAGCTTCATTGTATTGAAATAAGTGGTCCTCATACTGAGCACTGAAATATTTCCCTTCTTTTGGGTTCAGTGCTGAACTGAAACTGTAAAACCAAATGATAGTGAACTAGATGAAGCAGTGGATGTCTGTCTGCTTACTGCTGACAACTGGTCCTGGTGAAGGCTGACATGGTTTCATGGGTATCAGCAAACTGCTGCATTCCTACAGTATTTACAGTTAATGAGATTATTGGGCTGTTGTCTGATGTACACAACTGTACATACTGTATCTACAATACCAAGATGTCTGGGCAAGTCAGAGATGTGGAAAGATAGGATCAGAGTAGAGATAGGGAGCTCTCATATGGGGGTGTATGCTTCTGAGATTTTGTCCGTTTGCTCTACTGCTTGCACAGTATAGAGATGATTTATTATGGAGTCCAGAAATGCCATTAGTATGCTACATTTGAAATGCATACCCTAATCTTATTTACCATTGTCTCGTGCAAGGAATTTTAACTATTCTCTAAGGTTTGAAGGAAAAGTACTGCTTGGGGAAGAAAGAATAATTCTGCAGCAAAGTGGTTTTCTCAGACATAAGCTTTCAGCAGTAACAAAATAGAAAATGTGGCAATGTGTGAGCTACATTCATTTTTTACTACAATACCTTGTGAAAGCAGTATACAAGAGCTATTAATATTTTATCACAAAGATGTGTAACTGTGTTTGCAGTTGACTGATCTGACTCTATGATAAAAAATAATTTGACAAACAGCCATTTCTCTAGTAGAGTCTTGGCTTTTCTATTTGATTTCATGAACAGTTGTTAAGCTGTATCACCAAACCACTCTGTTGTTATGCAGGATTTTCCTTTTTGCACTCTGCATTTTTGTGCATGTGTTGTGTATGGTGCAGTACCCAGGACAGAGAGAAAGCTGCAGCCAGACACAGGTGACCTCCTGTGCTCTTCTGCCAATAGCCCTCTCAGAAGTGATGGTGCATACACGCAATACTCTTACTGAATATGTAGCTTGTCTGGTGTGGTTGGTTTTGGTTTTTCTTAGTTTTCTGTCTTAGTTGCTTGGCTTTTGCAGTACTACTTTATAGACCTGATCCAGCTGTAATTTCTCCACCACAAAAAAGCCTACTTTTTGTCTTCATTTTATAGAAGATGAGCTGAAACTGAAGATACTTAATACTTGGATCCTGTTTAATTCTTGCTCAAGTCTGGTATGCTGCCATGGAGCACAGCAAGACTTGGGAGGCTGAGCTGGTCTGGAGCAGCCAGATGCAGTATGGGGGCATAGATACTGTGGTGTGTGGAACATCCTTTAGTTCTAATCTGGCTCTGATGCTGCAGGTGGAGGGTGGGTTTCTGTGTGTTTCCAAAATTATATGATCTCAGAATAGATAAATAGATGAGTTCATGTGAGCAGCCATGTTCAAGTCAGTGGAAGCAAGTAGAGCTCTTTTGCTGAGACTAGGGCTGGTATTTGCTAAGAGGCACTCTAGTGGTATAGCCATAAATTTTATTAACTGAGTGCATGATATACACATGCTCATTTTTTATGTTAGTCATTGTCAGTGTTTTAAACTGTCTTTTATGCAATCATCTAGTGGTAAAAGTTCCCCCCCCAAAAGCCTTTAATAATTTTCACTACTGCTTTCTTAAATATTTATGTAGGAAGAATTACAGTATTGTATTGTATTTTAATTTGTATTTTTGTTTTATTTTCATTTTATTAAATTTCATTTAATTAAGCAATCCAAAGCTTTTGGGGTACAGTTAATTTCTCTGATTCTGTGTGTCTGCTTTTCCAAGAAGAGTACTAGATGGCTTGCTTGAAAAATGACAGCTAAAAACTGCACTTAGTGCCAGGCTTTAAATGTTTGTTCCTTATTTACTTGAGTCTGTCAAAGATGCTGTTGATATTGGAGACATTGTTTCGGTAGGATCCTATTCTTCTATGGTTTAAGCTGTGCTGATACCGAGGCTTTATCATTTTGGTGACTAGTTACTCTGACAATAATAGAAGAAGATGACTTTGAAAGAAATGCCACATAGATGTGATTATAAATGCTTGTATTAAACATAGTCCTATTAATACAAGTTTCAAATGTCAAAGAAAATACCACAAGCTCAGCAAAATGAGATGTGCATGTATTTTCCCTAAGGCTGCATGAGACCATCATGAAAACGTGGGAAAAGTGTTTTGTATGGGGACATCTGCCCTTCAGTTTTACTGCCTCCTCTCTCTCAGTGTTGGGCCACTCTTCTCCCATAGCTGAAATCCACTGAGACCAGGTTTAAAGTAGTCTGTCCCTGTATAGCTTCCCCTACCTTCATCCTTTTTTTTTCCTCAGTATGTGTAGTGGTTCCCCACATGAATCCTAGTAGTGTAATAATATTTCTCTGAACTCAGGGGTGAATTTGGGTCATAAATTGGATTTGTCTATCTGTCTTTGAATACTCAAGATGTCAAAGCAAATATCTATCAGAAGATAAGAAATAACATGTTAAGGGACTTTGATTCTGCACTTAGTAGACAGAAAAAGTCCTTTTCCCCATTCAGATGAGGGGAGAGAGGGCCACTTGCATGTCTGAGGGTGTCAGAAAAGTCTCTGCTTTTCCTTAAAGCTTGCTTGCTTGTCTACAGGCTTATAGAGGAAAGAACAAATAGGATCTGAGAAAAGACAGCAGCAACTCATCATTCCCAGTGTGACCCTGTAAAGTAATTTAGGCCCCAAATGTAAAGACTTTAAAAGGTAATTAAACACAAATGAGGTATATTTGGGCTACAGTAGTCATGTGCCTCACTTTTCTGTTTTGAAAATGGGGACAGCAGTAGTTCCTTACCTTCCTACAGTCTTCCTTAGACGTGGAGAAGTTGAAAACAGAGGTTGTGAAGTGTTTGAATGCTAGAAAATGTGGTGTGTCAGCATACCACTTCTAATGCCATAGTTGCATAGTACTTAAAGCTGCTGTGAGTTGATAGAAGCCAGCCAAACACCACTGCAGTGCTAAGACAAAAAGAAGACAACTGCTGGTGGCATGCTTCAAGGACACCAAGCACATCTCATTGCAGAAATGTAATGTAATGCCATGATGCTGCTTTCCTTCAGTCTGGAGTAAATGATGGGGGAGTCTTTGTCTCCCCACTTTTTCACCATCAGAGAAATGTGATTTCCTTTGATTTCATCTTCACATGTTCTAATTTATGTTCACTCCAGAAAATTACCCAAAGTATATACAAGACAGTCTGGGCAGAAGAGGGAGTTTTGTGGGCTTTTGGATCTCTCAAGGAGTAACTTGGAGCATCCAGAGCAGGCAGGAAGATGGCTTGGTATTTTTGGTGAGTGCTGTTGTTGTCATTGGAAAGAAATTCTCTGGGTACAGTTTTGGTGCTGGGAATAAACTGGAGTAGCTCAGAGTCTGTCCTGGGAGCTGGACTTCTAGGACCCACCTCGGGCCACTGCCAGAATGGTTTGGACAGATAAGGAATGGGCACCTGAGCTGGGTTGTGGGTGTGCAGAGCCCCGTGGTTTTGTGCTGGCAAAGAAAAATTCCCTGTGCTGCATCAGACAAGGTTGTGCATAAAGGGGTCGGGGCCTGCTGCCTGCCATCCCATGGGATGTCAGCATGCTGCTAGTGGCAGGATGGGGCACCCCACCTCACTTACTGCATGCTCCAGCTGGGTGAACACCCCAGCCAAGATATGTGATGTAGCTTAAACCCATGGTGTATGCAGTACTCTGGCATTGTTTCTTTTTTGCACACTGCAGCAGTATGTTGTGCAAGTGAGTTACCAAAATATCCTGAAGCCCACCCACAACTCCAGCTAAGAATTGATTGTTTTCATCAGTTTTACTTTTTTATTTTTCCACTCCACTGAATCTGTTCCCCCAGAGTTTAGTGAAGCAGGGATGTACCTTCCTCCCCTGCTGTAATGCAGCATGGCTCGGGAATATAAAAGCATTTTGTCTGTGCGACAATATGAAAAGTTCATAGAATTATAACAATAGATTTTATTTTTCCTTTTTTCTTTTTCTGTGCAAGTGTGTATTACTCTTCTGCTCATCTGGATAAATACACACAACTCATGTAAATGACCCTCAACATAAAGTGGAAGTGAGAGTTGATTCCTTTGGGCATGGAATTATTCATTTTTTAACTTGCTATTGGTGCATCACATTGCATGCAGTTTGAGGGTTGATAAGGTTTTCCCCTTAGACTGTAAATGACACAGAGTATTAAGGTGCTATTAACTCCTTTTAAAAAACAACTCTCTGTGAATTTTGTGCTCTCGAAGCATGCCAGGAAAACTCTTCTTCAAAACAGACACTATGTAATACTCATTTTTAGAAATCAAGTGACATATTGGGAAGCTGTAATAACAACTGCAACACATAAAAGCAGGACTTAATATCTTCCTGCTCTTTTTAATCTAACAATGACAGCACAAGTGACCTTGTGACTTTTTTTTTCTGGAATGCTACAGAGAAATTGTCACTTGATGGAGTACTTTAAAACTTCTCCAAATACTGTCCAGGCACAGTTTTTGTTCTGTTATCCTCCGTTCTCCTTAGCTATCCTTGATCCACATTGTACTTGCCATGAATTATATCCACTTTACAAAAATATTGACTGCAACAGAATAGCCTCAGTTAGTAAATAGACCCACCAGGCCAGAGGGACCTGGGATTTTCCCCCTTCTCTGTAGTGTCAAGTGATTGATTCAAATTCCAGCTGTAGAAAGTAATTTTCTGGGGGTGTTTTTCATGCGTCAGTCTGAGCTCAGGTCCTGAGTCCAATAATTTCCTTCTCTGCCATCTGTCAGTGTCAGTAGCCATAAAGATAAGAGTTTGTTTTAGGCAGCTATTCACAGAAGCCATTGTGGCAGATGTGGGGGTGCTGTGCTGCTTTCCCCAGAGGTTCCTTCCCTCTGCCTGCATGGTTACAGCTGCCTGCAGGGGCTCTTCCTCTCTGCTGCCTGCAAATGCCATCTGACTTTCCTGCAGGATGTCTGCAAAGAGTTTGGACTTGAATCTTCTTTAGGCTTAGGGGAGACCTTATAACCATGTACAAGTACATAAAAGGCAGTGATCATGAGGAGAGAGACTCCCTTTTTACAAAGAGTCACATGGTAGAGACAAGGGGTAATGGGCACAAGTTGCTACTGAGGAGACTCAGACTGGATGTGAGACAGATTTTTAGATTTTTTTTTTCACCATTCCAACTGTTAGGCATTGGAATAAACTTCCAAGGGAGGTGGTGGATTCCCCTACATGAGAAAGTATCAAGGCCCAGCTTGACAGGGTGCTGGGCCATCTCGTTTAAATTGTATTCTTACCCTGAAAGGTTGGACTAGATGGTCCTTGAGGTCCCTTCCAATCTGATAGATACCTATGAATCTATGATCCTTTGGTTTGCCCAGTATGTAATTTTCTTTATGGGCAAGCAAACACATCCCCTTATCTCTGCTAATGTGATGACTTCTCAGGATCTAAGCCAGCATATTTATTCTTCTCTCAGCATCTCTTGTTCAAATTTGATGAAGCAGAGCTGCTAATCATCAGAGCAGTACAGTCAAAGACTTGCCACAGAAAGCCTTCATGGCACAAAACTAGCACAGTTGAGCATCCTTTTCTGCCATGTCATGGTGTGTTGTTGCTTCTGGCATTGCAAAAGAGAAAATGCATTTTGTGCTGTCATGTGTGTTTAAGGCTTCTGACCCATGCTGTGGAGAACTCTACAAAGAAACAATCTGGGTGCTGAACTACTTGCCAAGAGCCAACTCCTTTCCATAGAGGTTTCCTCAGCCTTCCACTTGCCCCAGTGCTGTGAGTAGTACAGTTGTTGCCACGTAAAAACCCTTTTACAATTGTGGAGTCCATCTGGAAGGCAAAAATTCAGTAGGACCCTATGCATGGCAGTATTGGCATATGAGGGCAAGACAGACCTTCCTATAGCCTCAACAACAAAATATCCTAAGCAGCAGATGCACTTTTGAAGTCACCTGTTGGGAAAGCTGTTACCTGCAAAGGCTGTGACTATAATGTGACTGGGGCTGTGAGTTCCTCTGTGTGTAAAGGTAATGCCTGGGATGTATCACTGCAATGAATACTGCAGTGCAGCACAGTCCTTGGCCTTTCAGGGGAGATGCTGAATTGTCTTAGTCTGATAGCTGACAGCAATAGTAAAAATAGTGGGTTTGTGCCATCTGCAGTAGCAGTGATTTCTCATTCTTTGGATTCAATAAAAACCTGACACTTCCTTCGCTGATATAGTTAATACTTTTTTCAGTTGCACACCAATGTGCATATGATCAGAATCCAGCTCCTCTGAATTGGAAACTGGATTGTTTCAGCAGCAGATTTTGCTAGGCAGCCATGCAGTTGTCCTAAACGGTTTATCACATGATAATTTAGAGGTAAAAGATACTTCTACATACTTCGCTATATCCTGAATTCATCTGTGCTTGTCTTTCTCCTAGTCACACTCTGTCATTTTAGTAGGGTACTACACCTGAAGCATTTACATTTGCCTACAAAATATTCTTACAAGAAATGGTTATTTTATAGGAAAAGAGAGTAGATATTATTACCAGTCTTTAGCTGATGTGGAGTTTTGTTTTTCTGGTTGGAGTGCTTCCTCTGAAGAGATATTTCTGTAAATGCTGCCCCGTTGCTGAAGAACAGTCTCTGTTGTCAGCCTCAAACCCTACACTTGTCAGACATGATAAAGGCAAAGGAATATATACAGCATGCGTTGGCTGATTGCACATTGTCTGGAGCTGTAGAGTTTTCCTACACTGTTATTGCTTCCAGGTGATTTATTTGTGCAATTTCTTGGGGAAGTCATCTGCAGGTTTCAAAATGCATAGCATGATGATCTTGGGGATTTATTCTTACTGTGTAAATGGGGACTGTCTGTGTCATCTGTGAAACTGCACTAGGTTAGTACAGAAAAATAATCAAGACCACTTTTAGAACATGGACCTCAGCAGAATGACTGCAGGTTTATATTAACATGCCTGGTGTATAGTAATGTGACTGGAGAGCAGTCGATAGTCTGTCTAAGAAGAAGTACTACTTTTGGATAAAAAATATTGAACATTAGGGGCAATGAACAGAAGGTTTTAGAGGTGTAGTGTGTAGAATTTCCCATAACTCTCAAAAATAAATGTCTTATTTTCATGCAAGTGCTGTCTTTTTCATCCTCCACAGGAAATACTTCAACTCTTCTGGAAATAAGTAGGGAAAATAATTATAGTTTCTTATTCATTTTTGCCCCCTGAGGAAGGAGAGCAACTTTTATTTTAAGACTGTTCTTACTGTAATTGAACCAGGGTAATTACTATGCAAACGAGCACCTACTTTTCTCATAGCTTCAGGAAATTTGTGATCTCATTATTTGTTTGCTTGTTTGTTTTCCATTGCCTGCAAATCACTGGTTAAAGTGACGATTAGTCTGGTGGACCCTTCCATAGTTTGGACAATGTATTTCATATGCAGAGTGGTGATGTCCTGGCCACAGGAAAGGCTGGGCAATGTAAGATGCCTGCTTGTTGCTCTCTGATAATTTGTTATTCCTTGGCTGTGAGAATTAAGCACCTTTCTGGCTGATGTGGTAGAACCGCCTGTGTGGCTCAAGCTCTCTTCTGTAGGCTAGAAGAAAGCATAAGACACTTGCTTTGCTAATCTGTTTCTTTATGTTGTAATTGAGTGCACTGGTGTTGAAATCTTTCCTTAAGCAGAACTGAGTGACATGTCAAGCCTATGTATAATGGTGAAACTCTCTGAAATGAATAGACTTCTCTTTGAACTGTGGGTGGAAAGCATTTCTAGATCTAAACCAACAGTACTTAGTGTGTGTGTGGGAAAAACCCACCTTTTAATTGCAGGGCACATGTAAAGGCAGTGAGATCACTAGCATAACATGGACTTTTTCTAACAAAGTTCTTGTCTCTTTCAGTCAATAGCCTACCTATATGGTGCTGTGATATGAGGAAGCAACTCCTTGTAGTTTCCCCAGTAGGGGTTTGATTTTTGTTTCTCACTCACAAGACGATCTGCAAGCTCTGCCCTCGACCTGCCCACAATGCTATTGTGGGGAGGATCTCCTATGGCTGGCCAGACCCTGGCTGTCTCGGTACTGGCTACTCTGGGGGAAAAAACTCCACATTAAACATGCTACAGCTGCAGCATATGACCTTCCTTCACTGATACCTTTCTTTTAAGATGGACAGCATTAGTGGAGTGCTTTTTTTTCTACCTAATGCAGCATATTTTATTTACTGCAGGAAGCAGAAATCTTTGTGTCACTTTTGGTCTGACTACCTCAAATCACATTTCTCCTTTTATTTTATTGTCTTTTTGGTCATGGAAGTGCAACCTCCTACTGTTTTGTCTTTGTTGCTCTATAAATTGCTGAATATTGACACATTTGATCAGTTCAGAGCCAGGCAGTTTTGGTTACAGCAAGCAGGTGCTGTGACTCTTATATTCTTTACTTTCAACATACAGATTGTGTTTTGTGCTGATTGTAGAAAATTATAGGGACACATTCGATTCTCTGGATGCTAGATACATGACTGTTTTGACCCAGGTAGTGAATTCAAACTGAAACATTCTATTTATGAAGAAATTAAGTGCCAAAATACCAGTGCTGGTGCCCAGTTAGGGGTCATGCTAGAACTGTAGAGACAGAACCCCTAGGAGAGCCCTGTCAGTTATGGTCTAGTACTTGAAAAATAAATGAAGTGCGTTTAGGGCTACTTAATATTTGTCTTAATCAGATCTGGCAGTGTCTTTTTCAGTCCTGCAGGTTTCTGAAATGCTGTAGAGAAATTAAGTGAGCAGAAGAAATAGCTTAGTTTGCAAAAACTGGAGGTGTAAATGTCCTGTGGTTTTGCACTACAATAAGCACAAAATCTTTCTGCTCCTTAGTGTCTCCACAGATCCTTTCTCTGAGGTCCTCTCATTAACCCCTTAGGCAAGGATGAGGCCTTGAACTCCTACTTCACTGTCCAGAGCAACCAGAAGTCTTTCAAATAGTGGGGAAAATATATTGTGTCCTCTGTAAGTATCTGTATTGGATTTAGGGAGTGAAGACAGATTCTCTTTAACCTTTCTCAAAGGAGTTAAAGAAAAACACACCACACCAGGTTTGGAGAAAAATACAGAATTGTATTCAAAAGTATATGCATAGAATACATAAATCCATGATACATACTACACACCAAGAAACCTTCCCCCCAACCATGCCTTAATACCCAGGGCTAAGTGCTCTACCCCATTCCCCCCCCCTAACAGTAGACCAAATCAGTCTAAAATTGCATAGGAAAAAAATTATCCAGGCTTCCCAAGGCTGCAGGTAGTCCCAAAATCCTCCCCCATACTAGAGATAAAAGCTCAGATATTCCCAGGAGAAAGAAGGGAGGAAAGAGAGAGAGCTGACTGTACAGCCAGCTTATAAAGAGAGCAGAATTATGAGATACGCTGTTTAGTCTGGAGAAGAGAAGACTGAGAGGAGATCTTATCAATGTATACAAATATCTGAGGGGTGGGTGTCAAGTGCCAATCTCTTTTAGCTGGTCAGCAGCAATAAAGACCAATGGGTACAAATTGGAACACAGAAGATTTTCCCTCAACATAAGGAGAAACTTCTTTACAGTGAGAGTCACAGAGCACTGTAACAGACTGCCCAGACTGATTGTGGAGTCTCCTTATCTGGAGATTTTCAGAACTCGCCTGGATGTGTTCCTGAGCAAACTACCCTACATGATCCTGCCTTGACAGAGAGGTTGAACTCAGTGATCTCTGGAGGTCCCTTCCAACCTCTAAAGTCCTGTGATTCTGTGGTAACAATTTACAATTTCCTGGGTCCTGTCTAGCCTTTTCTGGGGGACCTTAAGGAGCTCTGTGGTTCTTAAAGACATCTAGTCTTAAACCTGTGATAGTGTCTACTACTGCTGAGCATGTGCTTGTGAGCTCAGCTTGGGTATGAGGTATCTTTCATCTCTATACCTCTGTGTGATCTCTGTCCCTGTATGTTTTCTGCGCTTACTATTGTGCTCTGCTCCCTCAAAGTGAGCAGTTGTCTTTCCTTAGACATTCCCAAGTGTGCTGGTCCCTAGTGCAGCTTGTCTTTAGGGAATCAGTATTTCTGACAGACAAGTTGCATGCACTTCAGAGCCAGCGAAAGAAGCAGTATCTCTGTATCCGTATTATTCTGTTAAACTGTAGCCTTCCAGACCAGTTCAAGTCTCACCTCACATGAAGAATGGACAGCTTACAAATGGTGTCAAACGTACTGATGACTTGGCCTTTCCTCAGTGACCTAGTTTGATTCTTCCTTATAACAGACAGTTGCAGAGGACTCAGCATTTCCAGTGACTGAGTTGCTAAGTTTCAATCTGTCTGTACCATCAGAAATGTCCCTCTCTTTACTTTGGCAACTCTAAGCTTTGTGAGTGAGTAAGCCCCCAACTTACAGCCTATTTTATGTGCTTCACAGTCCTTTAGTCTTCTCAGTTAGCAATTCCTTCCAATACCTTTCTCTTAACCAGTATAATTTTGCAGGCTACTCCACAGAAAATATGTTCTTACTATACTTTAATCTCCTATACCTTAAAATAAACCAGCCACCTTTCAGTCCATTTCCCTCTTTCCATCCCATTTGATTTCATTCTGAAAGCTTAATGAACTGCTTTCTGGTGTCTTACTGTAGGTACTTTCCAGTTTATCCTTATTTCCAAATGGAGACGCCTTCAGCAGTGACAGACCTTTGCTGGTCATCTATCTGCACTTTGCCTTTCTTCTGTGGTTTGCTATCTCTGGAAGGCTCACATACAGACTCAGATTCAGGGATCTATGCACATCTAACAAATGCAAGCTAAGGGTGTAGCATTTTGGACAAGGCTTTGTGGAAATTCAGTTAACAAAATTCAGTCTTTTGCCCTTTTCTTGCAAAAGGAATTTTCTCATTTATATATATAATTTTTTTTCCTTCTCCAGGCACCAAAGACAAGATATCCAGCATCCTTGTCATGGCCCAGCCTACAATGTGATTGTTGTTTCAGTGTATTCCTCATTGTTACATCCTATGTCCATAGCATCCTTCATTGTTCTCTTGTGTGCAGCAGCACCTTTTTGCCTGCACAAGTCAAATTCTGACTCAGGTTTCATCACCTAACATTCAGAGTTACCTAGGAGAACACTCTTATTCCATTTACATTTGCTTAAAATGCTGCTACTGAGATCAAATTCTTGCCTTGATAATTTAAGCACTTCATTGCTTTCCTTGCATCTCTCCATTGGCTTGCTTCCCTCCCCTCTATATGCTGCCATGCTTCACATTTTAAGATCCTTCCAGGCCTCCCCTGTGAGCCTACACAGCTGTTACGTCTTCTTTCTGCTCTGAAAATAGTGCCAGTCTTTCCCTCCATCTTTGCCTTCTTATTTTTCTTGCCAGGGTGGGCAAAGTTCCTTGTAACCTCAGCGAGGCAGCTCCATTGGGTGCCTCCTAGGCTAGCCTTGAAATTCCTCTTACCAGTAATGCCTGTGTGGCAGCAGACACCCCAGAGCAGTGGCTTGTGTCTGTGCCCTGGTGCTGCCGCCTTCTAGGAAGTAGTGTTTGAGGAGACAGAACTCACCTCTCTCTTACCACCCCAAAATGAATCCCTGGTAGCAGTGCATTGCTGTAATAAAAACAATGCAGCTTACTCCTTATAAAGATTCTGGATAATCTATATGCATAAGCTCCTCCTATAGAAATTTGTTTCAACTGGAAGTATCCACATTTTACAAATGTAATTCTATAAATTGTTTTCACAGCTCACACTTTCCTTTTATTGCTCTGTGTTATTTGAGGGCATGTGTTAGCTTTCTGTAAAATACCGCTCTAATTGTCTTCTAGATATACCCTATAAATCCTGACAAATGCTTTTAAAAGCAAAAGCAAAGGCATATTTTTCTTTTATCAGAGCTTGCTCAATAAACTGCCTCTACCTTTTCCATGGGGCCTTGCAAAATGATGTTATGTCAAGAAGAATAATGCTATTTAATTTATGAACCATTAATATTTATTGGACATGCAATCACTGGCATTTTGTGTGAGAGCTGGGCAACACCTAATAAAACTGGGAACAGGTTATATATGTACCAGGCTGCCCAGATAATTCATATGGGATAATTCTTGATGGATTTATTTCTTTGAGTTTACAAATTTCCTGGTAGTGGCCAATGGGATTGTTTTGTGGTGGTTTGTTTGTTTTTTAACTTCTTTGCTAGCTCATAATGAATTGCTCAGTAATTACTACAAATAATATAGCTCCTTTTTTATTAGGGATTTATAAGTGTGTTGAGAAAGACCTGCTTATATAACCACACAATTAAGCAATCATATCTTGACCTTAATTCTGAGTTGAGATCTGCTTGTTTCTTACAAAGACCACAACTGGTCTTTGCTCATGCTGTGTTTTGTATCAGTGCATCCAGAGACCCTCGTGCATAATGCTGCTGCCCTAGGCCACGCATCTGATACATCAGTGTGAGGAAGTGGGTTTGCAAAAACTTATACCATTGCTTAGCTTTACAGTTAGTCCTGCAAACTGTGTGTGGAATACTGGCACAAGAGTGGGCTCCAGTGCCACCATATCTTTTGAAAACAATGGGATTAAATTTGGGGCATGAATCATAGAATCATAGACTCAACCAGGTTGGAAGAGTCCTCCAAGATGATCCAGCCCAACCTATCACCCAGCCCTCTCCAGTCGACTAGACCATGGCACTAAGTGCCCCATTCAGTCTTTTCTTGAACACCTCCAGGGACAGTGACTCCACCACCTCCCTGGGCAGCCCATTCCAATGGCAAATCACTTCGCCTGTGAAGACCTTCCTCCTTTATCAAGCAAGTCTTTGTAGAAGAGGTTGCCTGAAAGTAACTTGTAACAAGGTTTTAAAATTCAGCTGTGTTGGTTTTGACTGATAATGTGTCGCAGAAGCATAAAATTCAATGGGGTTGAAAGAGACCTCCAGAGCTCCTCTACTCCAAAGCCCCTGCAGTAAGCAGAGACATCTCCAACTAGATCGAATTGCTCAGAGTCCCCCCAGTTCCTGATGGTTTGAATCAGGTTCTGGTTTCCCTAAGTCTTATCTATGGCTTACTTTAGAATTAGCTGTTTCTAACAAGGTTCCAGCCAATAGATTACTCTGGAGAAGGCTCACATAAACCATGAGTGTGGGTGACAGCCATATACATAGAGCAGGTGGGAAATGTGACCAGTTCTCATTAGTGTTTGGTGTTGGTTGCTTCTGAAATACTGTGATGCTTGCATCGGTAACAGAGCGGAGCCTGTGACTGTAGCATTGAAGAAATTGATAGAGGAATATTATGCCTAATGCACTGATACATATACAAATTTGTTTCCCATAGAAAATGGAAACCTGGAAAGCAAAAATATTGCAACCAATTAGGAGACACAGTTAACAGCATGCTCATCAAAACTGAAGTGCTGCAGTGATACAGTTCTGGATGGTATAGATGTAAGAACACTGAGATAATGGAAGCTTTCACTACATGCCTGTGTTATATGAAGGTATTAACTGTGATTGCATCTAGGGCATTGTTTTGCTGAATTATTTCCAGTAAGATATTCATGGAACAAGAGGGACTTCAAGACTGGTGAAGCATTACAATCTTCTTAGCTGGTCCAAGAAGATCTGATTTAGCTTTATCTTCTAAACTCAGTCATTGGAATCTAGGAGGGGGAATATATCTGCTCAGGCCATGGCCCAGATGAGAAGATAGCAAGCAGTCTGGTTAGGAAGAGGGTTAACTCCATGAAAGGCTGCTTCCATATAGCCCTCTGGTTCTTCACACTGATGTCCCATCAGATCAGTCTCTTGCACTGGTGCAAATGTCCGAATCAGTATAGGGGAAATAAGTACAAGAAAGGGCACCAGTTCTAACCACTTTTTGGACTCCAAATATGTGATCTTGGATAAACCTCTCTGAAAATGAGCCAGCAGTGTGCCCAGGTGGCGAAGAGAGCCAATGGCATCCTGGCTTGCATCAGGAACAGTGTGGCCAGTAGGACAAGGGAGGTTATTCTTCCCCTGTACTCAGCACTGGTCAGGCCACACCTTGAGTACTGTGTCCAGTTCTGGGCCCCTCAATTCAAGAAGGATGTTGAGGTGCTGGAACATGTCCAGAGAAGGGCAACAAAGCTGGTGAGGGGCCTGGAGCACAAATCCTATGAGGAGAGGTTGAGGGAGCTGGGCCTGTTTAGCCTGGAGAAGAGGAGGCTCAGGGGTGATCTTATTACTGTCTACAACTACCTGAAGGGGCATTGTAGCCAGGTGGGGGGTTGGCCTCTTCTCCCAGGCAACCAGCAATAGAACAAGGGGACACAGTCTCAAGTTGTGCCAGGGTAGGTATAGGCTGGATGTTAGGAAGAAGTTCTTCACAGAAAGAGTGATTTCCCATTGGAATGGGCTGCCCAGGGAGGTGGTGGAGGCACCATCCCTGGGGGTCTTCAAGAAAAGACTGGATGAGGCACTTAGTGCCATGGTCTAGTTGATTGGGTAGGGCTGGGTGATAGGTTGGAGTGGATGATCTTGGAGGTCTCTTCCAACCTGGTTGATTCTATGATTCTTCTGAAATGCATTGGGACTTTTGTCTGAATAGGAGCAGCTAGAAAGAGTCTCTTGCAATTTTTCTTTCAGTACACTGGGTCTGGAAAAAGATTCTGTTAAAACCTGGCATTGCTAGCAATAGTAAACTTCTAGCACATGTTGCACACCAGGTTCCCTCACATTGTGGCATTGCACTGAAATCACAGTAGTTGCAAAGTCTTGCATAGCATTTCTGCCTGTGACAGAAGACAGAAAAAGGAAAAATGAGAAATGTGTCAAATTGTAACTCCTGGAAGATATGTCAGTTCTTTTGTGGAGCTGGAGGTGTTTATTAGTTATGTTTGAATAGAGAAAGCAAACAAAGCACTGCAATATAGTTACTTGCAACCTGCATGCTACCATTTTAATGAGCTGATTTTTCTGATGTGGACAAGCAGAAGTGGCAGCAGCACTTTATTTGTTTTCATAAAGGTGCACCAGAAGCACAATGCTGTGCTTTTGAGTTATGAGGAAAGATGAACATTAATAAACAGGCAGGTCAAGAAACCTCACAATACAAAGGATTTTGTTATTCCTTCAACATTTTTCACTAGATGCTAGCCCTCCAATAAATCTTGCTTTGAGAAATAGTTTTTAAGTCTTGCTTAGATCTGACAGCATTAAAAGTCCCTTGTGAACTCTGAAAAGGCAATCTCAGCCCACTTGCTGGTGTTTAGGGCTCCGCAAGATGAAAAGTGCTGTAAATGACAGAATCTGTCTTCTAATAGATTTGACAAACACGGGGGCTGAACCTGTGAACTGGGGGAGCTGTTTTATTGACTTGCCTTGAGCAATGGCTTTTATATCTTCCACAGCTGAAATAAACAGTAAAACCATGTGGTGATGGAAGTTGCTGAGTAATCATCTACCCTTACAGTAAGCAGTAAATACCTTTTTGCTATCTAAATGCTATACTTTAGAAGAACAAAATGTAGAGGAGAGACAATAAACTTTCAAGTAAATCTGCCTCCTGGGTATTCGGCACCAGGCTGCTGTTACTCCGTGAGTTTGGGTAGACTGCCTAGCTCAGGCTCTTTGGTTTCTTCATCTGAACCAGATAATTCATAAGATCCTTCAGATCACTGGATGAGGGAGTTTTACTCATGTTAGAATATTTTTAGGAACTTGCTGATTGTTACAGTCTTGGTAGGCTGCTCACTAAAAAGTGTTTCCACTTTTCCCACAAAGCCTAAATAGAAGGTAGGTGCTTGTGATCCAGCACTAGTGGTTTTGTTGCAGTAGATGTGTATGTGTATATTTACTTCTCTAAAATAAAGGTGCTTTTAAATTTCTGTTTTAATAAGAGTGTTCTCCAGGTAATATAATTTACCATTATAATCGCTAGTCAGCTTCTTGGAGAAACAATCCATGCTGGGTTTACTTACATGAGATCTGTTGAAAACAGGTGAATTATTGTGGGAATGCAAAGTGAAGAAGGATAATAACAGGCTGATGCTGACCTTGGTTCCCACCAGCTGCTGGCTACTTTACCTCAGAAAGGATAGATAACGAACAGCTCGTTAATGAGGAAAACAGGGTGTGGTTTATGCAGATGGACTTGGTTGTCCTTGCCTAATTATGATAACGTGTAGGTGTGTGCTCTATGCTCAAAGATTATATAATGAGAGTCATAACAATCCATAAAGAGTCTCTGGCATAATTCACATTGAATCATCTGGAGTCTATGTGGCATTGGTTTTGATCACACTAATTTGTGAGGGCCTTGACCACGTCTCCCACGGCTAGCAGGTAGTTGCAACAAATTATAACACCAGCCCAATTTTGTCAGGGACCCCAATAACAGAAAGGAATATTGCAGGACCATACTGCACACAGCAGTTTCCAGGGAAGTTGCATTGTTCAGTGGTGCCTAAGTGACCATGACCTTGATGGAAGCTGTGCAGCTGCTGAGAGTATGGAGGCACTGGGTCTACTACATGCAGTGTACAGCAAACCCTCAAGCTTACCGCACCAACTGAACTTAGGAAGCAGTGGTATGACATCAAAGCTTCCAGATGAGGAACATAAAAATTCCTTGGGCAAACATTAATTTTTCAAGGGCACACACTCTATTGGTAGCCAAGTAGAGAAATTCTTTCTTTAGCAAAAGAAATCTACTTTGAATAAGTAAAATCTTCACTGAAACCTTAATAACTTGCTCCATGGTACTTTTCAAAAAGCCCATTGCTCCCATACATGTCTTTCTAGCTGGAACTGGGGCACAGAAAAGATTAAATCTCATCATTCTGCAAATTTAAATGTATTAACTGTCTGAAGTACTTTGACATTCGGTTGTGTAATGGAACCAGAACAACAAACACCAAGCACAATGTCTCTTAACAGATACTGAAGGCTGATTGTTGAGCAAAATTATTTGAGTCACTAATGGGCACATTTACCTCTAGCCAAACCCCAATTTTTGTTGTTGTTTTTACTAAAAGCATGGCTGTAAAATGCTAGCTATGCAAGTTTGACTGTTGTTCATTTCCTCCCACTCTTTCTCTTAATTCTGCCTGCCTTTTAATTTTTTTTCCTTGTATTCTTCCTTTCTGCTGGTTGAGGATTTTGGAGTAGCAGAGGAGATTTGTGTTGCAGTGATTGTGAAGAGTATTTTCAATATAAGTATCACTGAACATAATAGCCCTATACAAGTGGCACTTTATTTTCTGCATGGCTCAGGTGTTCTCTGGTCTTTCTACTCAGTAGCTGATTTGGGAGTCTACAGCAGTGAGATGGAGAAAAATGGGCAGTATAGTAAAATCAGTACAGAAGGAAACTTTGAGGTAAAGTGCTCTGGAGAAATAAAAGTCATGCCCACACATTCATCTCTTGCATTGAATTTTGGTTTCATCACCACTTCTTCTCAACTAATAGGGCTGAGCTGGCTGCTTCTGAGTTCCTGGCACCAGGCTAAGCCTTGGAACCAGGAATGCAGCTGTTGTGCAAACAGCATGCACTGACTTGGTCTGCAGTCTGTCTTGCATGTTTTGTGTCTCCTAAGCCCAAGGGAAAAAATTGCAACTGCTGAGCATGGAAGAGGAGTGAGGGAAGTGTGTGTTTAAGTGCCTGAATTTTGGTCCTACCTGCAGAAGCCATAGCACTCTGTAGCGCTCTTGCACTTGATGTCTTCTGTTTCTCAGCTTGCAAACCATGTAGCCTGGGGGTGTACACATGCAAACAAAAAGGCAAGAGAGGGCACAGGATGTGTGACTTTGATAATGTACTAAGTAAAAAAGTGAAAAGAAACACGATTATGCATTATTTTTGCTGAGTTATAGGCATATGTGACCATAGACTTGCAAAAGATACTATATTTGCAAAGTCAAACTCTCAGAACACTTGAGCAGCCTTGATGCAGCCCTGTGTGCATGCGGTTAGGAAATGGTCTGGCTACAGAACCACAAACTGGAGGCAAGCATCAGAGGGGAGAGAATAAGTAATGGATGTTTGTTGGGGCCCATAATGAGAAAACAACAGAGGAATGAGGGTGCAGTCAAAGGAATGACACAAGTGCATGTCGAATGGACCAGGGATCTGGCTTGTGCTTAGCTGGAGATAGCATGGCACAAGGTGATGCCTTCCCAGCGAAGGCTCATCTGCCAGGTGCCTGGAGGAACTGGACTGACACAGTGCCTTTGTGAATATATTCTTCTGGGACAGGTCTGTGATCTTTTCTATGGTGCATCATTACTGACCCTGAGGTCCAATTTGCAGAAATACTGACTCACATCTGCAGGTCAAGTGTAGTGGAGGGCCCATAGGTGCAAATAGGCTTATTCATGCCTTGCCTTGCCTGGACATGTTTTTCTGCCCAAACCAGAAGCCTATTGGATGATATCATGGCCAAAGGACCGTTAATCTTGGCCCACATCCGATAAATAGGGCAATCCAGGTAAACAAGATGCTCTTGCCACTCTCTCCGCTCACGTCTCCTTGCCTGCCTGCTGCCTGGGGCTACTACCTTTGTCTGCTTGACGTGCTTCTTTGTTCCATGACACTTTGCATCGATCCAGTGGCTGATCAAACAACACGTTCCCGGCAGGCCACCGCTCCAGCCCGCCGGACCAGCCCGATCATGCCCGTGGAACCTTCTCAGACGGTGTGCCCCAATTCGAATTGAACTAGCATCTCCACGTGAAATCAGCCACATGGCTTTCACTTTATATGTTTTGGGAACGCAGATACTGAGCCTTCCAACTAGTGAGTATTTGAACTCTCTTGATTCAAGCTGCTGAGGGATTTCATTAACTTTACCAGCGGCAGTTTATGCCACAAGACTCTCTGACCAGAACATTTCTAAAACCTCTACCAAGTTGCTTAATTTGGCTGTATATAGACATTCTGTAAAATAGTTTTACCAACTGTATCAAAGAATTTTGTGTGGTTTAGTTGTATATAAGTTTGGGGGAAAATTCTATCTGTATATATTAATGAATTATTCAGTAACCTTTAAATCGGCTTCATATCTCACCCCAAACTCAGACTCAAACCCCTCTATAACATCAAATCAGTGATCGATGTGCTTTGAACTGGTAACTGTGATGTTGTGTTATCTGCTTCAAAACATCAGGTGTGATGTGTGAGGCATCTGATTGAGGCACACACAATTCCTGTACATTATTTGCATTACTTTTTATTTGCCTAGAAGTATCCAGAGGGGAGGGGAGTCTCCCTCCACAGACAAATGTTAGAGGTAGTGTGCAATAAATGGCATTTATGAAGTACTAATATTATCCTGACATATGCTATAAAAAATTCTAAGGAAATTAGTAGTTCTGTCTTCAGAGCAAACTTTGATCAGTGCACAGTTAATATCTTGGTGGGCAAAGAGTATAGGGCTACAGTGTGAATACAACTAAAAGCTGAGCTGAAGTCTACAAACATTGAAACAAATGACTAAAGATGTGTAAGTTTAATCATACAAAAAGAAGCCGGCTGATATGGAAAAAGATGGGGGTGAGCAGAATGGTACTTGATGTGTGATTCTAGGCTAAACTGATCCTTTACTAGAGTTATTTAGTTAAGATGATGGGTTTTAAGGAGTTGAGATGGTCAAGTGAGTTATGAGAGTGAATACATGGAAACATGAATAATAGACCAGATGGAGAAGTGGTAAACAAAGAAAAAAATTGCAAGTTCTAATTGCAATGCTCTGAGAGCCACTTAGGCAACTTAAGTTTCTGGTCCTGGAGCAAGTACTTACTGTAGAATGATCTAGCCTAATCAGGTGTTGTGTGGCTGCAAAATGGTAAAGAAACTACTGGAAAGCAGGAGCAGAGAAGAATTAAAATGTAACTGACAGTCATGGACAGATGTGTAGGAACATGCTGGGAGAGTGAGCCAGTGGTGGGCATGATCAGTACTTGGGCATCCAGAGCAGTGATGAGCCTCCTGAGTTAATTGCTGCAGCAATTCCCTGTGGCCTCCATCTCAGTTTAGATTGAAGAAGGCAAACTGGTGTTTTGCTGATCCCCTGTGGAGGGAGTAGCATTTGCTTCTGGCTCTTATCTACAGAAATGTCACATCCTCTCTGCTAGGCCTTTTCTCTTGCTGTTGATTGTTGGCAGCAACTGTCCATTTAAAATGAAAACAAAGTGAGTGGTTTTGTCATTTAAAAGTGTGCCTTTCAGTTTTGTTGCTTTCGTGCTTGTTTTGTATCACAGGAGGATTAACTGGAGCATTTGGCTTAACTTCTCTACGCTGTGCACTCATTTGTATCCTTGCAGCACACCCCCTCTGATTCATGTTCTTACTAAAATAAGCAGTCCCAGTTGTTCCTGTTTTCTCACAATTTCACTGGATGAGCCATGGTCCTTTGTCAAACTCCTGGGATCATTCAGATAAACAGTATTTTTCTTTATATGCAGATCACTTTCTGGGACATTAGGTATGTCTTTTTTAATTATTTTTTTGTTGTTTTAGAATAGGTTCTATTAATACAATGAGTTTCATGAAGTTACCACTTAAACATTTTGGGTGAAAAAAGCAGACAAAATGGACTGGTCTGGAGAATCTGGGAGCATTTAGCCCAGATTTGGCCTCAGGAAGGGCTAAACAATCCATTTATCAGCTACTGAAGATGATGAAGTGATTAAAAAAGACTTATAGGTTTGTGATGAACAATTCATGTCATACTAATCTGATTTCTTTCTTGGGCAGGGTAATAGACACAGTGCATAGGGGAGAGATAGAATTTGACTTTAAGCTTTTGACTTTTTTTCTCATGATATCTTATATACTACACAGGAAAAGATATCTAATATGAAAACTGCACACAATGGAGTGGAAACCACTCAAAAATAGTTGTAGCTCACTGCTGGAATGAGAGGACATTTAAAATGGGACTGGTCCAGACCTTTTCTGTTCCATATTTTCATTAAGGATTTGAGTAATTGTAATGGAGGTTGTTAATGATGTAAGATAGGATTTTACTTTTTTCAAAGTAATAGAATTAATTAATTTTGATATCCAGTAATCCTGCTACCCACCCAGTAATTTTTAATAGTAATTGATTCTTTGCACAGTTGTGAAAACATTATACAAAGGATGAACAGAATCTAGAACATTTGAGAAATAACTAGCAATAATACAACAAACCTTAAACTCAGTGGAACTGGAAAGAGGTTCCTGTGGTTAATTATACCACTTGCCCACTAGATAGACTCTGGAAGCTGAAGCTCCTTTCTGCTAAGGCAGAAGGCACTGGGAATTCAATTAGATTTTTAGAGTTTTACTAAAGAGGCTTTGAGTATTTACTCACAAATATTAATCTCTGGATTCTCGGGACAAACTGCAGTTTCCAGACAGTACACACACTTGCAGGGAGTTCTGTCAGTATCTTCTTAGCTGCTGAGGCTTCTGATCTTCCCAGGTTCTAAATGGGGGTGCTGGGAGAGAAGCAGATCATCTCTGACTCAATCCTGCTTTCTCTTGGCTCCAGACTTGGCAAGGGGGCTTTGCAGAGGGGCAGACAGGATGCCTTGTGGATATGTGGACAGGCACAATGTCACGCTGGCTAAGCAAGCCTACTGAGTGAAGGTCTTAATGCCTTCCCCTGGTAAACTGAGGCAAGGCAGTTTCCAGGTATACAAACCCAAAGCATCAGAGCTTATTCTCATGTAGCAGAGCTAGCTTATAGCTTAGCAGACATAACGCTGCAGAGCATGGCAGGATGCAACAGTGGTGAGGTACAGTAAGGCAAAAGCAATGGCAGTGGCAGTGGCAGCATCACATTGTCTTTACCTTCTCATCTCCTTTTATCAGCCCAAGACTAATGGATCTTTGGCCACAGATCAGCCAATCAGAATGACAATTTGCCAAGCTTAACCATATTAGGTGAAGTCAAGGCTTACTTTTACCTTTTTAGGGCAGAACACAAAGAAGTGTATAAACACATGTGGGTACCCTGTTAACGAGTTCAAACAGATATAGAGGCACCAGAGGCCATTGTCTTCCTTTCCCTTGGTTGCTTCTTCCATCAGCAGGAGGAGGGAGAGCAGAAAATGTCTCTAGGCAAGCCAGGACATATTTAGGCCTAATTTGGCCTATTTTGGTCTTCCACAACAGTAATGAAATCGATGCTTTATTGGTCACATGCACAGGGCACATCAAGCTATTGTGCTGTAAGGACGAAGGAAGGCAAAACTAATTCAAAAGTGCCTTGTTAATTTGAAAGAAAGTACTAAAGCCACAAGACCAGGTTCAACTTTCTGAAGTCCTGTGTCTAGGGAAGGTAAAGGGCAAGGTGGAATGAGAAATGATGTGCACAGGTAGCATGAAAGGCAGGGAAGGATTTTGGAATGGAACACAGCTGACTGTAGGTCAGCAATGTGGTGTTTTTGCACAAACATGTACTTCATTGATTCTATGATTCTATGATTCATTGTTTAATAAGGATTTGCACCAATTTGAAGTAACTTGACAGAGCATTTAGAGAGCATAGAATAAGTTTAGAGAAGAGGTTCTGTTTAATGTAAAGGAGACAGGATAACAATATCCTGATTTGCAACAGATTTTATGGAGAGGGTGGCAGCTAATAGTTCTGCTTTTATACCTGGGACAGAACTATAGAACATCAGTTTAACATGGGAAGAAATTCAGGTAGGAGGTTAGATAAATAGCATGCAAAATAGGAACAGAGTCCCTAGAAGGGCTGTGGTCTCCTCTTCCACAAGTATTGAGAAGAATATGAGCCTGATTTTGTTAGGAATGGGAGATGAGTTGTGCCCAACCCCCACATTAGTACACAGGACTGAAAAGGAGAGTATCTGACCCTACTTTTCTTCTCCCCTCCCCAAGGAAATTAGTCCTATTTAACCTTTTAAATAAAATTCTATAACAGACTAGAACTTCCTATCTGGATTTGTTAATGCTTACATGAGTGTCTTTCTCTCCAGAACTGTTATTCTTGTGGTGTTCTGAGAGCTTTTTGTGTATTCTCTCTGAAATGTTTCTCACTTGAGGTCTTTTATCTGTGGCATGTATGCTCCAGATAGAAAACTGCAAATGTGCTCCAGGAAATAATTTGAACTGTTTGATCCTTTATAATACCTGTTATAATTTTAATCTTTCAAGCTAGGCCAAGCCTCAAAAGAGGTAGATGAGTAGATGGTGTAAAATACAGGCATGAGAAACACTTTATAGAGCAAGTGGCAGAAAGCCCCTGAGACTTCACCTAAAATGAAAGGATGTGCAAGGTTTTGATTGCACAGTCCGAAGGAACTTTTGTTTTCTTGTTAGTAAGTTTAAGAGGAAAGGAGGTGTTTGTGCTAGTTTGAAGCTAGCTAGAATGTTTTGGTGAGAAGAGCTAGATCACAGGCTGTGAAAGACAAACAAGGGTGATGTCTACTTCACTCATAGGCTTGCTGAGATGTATAAGAACAAGAATCCAAACATAGATAAGGCACTACTGCTTCTTCTTGGGGCACTGCCTGAGATGCATTTCTCTCTAGCCTCTCTGCCATCTCTCTGATTAATCCACTTTGCTTCCTAACCCTCTGGCTGAATCTCCATTCTTCCTTGAGACTGGGTTAAGGTTGAGAGGGTTGGGAGAAGGTGGAAGGGCAGTTGGGAGCCCCTCCTGGGGACTCAGGTTTCTGGGAGGAGTGTTGTGTTTCTGTATTACCTTTTACCTTGTATATTTCTGTATATAACTGTATATACTGTAAATATCTGCTTGTATATTGAGCTAAGCTGTAAATATAAGCTTCATTCAAATTTCCAGAGCAAGGTACATGACAGAACTGGAGCATGCTATGGAGGAAAAGCTAAAGGTATCTGTTGTTTGGTTTGTGCCACTGAAGAAAAAAAGCTTTGTCTCGTTTGTGGGCTGGGCAAGGCTTTGAGCTGTGAATAATATCAAGCTCAGTATTTGATTCTCTCATCATGGAAACAGAATTTCATACATCCTATGTAAGTAAAAACGATTTCAACTGAAAACTACTCGCCTCCATCATGATATGCTCCTAATCAAAACAACTGCCAAGATGCTGGATTTTGTTAAACTCTTTGAGTCAAAAACGAGTGAGTGTTGCAAACCTCAGTTTAAAAGAAATACTGCTCACAGAAACAGAGAGTTAGCTGATGTAATTGTTCCTCCCTTGTGGTGATGACACATACTGCCTCTTTCTTGAACAGCATGCTCCAAACAAATAAGCAACCCACAGTCACTTTCTTATTCTAATTTCTCTGATCTTAGCCATGTAAGGCAGAGGAGAGATGGAAACTTTTGCTTGAGGATCTAAATAGTTCTATTTCAGTTCTACTGTCAACTGACAAAGAAAACTAAAATTAATTCAGTCTTGCAAAGGATGGGAATGGAGAAGCACAAAGCTCGTACAATACCAAGTTATTTAAATCTTGGGTGCCTTTTGAATGCATTTGCTTTCAAGCCTTTGAAACTTTTCTATCTTTTCTAAAAGAAACATTCTTAAAGTGGAAGGAACAGAAAGATTTATCTCATTGATCAGGGTTCATATTCACTGCCTTTGATATCATTATTTGAAACATTTTTAGATATACTTAGTAGGAGCTCTAGTTCTGCTGCTCAGTCTTTTGCAGCTGCTTTCCTTCTGGCAGACCACTTTGTAACAAGCATATAGTGACATGATTGTTCAGTGAGCAATCAGTTGTTGGATTTTCTAACTTTAGGTAGTTCTGGTCTGGTATTTTGCATAATAGAGGCAAAGCTGATACGGTGTTTTGGAAGGTGATTTTAGAATTACTGTTGTGTTTGAATGACCACAGAGCCATATAAAGACTGTGTGCTATGTAATCTTCTGAGCAGTTCTTCAGTGGGGGGTAAATTATTTTTGTGCTGTGGTAGTTTTAGAGTTAACACTCTAGCTTTATTTGAAATTATAAATAAAGAACTTTATTGGATACAGAAGAACAACAATAGATAAGTCTATACCATTCAATTTGTTTGCTGTTTAGGATAAAAGTCTGCTGTATAAACAATTTTCTCTCTTCTCTTGCTCTGGCCTCTTGTTCCTCCACCCTAACTGAAGCACAAACCTTGGCTGAGTAGATAACAGTGGGTGTGATTTCTCTCTGGAAGAGCTACTACTTTGTTCCCCTATCTGGGGAGGTGCGTGTGTGTGTGTATAATGACATGAGTGCTTTTCTAGTGTTATTTCTAAATTGTAAATATGTGTAAGTATATTTTTTACATAGGCATTGTATTATATGCTTTTAGAGTTAGCTTGCTGTAAATGTTTTGTTTGCTTCCAAGTCTTCTGAGCTAGTCTGGCGATTTTATTTGGGGGTAATTTTAAACCCCCTACATGTGTGTAGCAAAGGGTAAAGTAAGTCAGATATGTTGTCTGTTGCCTTTGAGAGTAACATCTAGATGGAGAACAAGTCCTGATATTAGTAAAGGGGTCGTTCTGCTCTTTCAAAAACAGCATAGGGAGTAAAAAGAAGCAGCAGCTGACCTTTTGCCAGTGATAATGCATTCATCAGTCTCTTCGTACAGCTCAATATGCAAAGCCTTTATGAAGTTCTTTCATTTGAGTGACACATGTCAAATGAAGCGCTTAAGGGATATCTGGCATCGTATTTACAACAATTACATGTTTGATTGCACAGAATG
Organism: Pogoniulus pusillus; assembly: GCF_015220805.1. Classification (NCBI taxonomy): domain Eukaryota; kingdom Metazoa; phylum Chordata; class Aves; order Piciformes; family Lybiidae; genus Pogoniulus; species Pogoniulus pusillus. Next base: position 35,433,752 of record NC_087269.1, read on the forward strand.
TAGTATCAAACCATGCCAGCAGCTCCTGTTAATGTCAAAAGATGAAATCAAGCCCAACTCCCAAGCATATTTTACAGACTTTCTAGAGAAGTCATTCTGTTGTATCCTGTCCTTGTTTTTGGTTCTTTTTCCCTCTAACATAAATGTTTCTTCTGTTTTCAGTCCTTGGATGGGTATTTTCAAGTTGTATAGTCAATACAGTATTAAATAATTAATCTCTCTATATTGGTCCCATATGCTCAGACTTCTCTGTGTGACCTACAGTGACATTCGAAGTTGACTTTGGGGTTTCTGTTACAGCTGACAATCATGGGGAACAGGGTACTATTGATGTGGTTGTGTTTATGCTCTTGCTCATGTCTGTGCCAAAAGCAGCTATCAGCACCTGCATTTGTGTGATCTCTCAGTAACTTCACTCAGATGAAATGTTTTACTTTTCAGGAAAGAATCCATAAAGTTGCTTAAAAATATTGAAAGCCTAGAGTGATTTACTATGTCATACATGGCATTTATTGGTATTGTTGTGGAGGCAGGGAATTAATGATGACGAGTCAGGAATTTAAGAAGGTGTGTCAAGCCCTTCAGATGAAAGAATCTACAAGATACTCTGTCTTCCAGATAGTAGAAGACAGTAGTACTAAAACAGATCAAATAGTGTATTTTCTATTACTGATTTTCAACCTTATTATTTGGTGTCAGAGTCTGGCCTAGTGATGGTTTCTTTCATCTTTACAATGCTTAGGGAATTTGACATGCCCCGGCCTTGAAGAAAAGCTTTTTAATTCAACTCAGCCCACAATGTGTGTTTTTGGGATCTCTGATTGTTCCTTTTCCCAGCGGTGAGGTTCTGTTTAGTCCTCATTCATGGCAAGTGCCCAGTCGACTCATCTTCTGTCCTTTTTTGTTTTCTGCTTCAAAGACTTCATTTAGATTGACATTCATGAGCAGGTCGTCTGCATTTTCACCTTCACAATGCCCTCAAAATCAGCTTGATGTTATGCCATACGCATAACTTATCACTTATGCCATGACAGTAAAGCTGCACAAAGATGTCTTTAACATTATCCAGGGTGAGAAGAGAATGATTTTTTACTGTGTCACTATTTCATTCTCACTGCTTATCACCGTACAGACAGTTTGTCCATGAAAATCACCTGATGTGTTTAATAACTGTTGTCAGAACATTGACCAAACACTAAGGATATTTTAGAACCCACTTTTCTGCTATCTCTCATCTCAACTTGCGAATAACTTCAGTGTAACAAATGGCAGACAAAGATGTAGAAATGGCATTGCTCACTGGTAGCATGTTGATGTCAAAAGCTGAGTAGAGGACCTTAGTCTTTGTGCCTGTTAATTCATTCATTAGCACCTCTACTCTTGTTGTCAACAAGGCTGAGTACTTTTTCCATCGTTAGTCCCCAGAAACTGCAAGAAGCAGGCCATGATCCTACTTTCTCTGAGGTCAGAGGGCAAATGTTTTATTGGCTTCTTTGGGGCTGGTCTTCTCCCAAAAGCAGACATGGGGAGAGCTTGTACACTTTGAAAGATTCTTCTGTTACATGTTGTGATTTTGGTACCTGTTTCTCCTTTCTGCCACACCACAACCCTTGCGTAGGGCTTTGCAATTTTGTTTTTCAAAGAAGAGGAAATAGGTGATGCATGTTTGGTGGGCAAGGGTAATTTGTTTTATATACCAGTCTTAGAAGAGCTAGGGATATAAACAGCAATTGTGTCTTCACTGCTTTCTTAATTGGAGCTCACAAACAAATACTTGTTTTCCAGGAAACTACTGGGTCACAGAAATTACCTAATTATTTTTAGACAGAGGTAGTAGATAAGAGCATGAAACTGCTGAGCACTGCCTCAGTCCTTTCAAAGAGCTGTCACGTGAAAAGAAAAAAACAAACACAAAACCCAAGCCAAACCAACAAAGTATGAATATTTTCTGTAAAGATTAATAACCTGCATCTTTTAAACACAGCTTTTGAATAAGAGTTCAGTTTGAAACAAGTTTAATCTGAAACAACTTCTGATTTTTCTATTAAAATAAGATTGGATAAAAGATATAATTTTTACATATATTTTTTAAATTTTCACTTTTGACACATTTATGAAAACAAAACCATGATAAGTTTATATAAAACAAAAATTGAAAAACGTGTTTCTCAAATTACTGTTTCTGAAATGATTATTAATACATTTCCCCCTGCAACATTTCTCTTTTTCCTCCTGTTTTATCATCTGCTGAGGATAAAACTCGTGACAACTTGACAAACTCATGTTCTTTTATGTGACTGAAATATATAATTTTGATGGAGAGAATGTGTACAAGTTTTTTTTCTGCACGTTGCTCTTGGCATGATTGGATTCAACTTTGTTTTTCAATGACAGTTGTTCCAAAGAAATTAAAAAACCTACTTGACAGTGTCTCACATTTGGATGCCACTTAGATTTATTTCTTCTTTATCACGTGGCTGTCTTTCACTGTAAGACAAACATCTTTCACTCTTGGTTTTGTAACTAGCAAAGGTGATAATTTCAAAGGAAATTCAAGTAGAGTCATTCAGAGGTAAGAGATTTACACTTGACTGTGAAGTAATTGATAAAAATGGTAATACTGTGATTACTGAGAATGTTTACCCATATTGAGTCTATTATTATTAGCCAATTGCCAGAGAATGGGCTTTGCAAATAGAACCACATTAAATAATTGTAATATGAGTTTGTAAACCAGAGTTGCAGCACAGTCAGAGTGTAGCAAATTACATTGCTGGTAAAGTAAATACATAGTTATGCCTCAGTGGCTGGAAAGTGTCTCTGTGCTCTGACTGGCACAGACCCATTTAAGAGCAGCAATCTTCACATTTTGGAGCATTCATAGTTTGCCAGTATTGTTTGTAATGGAGAGAAGAAAATGTCCCTAAGGTCACTTTCATTTTCTTGCATTAAGGTAAAGGCCTGTGAAAATGGATTAAGAGTGGTACTTAAATTGCAAAAGCGTCACTGTAAAGTGTATTGGAAGTGAAAATGGCTTTTTTTCCCCCATATACCAGTTATTGTGCCCATTAGGCAATACACTGATTTTTTTTTTAATGCCTATCAGTAAAATATGGTGGATACAGATGAATCACTTCTGTCTTTCCTATTGAATTATGCATCATTCTACTTGGAGCATAACATTAGCATTGTTCTCTTGAAAAGAAATTCTGTATTTTTTTTATTAAGAAATGAAAATATATTTGTACTTGTGCTGAAAAATATAGGTTTAATCCTTCATATCAGCCTGATAGCCTTTGAAAAGGATATAAAGATAAATGATGGTTGTGCAGTGGATGTGGTTTATCTTGACCTCAGGAAGGCATTTAATGCTGTGTCCCACAGCATCCTTGCAACTGAACTGGGAAAGTGTGGTCTGAACAATTGAGTAGTGAGGTGGATATGAACTGGCTGCAAGAAAGAAGTCAGAGAGTTGTGGTTGATGTGACAGAGTAGTTGGAGGCCCATATCTAGTGAAGTGCCTCAGAAATCAGCTCTGGGACCAGTACTATTCAATATATTCATCAACAACCTGCATGAGGGCACAGAGGACATTGTTAGCAAGTTTGCTGATGACATCAAACTGGGAGGAGTGGCTGACACATCTGAAGGCTGTGCTGCCATTCAGCCACAGATGGACAGGCTGCAGAGTTGGGTAGGCAGAAACAGGATGAAATACAAGGACAAGTGTAGAGTTTTGCCTCTGGGAAAAAAAACAACTCCATGGACCAGTATAGGTTGGGAGCTGACCTGTTGAATAGCAGCGTAAAGGACAGAAACCTAGGGCTCCTGGTGAACAGAAGGATGACCATGAGCCAGCAATATGCCCTTGTGGCCAAGAAGGCCAGTGGCATCCTGGACTGTATTAGAAGGGCTGTTGTTAGTAGGTTAGAGGTTCTCCTCCTCTCTACTCTGCCCTGGTGAGGCCACATCTGGAATATTGTGTCCAGTTCTGGGCTGCTCAGTCCAAGAAGGACCTCAGGGAAAGAGTCCAGCACAGAACCACAAAGGTGCTGAAGGGAGTTGAACATCTGCCTTACAAGGAAAGGCTGAGGGAGCTGGGTCTGTTTGGCTTGGAGAAAAGGAGACTGAGAGGTGACCTCATTCACGTTTATAAAAATGTGAAGGGGGAGTGTTGGGAGGACGTGACCAGGCTCTTCTCAGTGTTGTTCAGTGGTAGGACAAGGAGCTAATAGGTGGAAACTGGAGCATAGGAGGTTCCATGTGAGCTGTAAGGGTGCCAGAGCCCTGAAACAGGCTTCCCAGAGAGGTTGTAGAGTCTCCTTCTCTAGAGACATTCAAAACTCACCTGTATGTGTTCCTCTGTGACCTACTCTAGGCAGTCCTGCTCTGGCAGGGGGGCTGGACTGGGTGATCTTTTGAGGTCCCTTCCAACACTTACAAGTCTGTGATTCTGTGACATTAGCTTCATTAACCTAATTGAAGTACAAAAAATCACCAACCACAATATTAAATGTGTCCAAAGCCAGAATAAAGATTATAGGGAAGATTTTCAATGGCATGTGGTGGTTAGCATTTCCTTTTGGAAACCTCTTCTGCTTTATTGTGGTAGAATGAGCTCTTTTAAGTTAATTCATAGTTATTCTATTAAGTAAGCAGTCTGACCTTTATTAGGTGAGTACTGGCAAACTGCAGAACCAGAGCAGTTCTGATTTTATAGATATATAAATACATAAAATGTGTTATTATTTTCCACAGAACTATCCAACACTTTTAATTACATTTTACCTATTCTGTAAGCATAAATTACAATTTGTTTGCTGTGATGTACAGCAGTGGCCTGTGATGTGCTCATGGTGTAGTGTTTGCACAATACTGGGATTGATTTGAATGCAGCCCAAATTCAGAGGGTTTTTCTGCAGGGGAGCCAGTGAGGATCCCATTGCAGGAACATGGGACAGCTTCTGGAAGAAAAAAGCTTCCAGGCCTGGTTCCTGGGGCTCAGAGAGGTGAAGAAGGATTTGTAACAGGGATTTTCGTGGCAACAGGCTCAGGAGAGATGCCAAGATAAAAAGGGAAGATGAAGGACAGAAAATGTCTCAGAGAGGCATCAGGAGGAGCTGCTGAAAGCTGTCTTAAGGTTGGTGCAGGGTCTTGGAGAAGGACCTTGAGCTACTGCCTTCACACTCTACTGGGGGCATGCAGAAAGCTGGAAGAGTTGCTTGCTGCTGGTGCTTGAGGAGTGACTGGAGGCCCTGGTAAATATATAGAGCTGCAAAAGGTGTGAAAGGATGGCTTTAGGAGCCAGCCGTTGCCCAGAGAGGGCTGAGAGCAGCAGTGATGCCCACATCTCTCTGTGAGCCAGTCCCCAGGGTGGCAAATATCTTGCAAACACACTTGGGCAGAAAGTTTTGCTTGTAATCAGGGGAGAAGAGCTGCCTTTTAGCTTGAAGCTTAAATGCAAAGGCTAAATCAACGCCACACATGACTTGGCCTAAAGTGATGGACATCAGATGGAGCTGCTCTTTTACTAGTAGTAGAAGTTTTATTAACGTGAAAGATCATTTTTTACCTGCTATTAATTATGCAATAAGGACTGATGGAACGGACAAAACAGATTGAGTGCAGTAAGTGCAGAACACACAGATTTCCCTGGAAACGCTTTAATATTTCATGTGGAGATTGTTTTTATGAGCAGCTGTGTGGTCGCAGCAGGTATTAGCTACAGCGGGTTGTAGAAAGGAGTGTGATGCCCTCTGCTCCCCCCACCCTGTGCAGTGAGTCACACTCAGTGCCTGTGGAAAGCAGCATGCAATTCCCTCTCTCCTTTCACGTGTAGGTTGCACTTCTCCATGGTCACTGTGTTTAGCCTCTGGGAGCAGAATGTACCTCCACTATTTCATAGAACCACAAAATGGCTTAGGTAGGAAGGGACCTCAGAGGTCATCTGCTGTGACCTTTCTGCCATGGGCTGGAGCACCTCTCAACTTCATTGCTCATCCAACCTGGCCTTGAACACCCTCGGGCAAGAGGCATCCACAGCCTCTCTAAGCAACCTGTTCTAGAGTCTCACCACCCTCATACTGAAGAACTTCTTCCTAAGGTCCAGTCTAAACCTACTCTCCTTCAGCTTCCGACCATTTATTTCTCTGTTTCTAATTTCACACTACAAACTTCCAGGAGTGTGGTTCCCAGCCCGGGGTGGCTTGCTGTGAGCTCCCTGGTGTTGAATGTCTCAGGGCAGCCAGGAGGCCGGGCAGGAGATGCTGTGCCCTTTCCTCTGAGAACCCGATGGAGAGAGCCAGCGTACAGGGAAGCCCTGTTAGGCTTTTGCTCCCGGTAAAGCCCAGCCCACAAACCAGCAGTGGAGGGGCCGTGGTAGCCATTTGTGAGCAGCACATCGGTGAAGCGGCGGCAGGAAAGTGAACCTGGAGCTGGCCTGGTGACCACAGCAGCTCCCTGGGTACAAGTGCTCCAGCACAGGACTCCAAATCTGCTTTGTGAGTGTGAAGGGTGTGATTTGAAACCTTGTGTCTTTTGGGCTGACTAACCTCAGTGTGCCCGGCAGGCCTCACTGCTGCAGGGCACGCAGGGGAGGGCAGGAGTTCCTGCCAGCCTTTGCCCCAGGCAGCCATTTTGCTTACCTGGAGCTCTGCCTCACGTCCCCTGCTCCGGGGCTGCTGGCCTCAGGCAGCCATGTGCCTCGGGCTCCCCATATGCAGTGACCAGGGGGTGACTGAGACAGCCTCAGGTGACTGAGGCACCCCATGAGCAGTGACCATTTTCCTGAGGTGGCTGGGGTGCTGGTTTGGATCTCGGAGGGGACAGTGTGAGCTGGGGAGTGTTCCTGGAGAGGAGAGCGGCAGTGCTAACATCTGAGAGCAGGAATTGATGACAGGCAAGAGACAAGTGGGCAACAAGGAGCAGCTCCATGCTGCTCTCTGACCTGCTCTGCATGTGAGCAGAAGTCGGCCCTCAGGGAACGGCCATCGGGAAGGACTGGCATGGAGAGATTCCTGTATCCTCCTGTCACAAGCTTGGTCAAGGAGGGCTGAGCTGGTGGCTGTTCTTCAATCTTGAGGTCTATTTCTACAAAAAGCCTGGAGTTCCACCACAGACAGGAGTTATCTGAGCTGCTGAAGGCTGCACAGACAAGTAATAGTGTTTGCTGAATAATGGAGTTAGAGATGATACTAGAAAATAATGTTTGTCCCCAGGAGTTCCTGGGCAGGCTCTTTGCACTGGTGACTGTCTCCTCCGTGTGAAAAGGCTACTGTGGTTGTGCTCAGTGTGACTGTCTCCTCCGTGTGAAAAGACTACTGTGGTTGTGCTCAGTGTGACTGTCTCCTCCGTGTGAAAAGACTACTGTGGTTGTGCTCAGTGTGACTGTCTCCTCCGTGTGAAAAGACTACTGTGGTTGTGCTCAGTGTGACTGTCTCCTCCGTGTGAAAAGACTACTGTGGTTGTGCTCAGTGTGACTGTCTCCTCCGTGTGAAAAGACTACTGTGGTTGTGCTCAGTGTGACTGTCTCCTCCGTGTGAAAAGACTACTGTGGTTGTGCTCAGTGTGACGGTTTGGGTGGTGTTCCTCCCCCCCACTTTAGAAATCACCCAGACTAGACTCGGCCAGCTCTGGAGATAGGAATGAAGCTTATATTTACAGCTGGCACAACATACAAGCAGATATTTACAGTATATACAGTTATATACAGAAATATACAAAGTAAAAGTTAATACAGAAACACAACACTCCTCCCAGAAACCTGAGTCCCCAGGAGGGGCTCCCAACTGCCCTTCCACCTTCTCCCAACCCTCTCAACCTTAACCCAGTCTCAAGGAAGAATGGAGGTTCAGCCAAGAGGTTATGAAGCAAAGTAGGTTAGGCCAAATGGAAGATGAGGTTAGGGAGTAAGATGCAGCTCAGCCAGCAGCCCAAGCAAGAGTGGTGCTGAGTGTCATATCTATGTTTTGGCTTATGTTTTTATATATCTCAGCAAGCCTATGAGCAAAGCAGACATCACCATTGTTTTCTTTCCACAGCCTGTGATCTAGTTCTTCTCACCAAAACATTCTAGCCTGCTTCAAACTAGCACACTCAGTAACCAGACAGCAATGCAGTGTAGAGATGAGAAAGTCCAGAGAGATGGCTGGTCAAGCTTGTATGGCAAAGAGAAATAATGCACAGGAAAAAAAAGGGTTTTCATGTAGGATGTATTTTTTTGTTATTTCAAGGCATGATTTAGCTAAGCATCCAAACCACAGAGGAAAATAGAAGCTTTTCAATTTTTTTTACTTATAAAATAAACCATAACTAAAGCTATTTTGTGTTTTTCTAAGAGGCTTGTGGTTAATTTGACAAGTTAGACTTGTGTCAAGATGATTCTCAGAATGAGAAAGGAATGAGGACTAGCTCCTGATAGAGGGGAAAAAAAGACAACATTTTAAAAAGAAAGAAAAGTAAAGCAATTTAGAATAAAAGACATCAAATTAAGCACAACAAAACCACTGAACTATGCTTTGGAAGGACTGCTTTTTAGAAATAAGCCTTGTGTTTCTTTGTCTTCATATACTGACATTTTGAAGAATGGAGATGATGTTACTTTTGTCATTTGTCTATGATTTAATCTAAATTTCAATCACACACAAAAGGTTGTAAATAAATAAATATCTGTCCTTATTTTTGATATTGTTAAGAAGTCTGATCAGGCAATGGGAAAACTCTTTGAGTGCACAAGGAAGGAAGAAATCACTGAGGAGAGCAGAGAGAAAGAAGTATGAGGCTTCACTAATTAAGATAGCAGAGAGAGGAAGAGGGAAGGCATGAGTTCAGAAGAGCCTTGCAAGCCTAGAAAGTGATGATCAAGAATAAGATAGGAACAGATAATAGTATATGAAGAGAGACAATGACCAGACAAGAAATCAGTGAGAATTTCAGATGCTGAATGGTGCTGAGCCATAGCAATGTCAAAGGAAAGTCAGACTCTGTCATGGTGTGTGGGAGAGCTGAATGCTGGTGGACCCTGCTTGTGGGTCCTTGAATACTCCCAAAAAGTCAAATGTAGTGTCAGCCACAATGCCTTCTTTCTTTGGTGTATTAAAGGCTTTGTCTCTGCTCTCTAAGATTGTTTCCCCCTGTGACTGGTCTAGTCTGGATTTGTTTGTGTGTGGGACTTTTCTCGAAGACTTTTCCCACACAGGCCTGAAACATTTTGGGGCCTGGCTGCTTGGTTTTTCTGCATCACTGGTATTGAGAGTGGCAGCTTCCCAAACCGTGTGTTTAAACTATACTCTCTCTGTGAGTACTGTTAGATCTGGTGACCAAGCAGTCATGGGCAGAGCAAGGGGACACAGTCTCAAGTTGTGCCAGGGGAGGTATAGGCTGGATGTTAGGAGGAAGTTCTTCACAGAGAGAGTGATTTGCATTGGAATGGGCTGCCCAGGGAGGTGGTGGAGGCACCATCCCTGGGGGCGTTCAAGAAAAGACTGGATGAGGCACTTGACTGGATAGGGCTGGGTGCTAGGTTGGACTGGATGACCTTGGAGGTCTCTTCCAACCTGGTTGATTCTACAATTGTACTTACTACTGTGAACAACATGAAAGAATAACCAGTGCTTTGGGACAATATAACACTCTTATCCTTGTCTGGCAGAAAGTTTGAACTGTAAACATTACTGAAATCTGAGTAGCCTTGCAACCACTTTGCAGATTTGAGAGAGACTGTAAGGCTCCCAGTCTGATAGGGGAATATGGTGCCCCAGTGCTCCCTGGGGAATACTTTAATGCTCTCAGCTGGCAGTGCGCTTTCACTGGCTGTGGGTCCTGCCTCCTCCAGCTCCCACAACAGTCTGAAGTACAGTCACAGCATGCATAATTCAAATAAATAATGTGAGCTGAAAACCAGGCAAGAAATAAACTCATCTTTACTCTTACATGCACATGGTCTTATCTAATACCTAGGCATTTTCATTTGAATTTGGGTGAGATTTTCAGAGAACTCCCTTGTCAGCTACTATTTCTGTGTGTCTATGTGAGGCAATTTTCCTTACTGGTTTTAGCTAACCTTGTGGATGCCTCCAGGAGGGAAAAGAAATCATACAATTGAACTTTCTTTTATATAATAGTTGTTGTAAGGCTGTGTTGAAAAGAGATGTTTCTTTTGCTACAATAAGCTCTCAAGTCAAATTCAGCTATTCAAGTTCATAACAGTATGAGTTCTGTTTTATTGATGTGCATTTATGTGGGAAAAAAATGAGGTAGAACCCTGTGCAAGGCAGCGTCCTCCATTTGGTAGGTATGGATGGCAGTCTTTATCCATGGGTTTGTAACTTGAAATTGGGATGCACTGCAGCTTTGGGGGTTTTGTGTAGACTCAGTTTAAAAAGCATCTGGGTCCTTTCTGGATGTATACTCTCTCCACATTATTGCTTAGCATTCTGTTTGCTGCTACTTGCATTTGCAGGGGTGTAGCACTTACTTCCAGATTCTGAGTGCTGTATTGTCAATGGCACTGACTTGAGTCATGATTGCTTCCAACAAATGCTTTTTAAAATTTCTTCTTGTTTTCAGCACTTACATCATTCAGTCAGCTTTTAATCCATTAACTATATATTTTAAGGCTTTAAAAACCTTACAGGATTCTGACTCTCTTGCATTTCTGTTCTTGTCTTTTATCAGCCTAACTTGTAATCCCATAAAAGAACGAGATGTCTTGGACTCTGCAGAAACTGCTCATGGAAAATGGACTGCGACAACATTTGGAGCAGCTGTTTTGCTTGAGAGTTGAAACATGGAATAATGTAAGTAAAAAACACTTTCAACTTTTTCAAGTCCTTTAGCATTTTCCGATACACCAACATTAACCTGCCTGGATCTTTTCTAAGTGTGCTATGCATGCAGTTGATGGAAATTTGCATGGCACTTTTGCCAGCTTCACAGGTCTGGGTCTTTGGATAGAAAAAAAAAATTATTCAGACCTTGAGGATAAGAGCAATGTGTGGCACCAGCTTAACCTGTTTTCACTAAGTTCATTCTACCTGTAAAATGTGACAAGTTTGCATTTTCAGCAAAACATGCATTTTTTTACTACATTGCTGTTTCATTCCTCATGATGCTGAAAAATTAGGAGGTAGAGTAAATCTGTTTTTCTTTGCAAATATGTTTTTTTCCTCCCATTAAGCACCTGAGGACACAAACTGACCTGAATTTGCATTTTTCTTTGCCTTTTCTTTTTTTTTTTTCATTCTCATAAGTCTTTCCTTTACAGCTGGTGAAAAAAATGAGAGCCTCGCTTATGAAATAAGTTAACTTATTGCAGGTTTAAGTCTGTCCATATGAAAAAAAATAACCAAAGAAAAAACTGAACCTACTATATTCTGTAACACAAAGGAATTCAAGTGTGGAATGCTTATAGTATGGTAATCAGGTAGCTTTTCTCTTGCTTGTGTATTTATTTGATCTTAAAGGGAAAAGATGTTAATTCTTCCTAAGTATCCTGTCCCTTTTGTTTCTTCAACAATTAGTGGAGAGTTAAGGTTTCAGAAACAAATTGTGTATGAAAAATAACTATGCACAGGCAATACAAGGGCAATGCCAGAGTCATAAGGAGTTTTTTGTTTCCTTTGCATGTTCATTTGTTTTATTAACTCTGATTTGTTTATCACTTGTGGCTTTTTTCCTTGCATTTATTTGGCTTATTTTACTCTGTGCGGTGGTAAGTAGATAGAATGCCAACATTGGTGGTTCTGTTTCCTACTGGATACTTCCTTTCTTCTGAGGTGGAAGTGTGCTTCAGCTGTGTAGCTATCAAAGTACCATGTGATCCTATCCTTACTGTGCAGAGGAAAAACATGGCTGCACATGGCTGACTTCTACGGAAATTAGATCAGTTGTGGGCACACTAAAGCTTCAGCATCAGTGCAGAGCAAACTAAAATGGAAGTGGGAGAAGGAATTAACATGTAAGATGATCATCTCTAACGATTAGCAATAGCATCAGTTTTACTTCTTTATAAAAGTCTTCTGCTAGAAAACAAAATCACGTGAAGAATGTGCACTAATTCTGTCAGTGGCAAAAAGTTTTCTCCTCACACTACTAGAAATAAGGTCAAGCGCTTTTGGGCTTTGTAAAAACCCTCCTTATCTTTTACCGTGAAGTCTCTAATTGTGATACAAAGGACCAAATATTTAGTCTTAAATATAATGATATGTATTTCTCATGTATCAGAAATGAACAAGAGAAGAATAGGACATTCAAGTGCACACTACAATTTTATTTAGCACAATCACATCACAGAAGATTTAAACATAATCCTTAATTCTCTGGAGTGCAAGCTATTGTTTCTTACCCAGCACAGCACTTAAATGCATACTTACCTCCAAGCATTTACATAGTTCTGCTGAGATCCCCGAGGTATATTCATAAACTTAAAAATGGAGCAAACCCACAAATGTGTTGTTAATTCAAGGATAGGATGCTTTTAACTCAGCTTTTTTTTTCCCCATTTCGTGCCTTTACATTTTTTTTATTATTTAGCTATTATAATGTAGACTTTGCTGATCTCTCATGGGACTTTCCCACATGTATTGTCACACTGCCTATCCAGGCAGAGCAGAGCACCAGGGGAATTGTTAGTGTGCACATTAAAACCTTCTTGCAACCACTGAATATTTAATTGCATTTTAGACTAACCCAGCTGTGCACTTTTTGACAATTCCAGGGTCAACCCCTCTACACCAGGCAAAACATATTTTCCTGTCAGTGCTGATGTTGCAGTAATTGTAGACATACTGCACTAGATATGATGGGACTATTGATTGTACAAAACACGTTGAGTGGCAGATTGCTGGTGAACCAAAGGATATGGCAAAATATAGTATTAGCCAGAAGTACTTTAACTTTGCATGCCATATTAACACACTTAACATTGCTTCTGGTTGCCAGACAAGATCAGTTGTAGCCCTTTTGACCTGGCACTGCTGCATAGCTGTACATCAAGATAAAAGGGAGCCCTAGGAGCCTAATGAGGCAGCCAGGAATCATGTATCTCTACCTTAGTGAGATATTTATTTCCATAGTGGATTTTTTTTTTGCCACCTGTGCATTGTCATGGTTTATGGTAGTCTGTCATGAGTATTTTAGATTAATTCTAGGAAATACAGTCATGACTAATGTCTCAGCATGTGATGGTTTGGGTGTTACCTGCCCCTCCCCCCCCCCCCCCCCCCCCACATACTTTGTAAATCACCCAGACTAGACTCAGCCAGCAGCTCTGGAAATTGAATGAAGTTTATTATTTACAGCTTAGCACAATATACAAGCAGATATTTACAGTATATACAGTTATATACAGAAATATACAAGGTAGAAGGTAATACAGAAACACAATTCCCCTCCCAGAAACCTGAGTCCCCAGGAGGGGCTCTCAACCGCCCTTCCACCTTCTCCCACCCCTCAGCCTTACCCCAGATGTTGCCTTGTGCCCCAAGGAAGAATGGAGGGTCGGCTCTTGTTCTTATACATCTCAGCAAGCCTATGAGTGAAGTAGACATTACCATTGTTTCCCTTTCACAGCCTGTAATCTAATCCTTCAAACTAGCACGCAGCATATGCTTAACTTAGCATATGGTTTATATTTTCTTGGGGTTTCTTTAGCTCATGAAGGTAGTAGTACTTCTATGCATGTGCAAATCAAAAGGTTTAAATTCTGTCTTTCTTAAAGTTCAAGTGTAGAACTGTGTGTTTAGTAGTCTCTTCCTATATGGTTGGCACACCTGCACTTCGGTATTTGGGTTTTATTCTTTGCCAAGTAGGTAAAAATTGAAATAGGCTGCAGTGAGCCAGGCAATAAAATACGTATGGACATTTATTTATAGCAGTTCCTTTGCTCTACTCAGTCACAAAGATAATGAAAATACTTCACAATGTAACCTGAAGATTTTTTTCTGACCCTTTGCCATTTAGGAGTTGCCCAGCCTCTCTGGTAGGTGCTCATTTATCTTTCCCATTTCTCCATAGGTTTCATATTACTTTTTTTGCACATAACATAGTACTCTTTATGTGTATAATGGAGGCTTTTGACAGTTTCATATATATTGAAACCTTTCCATGGGGAATGATTTAGTATAACAGGGTTTATGTTGTTAGGATCAAAATTGAGTGTATGCTTCTGATCTGCTTGGTCTCTTCTCCCAGGCAACCAGCAATAGAACAAAGGGACACAGTCTCAAGTTGTGCTGGGGGAAGTATAGGCTGGGTGTTGGGAGGAAGTTCTCCACAGAGAGAGTGATTTGCCATTGGAATGGGCTGCCCAGGGAGGTGGTGGAGTCACTGTCCCTGGGGGTGTACAAGAAAAGACTGGATAGGCACTTAGTGCCATGGTCTAGTTGACTGGCTAGGGCTAGGGCATAAGTTGGACTGGACAATCTTGGAGGTCTCTTCCAACCTGTTTGATTCTATGATTCTATGCTTTGTCACCAGCTCCATGAAAAGAATTCTACCCAAAATGTCAAAACCCTTTGTTCCAAGTGCTGTATTTTCTTACTTCTTTTCATTTTGCCATGGGTTTTTCACTACAAGTGGGAGCTAAAGAGTTCTATTATTTACAGCATCCTTTTGGTGGATGACATCTAGCTTTGTCTAAAGGAGTCATGTGAGATGTACCAAATAGAGAGAAAAAAGAAAGTGAAGTCCAGGAGAGTGGCCATATTGCTACCCAAAGCTGTGCCAGGGTGGTGGTCTCGGTTGTGCAGTGAGAACATCATGAGTGTAGCACTGTATGTGCTGATGAGGTCCTGCTGCTCTTCAGATAGAGCATAGTGTGAAAAAAAAACACAACAGAACACACCTTTTTTTTTCTCCCCCTGTAAACTGTTATCACAATGCTTTCACTCTGTGCTCTTAATTTCTGCTGTATTGCCTGCAGTCCAGAAATGATCCATAAGGAAAAGAAAGATCTTCCCAGAGGATGACTAGAGTAGTACAAAGTACCACAGTAGTACAAAGTACCACTCCAATGGAAGTGAGATAAAAAAAATGATTTTGATACTGTGGTTTTGTTGCTTGCTGGGTTTGAAGTCTGCAAAGTCTGACTATTTAGCACTTTGTTGTGCATCTTTTGAATAAATGAAAGATATTGTTTTGATTCACATAGAAACCCTGAAAGGATCAGGAAAAAAGGACCAATTCCAGCAAGTAAATGACATAATTAATTGACTTGTCTCTTTTTTGAGTTTTTCCCAGTGGTCTTCAGGGAGCAAAACAGTTGGTGAGGAAGACCAGCTAGTGAAATAAGGGGGGTTTCTGTGTATTTTACCTCAGCTATCCACCTTACCTCTCACCTCTGCCAATGTAGGTGTTACTTTTTAACTTGAAGTCTTTCAGCTTCCTTTTAGCAATGGGGACAGCTTAGTGTTTTTACCACTTAGCTGCTGATATTTCAAGTTAAAAAATGTGAGGAGCCTATTTAGTCCTTTACAGGCAGCTGCTGCTGCTGAAGGACAATCTATTGCTATTGGAACACAGAGTGAAGGAGCAGCTTTGTGCATAACTGGAGATCTGTGAAGGGACAGGGCCTTGAAGAATTGGGGAACAGTCATACCTTGTTGACCTAATGGAAAGAATTATCTCTTCCCTTGTACTTTAAACTGGTTGACAGCAAGATAGCTGAAGCGTGTTCTTAGTGGCAGCATGAAACAGACACTGCAGTGCAGTAAACTCAAAACAGAAATGAATGGGCTGACAGCAGTGTGGAGGTCTGCTGTGGCTTTTTAGATGTGCATGTAATACTTGAAAGTAGTTGTAAATTCAGGAGTATACTTTTCTTTCAAATTGTGTTGGATCTTCTCCTGCCCAGCATGGTAGCTCTGTTTCTGCAACCATGTACTTCTGCTGAGCTCTGCACTGGGAGCCGGCGTCCACTGTGACATCTGAGGATGAGGAACTGTAGAGGGTAGCAGGCCAGTGGAGCAAGCAGGGAGGTGGAACACTGGATAGCAGTGATTCAGCAAAGGGTCATACGCCTTTGGCAATGCAGCCCATGCCTGTAACCACCATGAAGGTTTTTCTAAGAGGTGAGTTTAAAACTGAGTCATCTCCATCCATCTGACTCCTTTTTTTGTCTTTAAAACTGTATTCACAGTCTCTGACACTTATCACTGTGTGACTAGTCAAAACACAGTCATTAGACTCAGTAATTGTAACTGGGAGGAAGAACTAGTCATTATAGAATTATTTGAGAGAGAATTTTTGTCATTTAAGAACTGATAAGTAGCTTCTTAAGAGGCGTGATGAGTTTTAGAAATGAAACCACAGAATTGTTATGGACCATGACACACAAACTGGTATAAGCACCTTGAACACCTAGAAGCTGATTTAAGCACGCACACCCCCAAAACAAAAACAAACCCCAGACAAAAGAAGCCCTAATGTTAACAAGCTGGGTGACAGTACAAAGGTTTTCTTGGCCCCTGAAATTTCACTTGTTTTACTGCTTTGTAGCTAGCAATGTGAATGTGCCTAAGGTGTGCTGTGTTGCCATGTTGGCTTCTTGTATTTTGCACTTGTATTTATTGCTTTTTTTCCCTAAGGTGAAATAGTTTTCCTCCCCAGTCTTGCTTAACTAGTACTTAAGTAGATATTTCATTCTGTGCAAAGATCTAGTTTCATGCCTACTGTGTGCAGGACCAGAACTTTAATACCTGTTAACCTCACTCAACACACCCTTCCCCCAGTGCTTCACATAGTTAAAGGCATACTATGGTGAGTTAATCCCTTTCTAACTTGGCTCTTAGCTACTGGAAGCAAAATGCAAGAGATTTCTTCCAACTAGGATTAAAAGAGAGAGGGACACCACGAGAGAGAAAAGAGAGAAAAACAAGCAAGGCATTTCAGGCAGAAGAAGTGGGGTCACACTTGCTATTAGATAAAAAAGATGCCTGGAAAAGATTCATTATTTTGTGGACAGTTGGAGAATTGTGAGGGGCAAGACACTGTGTCAGAGGAAGGAGAGAAAGGGACATCCAGCATGGGAGATAGAAGTGGAGAATTATGAAATACTAAATCCCCTGACAGTCTGATGTATGTGAATCTGGTCTCATTGATTTTTGTGGGTTTATTTTGCTTGGGGTTTTTTTGTTTGTTTGGGGTTTTTTTTTTGTGATTTTTCGATTTTGGTGCTAGTTATTTTGGTATGATAAAGGAGTAAGTTAAAAAGCAGAGACAGAAATAGCTCTCTTTTCTACTTTTCCTCCCAAAATACTGACAAACCAATATGATCCAAGTATGCTTTTCAGTTTCCCTTGGGGCCCTTGACTATAAAAAGTATATCTATATATATATATAAAGGCTATATAATGTAACCCCAGAAATAGTTTACTTGCCATGTGTGGTACATAGCAAAATAAAATGCTGTGTAAACATTTGGATGTTGAATTTTGTTGCAGTGAATTAACAAGTTAAAAATTATTCAGTGAAAGACAGTGAGAGGGATTTGACTTAGAAATATTGTCAAAGAGTTCCTAACCATCGTGTTGATTGTTTCTGCTAAGGAATTTGAAGGTGAGGTATACCCTTTCTTTCTCAGTGACAAAGATTTGAGGTTCATCGTCTAACGGTGAATCTAGATTAGAGGATGTTATCCAAAAACTGGTCAGACTTGCTTGTAATAGTAAAAGAATTTCACTTTATGTTGTTGACTTTTCATTACTCTTAGTGTCACAAAAATTTGTTCACTTCAAATCTCTCATGTTCCTGAGATGAATTAAATCAGATGCGTTCTGGTTTGATGTAGTATTTGCTCTCTGTTTGCTAGATGAATACCAGCTGTTACAGTCTTTTATCCTCTGAAGGCAGTTAAAGCAGAAAAATAACATAAGTGAATGTGCTTTTTGGTAATGAGAGGGAGGAAAGTGTACATCGCATGACAACAGCAAGCAATCAGGAGAAAGACCAATTTCTCCCCACTTCAAATAGGAAAACTCAAAACCCATGAGGAATGTTTTAATTTAAGGGACATTCATATATAATGTTACTCTGTCTGTCATCCAGTGCAGAGCTCTGATCAGTAGCCTTTCTCCTCTCATCAGTAGCCTTTCTCATCCTACCTTATTTTAAAACCAGGAATTTACATACAATAAAGTAATAATGTATTATTGTATGTTGAAATTAATTGATGGGTCAGCCACACAGATGTAAACATTGCTTGACTTTGAAGAAAATGTTGTTCAGTTGCTTCTCCTGGAGGATTATCACTACAGTGAGGCTAATGGAGCCCAGAGAGGCTGTGGAGTCTTCTTTTCTGTTTTCTGGAGACTTTCAAAACCCACCTGGATGCTTTCCTGTGTGTCTTGCCCTAGGTGATCCTGCTTTGGCAGGGAAGTTGGATTCAATGATCTTTGGAGGTCACTTCCAACCCCTAATATTCTGTGATTCTGTGATCATTGGTTAAGAAGTAATGTGTTGGTCAGAGTGTTTATGATGTCTTTGAAGACAGTGTCGCTTCTCTAGGGCTGAAGAGAAGTTTGTTTCTGCTAAACAGGATTGGCAGATGAGTGGGACTGAGGAAGGAAGGGCTACAATTGTTGATATGTAAACAGTTGTTGAAAATTGAATAATTGTTGTGTCATTGCTATGCTAGGGAGCAATGCCTTGAACATCTGATGCTATGTTTGGTTACAAAACATGCAAAAATTACCTCTATTTAATAGTGTATTTGAAAGAGTAAAAGGTATCTGGGAAAGTTGTATGAGGCCTTAGGCAATCTTAGAACAGATGATCATCTGGTGAGGTACACTTACTTGGTCCTGCATCAGTGATGTAGTATCTAGAAGTCATTTTCAGCCCACATTTCTGTGATTCAGATTATATGTACAACATAAAAGATGGAGAAGTATAAATTGTGTGAAAACCAATTCTGACACTTGGGAGGACTGCATTTTACTGCCCCTCCTCCTCTCCCTCCATGTAAGACAGCTCTGCCTATCTTTATTGGGAGCCTTTCTACAAATGTTACAGAAGAAATCCACTCAAAGTTGCAGCTATTGTTTTCCTCTTCCTTTAGTTCTCCATACTTTTAGGCAGGAGAGTTCTTTAAACAAATATTTTTAGTATCCCAAGTCTCTCCTCTCTTTAAGAATCACAGAATTGTCAGGTCAGGGTTGGAAGGAACCTCAAGGCAACCCCCATGCCATGAGCAGGGACACTTTGCACTGGATCAGGCTGCCAAGAGCTACATCCAACCGGACCTTAAAAACATCCAGGGATGGGCCTTCCACCACCTCCCTGGGCAACCTATTCCAGTGTCTCACCATCCTATGGTGAAGAACTTTTCCTAATGTCTAATCTAAATCTACTCTCTAGTTTGGATCCATTTCCCCCAGTCTTATCACTACCTGGCATTCTAAAAAGTCCCTCACCAGCTTTCTTGTAGGCCCCTTCAGATATTGGAGGGCCACAATAAGGTCTCTGTGGAGTCTTCTCAACACTGAACAACCTCAATTCTCTCAGCCTGTCTTTATAGGAGACATGCTTCAGCCTTCTGATCATCCTTGTAGCCCTTCTCTGGACACATTCCAGCATGTCCATATCTTTTTTTGTGATAGAGATTCCAGAACTGGACTGAGTGCTTCAGGTAGGGTCTCACGAGAGCAGTGTAGAGGGAGAGAATCACCTCTCTTCAAGGTGATGAAAGAGCAAAAGATGACCTTATGCAGGTGCCACACACAAACAATTTGCCATACTTTGGCTGACAAGTACATGCCAAAACTGCCTTGTTACTTTCTTAATTCAGAAATTGTTTGTCTATTAGTGGTTCGATGATTGGCTGTGAAGAGTCATGAAGATATTTTTTTCTGATTGAAAAAAACAGGACACTTTCACCAAGCTGTCTTCTGGAGGCTTGTGGAAGGCTAAACTCTTAAGGGTGCAGCTAAAATTTCCAAATAATCGTGTCAGGACATAAAAAAGTTCCTTCTCTAAGAAGTTAGGCTTCTGTAACCTTAAATATTTAAGCCCACCTTTACTCTCACAACTGTAGAAGAACATTCTCCCATTTCCCTGAAAGACTGAATTTGTCTTACGAGGTTTCCCTGTGGAACTTAAAACAATTTACTTAGAAACATCAAGGTAAAGCTTGCAATTGCTTTACCTTGGGGGCTCACGTATGGTATGCAAAATGCAATAGAAGTTGGGTAGTAAAGTATGAGTACAAAATATGAGCACAAATAAGGTTTTTCTATCTCACTAGTAAAAGTAAAAAGCTTTGCTTAAATTAATAATTTCATTAATTATTACCTGGCATAACATGGCAGTTGTAGAATGCACCAAGAATTGAAGATAAGTTACTCGTCCTGTTGTAAAGCAAGTTAGTATTAACAATCTGCCTGTTTTTCCATGTAATTAAGCAATAATGATCAAAGCTTGATGGTTTTTTTTTTTTGAAGATTAATGATGGCTTTTAAAATTAGTGGTGTGAGGTGAAAGCAAGGACCATTAGCAATAGCAAATTGTTACTATTCCAGAAAACACACTGGGCTGAGTCATTCAATTGCTTTTAGGATTATTCAAATGCTACTTTTTTCTCTATTTGTTAGAAAACAAATTGATGTTCATACATGCTAAGTAGTGCAAAATTTAACATTTTCATGGTAAGCAGCCAAATACAGAGTAGACATAGCTTCCAGGCAGGGTCAGCTCTGAGGACAAGCATAATGACTGTTTCTGGCACCCTTACCTGAAGTCTCTGCTTCTCAATATTTTCACTCCATGGATTCCAGAATTCATTGCTGGCACTTAGTTGTGTTGCTCTCATGAAATTACTCTCCTACAAGGTGGTTAAAGCTAAACTAATGCGTGGTGTTTTCAGGATGAAGTCTTGTACATTGCTGCCTTAATGCCTGCTAAAGGAAGCACATCAGCACTTCCACTCTACTTGTGCACAGTGGGAGAGGTGTTTCTGGGATATTTTTTTTCTCTTTAATAGTTTCCCATTGTTGTTAATATTATCAGATAAAACAATGGGCAGCAAAAAGTTTCAGCAGAAACTAGACATCTGGGTTTTTGCCCCCAGGAAGCTGCAATAGATCTAAAAATTGCATTCTCCAGGCCCTGAGCTCAATCTGGCACTCACTGCAGTCACCAGCATAACTGCTATAGAGTTCTCTGGTACAAAATCAAGATGCAAGCTGTTCCTTTCTCTCTTTTTTTTGCCTCTTTCTTAAAACAGCACAAATCAGAAGTAATTTACTTGAAATCAGTGGCTAAGCTATTCCCAATTCATGCCACACTTAACTCTGCCACATTTCACCATGGGGAATACTCCTGATTCAATTAGGCCTGCTATGAGAGAAATCTTTTTTCAATAAGACTTTTAAAGTGGGGATAGTTACAGAGATTTTACAACTGTTTCTGAAATGTTGTCCCTAAGTTTTAGCTGTGGGAGGTGGGCAAACAGCCTTTGTCCCTTAGTTTGCTGTCTAGGTAGTAACTGTACACCACAGTTAGACAACATTTGCACTAACCTCCTTTTTTAGACATCCTTTTGCAACCAACTGCAAGGGACAGCTTTAATAGTGCAGTGAAAACCAGAAAAGAACAATGCCTGCAGACATCACTGTGAAATACACAAGTATTTCTAATACTAAAAAGTCTTGGGTTTATCTAAAAATGCTGAACCCTTTTATGGCCTACTTATTTCTCCTGGGTATAGATAGATTTGTTTGAGAAATTAAAGAGAAGCTTGATTATCCATTTCTTTCTTTGAAACTGTGATTCTATTTGAAGAGCAGAATAAATCAATAAACTCATTCAGAAGGGTTTCCTGCATAAGGGGGATTAGAGAGTGGATGTTTTTGGTCTGTTTGTTTTTCTTTCTTCTTGAATGAACTCTTCACTTTACTTTTTGTTTCTTTATATTTTGGCTGGAGATTGAGACACCAGAAGCAATCTGTACCTTTCTCAAAACCAGCCAGCAAACCAATCTCTCCTATTCCTGTAAGTGCTACCATTGTTCTGATCTTTAATTCTATTAGTGAAACAGACCTCAGGTTTTGGCAATTCTAAAAGCAAGGTAGTACAGAAGTTGTGCTTTCCTGCGCCAAATGCATAGTATACGGTGGTGTCCTGCAGACATTTATGACTATGAGTAGTTCAATGTGAAAATGATGGAAGCCTTGAAACAACAGCCAGTTGTTAATCACAGTGTGGATATCAAGTCTCATTAGAAATCACATAAAATGATATGCTATGTGCCTTTGTTTTGTTGTACAGCTCTCTAACACGCTGATCTTTGTGCATACTGTTTTGTGGTAGTCAACTGGGAAAATGTCTTTTTAGGATTTAATTTGTGTTTCTTGTGGCCAGCCTGCAGCAAATGCTGAGAGGTTTACAAGTGTGTGCTGGAACCATCTGGAATCACAGAAGTGAGCTGTAGTGCTCTACTTCAGGTTCATAATCCATTTGTAAAAGCCTATGAGCTGTCGCCTTGCACTTTTTAACAGGAATGAAAGGCTGAACCAAATCATACTTTGTGGTGCTAAGTCAGAAGAGAATAGCTCAGGGAAGTCTGCATGGGTGCTGAATCAGATGCCCTATTAGTGTGATATGTGGTAACCGGGAGTGCCTGGCTCCTGGTGTAGTGACACACTGCCTTGATGGCCTTTTAGACTTGTCTCAGCTCAGTGAAAAAGCAGTCCAGGTGCCCCTGAACCACGACTCTGCAACCCTTGAACAGTGAGGCAAGATTAGGTATTGGGCTATCAGAAATTTCTGAGAGTGAAGTATTGGTGAATTCTGTGATTAAATAAAGTTCAGGTAATGTCTTTCATGTGCTGGTCAGACACATTTATTTTGAAATTTGTAATTTTCACAGAATCACAGCACGTGTCTGGTTGGCAGAGACCTCCAAGTTCTTCCAGTCCAACCTCAACCCATCATTTTCTAGCGCTATTGGTGATACAGCTGCTCACTGAGACATTCACTGCACTGGTCGACACAGGCAAATGTGCTTCATTCCTTATTCATTACCTTGCTGTGGAATATAAAGATAAATATATCCAGCTGATTCAAACAAAACAGTTCTCTCTTGTTTGGGTCTCAAGGAGTTCTTTTCCTTTCATTAAGTTTTAGTGCAGCAGTCTCCACACTGGAAATGTATTAAGCATTTCTGTTTTTCCTTCCTGTTTTATTTTTCCCTAAAAAAGTAATGGCTAATTCTTCTCTCATTACTCACAGTAAGCAAAATGAATATTAGATGACAGTATTATGACTGGTGTGAGGGTCTAGGCTGCTAGAAAGCTTTCCTCTTATTTTAACACCTACTAAAGCTATAGGAACACCTACTAAAACTATAAACCAGAAATATAGGAATATGAACAGCATATTCACACCAGCCATAGCAGTTGTTCTTCATTTGAGCCCTGTAAATTTTCTCCACAGAAACAGAAATTTGCCAAAAAAACAGCTTTCAGGCCATATCTGTAATTACTGCTCACACTAAACTGCTGTGAGATGTTGGCAAATGCAACACTGGGATCAGACTGCATGGATTATTGCCCAAGTTTTGAGCCACAAGCTGCCCAGGGCAAAAGGACAGAAAGGTATTTTACCCCCAACAGAGTAAAATAAAAACACTCACACAGGACTGAAGGCTAAATATGAATGCCATTTACAAATATATATAGAAATACAAAAGGTATTCAGGGAGAAGAAATATATACACAAATTAGGCCCAGTTCTCCACCTGGGCTACCAGGCCAAACTCTTCCAAAACCTTCCCCCTGCCTCAGCATCTGCAGGCCCAAGTGCAGGCCAAATTGCCCTTTCCCACCAAGATAGTCCTACCAAGCCTGAAATGCTCTCCCACTAGCCCCAGTGGCATAGCTAGAAATAAGCTTGCCAGCCAAGGCCTGGAGAAGGCTGCTTTCTCCCACAAACCAAGAGCAAACAGCCCATCACATGCACTCGGGGAGCAGAGAGAAGGGAGAGAGCAAGAACTGGCTGTGAACTCTGTTATATAGGCAGATACAGGAAAGCAGAACAGAAGGAACATACGATGTCCTGTGTGCTCCCTCAAGACTTTCTAGTACCTCTGTAGGACTTTCTTTATGGTTATACCAAATAACTGTTAATTTGCTGTAACCTGCAGCAATTATATTGAGTAAAAGGACTATTTGCTATTTATATTTTATTTCCATTGATGATGAGCCTTTCAAACCACCTTCTCAGGATTAAAGGGAGAATAGGATTGAAATGGTGAAATAGAAAGACTCTGGGGGGGACACCTTAGAACTGCTTTCCAGTACCTGAAGAGAGCCTGCATTAATGCTGGAGAAGGACTTTTCATAAGGGTGTCTAGCAATAGGACAATGGGGAATGAATATAAGCTGAGGGAGAGTTAGATTGGATATCAGGAAGAAGTTCTTCAGTGTAAGGGTGGTGGGACTCGGGAATAGGCTGCCCAGGGAGGTTGTAGATGCCTCCTGTCTGCAGATGTTCAAGACCAGGCTGGATGAGACCTTGAGAAGATGAGTCTAGTTGAGAGGTGTCCCTGCCCGAGGCAGGGAAGTTGGAGTAGATGATCTTTAAGGTCCCTTCATCTTAGCCATTCTATGATTTTTTTGAATGGGAAATGGTAAAGACCTTCCCAAAAACTTTATTAAGTTTAAAGCAGATGTTTGAAAGTTCTGGAGATGAGCAGTACAGAAGCTGGTATTTTTGACTGAGATTTAAAATGAGTGTTGTCTTATGCCATTATGCCAGTTTGAAAAGTGATGTGTTTGTTATGACTTTGTGGGTTTTTTTTTGTGGGGTTTTTTGTTTGTGGGGGTTTTGTTTGTTTGTTTGATGGGGGTTTTGTTTGTTTGGGTTTTGTTGCTGTTAGGTGGTTGGTGGTTTTGTTTGTTTGTTTGAATTTTTCCATTTGCCAGATGCATACTGTTGCTATTAAAGCAATGACCACAGCAAAATCAGTTTCTAATCAAGATCAGCTTCCTGCCTAGGATTGTCAGGCTGCCAAAATTTAGGAAAAAAGCCAAATATTAACAAGCTATTTTAGGTGGGTGGTTTTGTTTGTTTGTTTAGTTGTTGGTGGTTTTGTTACTGTTGTTGTTTGGTTGTTTTAAAATGAATTTTATTCTTACAAGTGATTATATTAAAAATCAGTAGTTTTCCTTTCCACATCCATGGAGAATTGTACATAGGCTGCATGTCTTTGAGTCATCTTGGGTATTTCATAGTTAATCATCATCCAGGAGCTCACTTGTCAATGTTTGATTCCAGCTTTGCTGTCTGGAATCTGAACAACTTTAAAAGAAATAATTTTTTTTAAAAAGGAGGTGATGGAAATAAACTATGCCATTTGTCAGCATTTGTTTCAGCTAATTCTGTGCTTGAGAGAGGCTGCTGCTAGTGGCCAACTCAGAGCAGATGGGGATGGGTCTGGAGAGAGAGAGAGTGAGGCCCACAGTCCCTGTGCTGGCTGTCTGGCTGAGATGCCATGTGCTGGAATTATTGCAGGTCATTATGGAGTGTAACTCAGCTTTGCTGCCTCAAATAGCACATTAGCCTCTCTCTTATATGTGACTTTCCAGAATCATAGAATCAGTCAGGGTTGGAAGGGACCATAAGGATCATCTAGTTCCAACCAACCCCCTTGCCATGGGCAGGGACACCCTACCCTAGATCAGGCTGGCCAGAGCCTCATCCAGTCTGGCCTTAAACACCTCCAAGGACGGGGCCTCAACCACCTCCCTGGGCAACCCATTCCATGGCAAAGAACTTCCTCCTCACGTTGAGGCTGAATCTACCCACCTTTAGCTTTGCTCCATTCCCCCTAGTCCTGTCACTATCTGATATCCTTTTTTGTAGGCCCCCTTCAGATACTGGAAGGCCACAATAAGGTCACCTGGGAGCCTCCTCTTCTCCAGACTGAACAGCCCCAACTCTTTCAGTCTGTCCTCATAGGAGAAGTGCTCCAGCCCTCTAGCATCCTTGTGGCCCTTCTCTGGACATGCTCCAGCATCTCCACATCCCTCTTGTAATAGGGGCTCCAGAACTGGACACAGTACTCCAGGTGGTGTTTCACTAGAGCAGAGTAGAGGGGGAGAATTGTCTCCCTTGACCTGCTGGCCACACTTTTCCTGATGCAGCCCAGGATTTGGTTGGCTTTCTGGGCTGTAAGTGCACACTGCTGGCTCATGTTGAGCTTCTTGTCCACCAGCACCCCCAAGTTCCTCTCCTCATGGTTGCTCTCCAGCCAGTCATTGCCCAGCCTGGATTTGTGCTTGGGATTGCCTCAACCCAGATGCAGGACCTTGCACTTGGATTTGTTGAACCTCCTGAGGTTGGCTTGTGCCCACCTCTGCAGCCTGTCGCAGGTCCCTCTGGATGGCATCCCTTCCCTCCAGCATGTCTGCTGCACCACACAGCTTGGTGTTGTCAGCAGACTTGCTCAGGGTGCACTCAGTGCTTCTGTCCATGGCACCCACACAGATGTTGAACAAGCCTGGTCCCAGGACTGATCCTTGAAGGACTCCACCTGTCACTGGCTTCCACTTGGGCATGGACCCATTGACAGCCACTCTTTGTATGTGGCCATCAAGCCAATTCTTTATCCATTTAGCGGTCCAACCATCAAATGCATGTTTCACCAGCTTGGAGACCAGGATGTGGTGTGGGACAGTGTCAGAGGCCTTGCTCAGGTCCAGGTAAATGACATCAGTTTCTCGCCCCTCATCTATGAATGTTGTGACCCGTTCATAGAAGGCCACCAGGTTTGTCAGGCAGGATTTGCCCTTGGTGAAGCCATGCTGATTGTAGCCAGTCACCTCTTCACTATTCTTCTGTCTCAGTAGTGCTTCCAGGTGGATCTACTCCATGATCTTGCTGGGCACAGAGGTGAGACTGACTGGCCTGCAGTTCCCTGGATCCTCCTTCCTACCCTTTTTGAAAATGGGAGTTATGTTTCCCCTTTTCCAGTGAGTGGGAGCTTCACCAGACTGCCAGGACTTTTGGACTATAATACAGAGGGGTTTAGCAACCTCACCTGCCAGTTCTCTCAGTACCCATGGGTGTATCTCATTAGGTCCCATGGACCCAGGTTCTTCAGGTGATCACAAACCTGATCTTCACTTATGATGGGCCCCAGCTCTTGTAGCCTGTGCCTGGCATGATCATGGAGCAGGTCCTCCTGAAGGCTCCGCTAAGGCAAATGGAAAACAAAGCAGAGGTGATTGGTGGTAACCAACAGTGGCTCCATCATGGGCAAATCATGCCTGACAAATTTAGTGGCTTTTTATGACAAAGTCACAGCAACAGTGGACAAGGGAAGTGCAACTGACATCATCTACCTGGACCTGAGTAAGATGTCTGTCCCATACTGGTCACCAAACTGACTTGAGGGGTGGACCACTTGCTGGATGAGGAATTGGCTTGGATGATCACATGCAGAGAATGATCATCAATGGCACAATGTCCCCCTGGAGACCAGCGACAAATGGCGTCCCTCAGGGGTCAGTGCACCAGTGCCAGTACCAGTGCTCTTTAGCATCTTTGTCAGTGATATGGACAGAGGAATCGAGTGCACCCTCAGCAAGTCTGCAGATGACACTAAGTTGTGTGGCACAGTCAACTTGCTAGAGGACAGGGATGCCATCCAGAGGGACCAGAACAGGCTGGAGAGGTGGGGCCAGGACAACCTCATGAAATTCAGCAAGGCCAAGTGTAAGGTCCTGCACCTAGTTCAGTGCCATCACAAGAATAGATACAGGCTGGGTGGCCAATGGCTGGAGAGCAGCCCTGAGGAAAAGGACCTGTGGGTCTGAGTTAATGAAAAGCTCAGCATGAGGCAGCAGTGTGCACACACAGCTCAGCCAGCCAGCTGTGTGCTGGGCTGCATCAACAGAAGCATGGCCAGCAGGGCAAGGGAGGGGACTCTCTCCCTTCACTCTGTTCTTGTCAGACTCCACCTGGAGTACTGTGTGCAGTTCTAGAGCCACCAACATGAGAAGGACATCGAACTGTTGGAGCAAGTCCAGAGAAGGACCACGAGGACGATCAGAGGGCTGGAGCACCTCTCCTGTGAGGACAGGCTACAAGACCTGGGGCTCTTCAGCCTGGAGAAGAGAGGGCTTTGAGGAGAACTTATAGTATCTGAAGGGAGCCTACAGGAAGGCTGGGGAGGGACTATTTACAAGCTCTTGTAATGACAGGTCAAGGGGTGATGGGTTTAAACTGCAAGAGGGGAGATTCAAACTAGATGTTAGGAAAGGGTTCTTTACAGTGAGGATGGTGAGACACTGGAATAGGTTGCCCAGGGAAGTTGTGGATGCTCCTTTCCTGGACATGTTCAAGGCCAGATTGGATG
Source organism: Pogoniulus pusillus (assembly GCF_015220805.1). NCBI lineage: Eukaryota > Metazoa > Chordata > Aves > Piciformes > Lybiidae > Pogoniulus > Pogoniulus pusillus. Next base: position 35,462,106 of record NC_087269.1, read on the forward strand.
GGGCCTTGAGTGACCTGTTCTAGTGAGAGGTGTCCCTGCTTATGGCAGGGGGCTGGAACTGGATGATTTTTGAGGTCTCTTCCAACCTAAACCATTATATGATTCTATGATTCTGTGATGGACAGTGGTTTAGCAGCTTCATCCACCAGTTCCCTCAGGACTCATGCGTGGATCTCATGAGGCCCCATGGACTTGTGCATGTTCAGATTCCTTAGGTGCTCATGAACATGGTCTTCAGTTATAGTGGGCTAATCTTCCTTCTTCCAGTCCTTACTTTTGCCTTCTGAGACTTGGAGATTGTGGTTGGAGCCCTTGCCATTGAAGACTGAGGTAAAGAATTCATTGAGCACCTCAGCGTTACCATATCCTTTGTCACAGGTTCTGCCACCTTTCTGGAAGGGTCCCACATTCTCCCTAGCCTTCCTTTTCTCAGTAATATCATAGAATGGTTTAGGTTGGAAGGGACCTCAAAGATCATCTAGTTCCAACCTCCCTGCCATAGGCAGGGACACCTCCCACTAGAACAGGTTGCTCAAGGCCTCAATATATCTGAATAACTTTACTGTCCCTAGCCAAATTTAATTCTAGCTGTCCTTTAGCTTTCCTAACCTGAGCTCTGGTGGCATGGACAATTTCTTTGTATTCAGCCAGGTTACTTGTTCTTGCTTCCACTCTCTGTAGGCTTTCTTCTGTGACCAGGAGCTCCCTGATCATCCATGCAGGCCTCCTGGCATAGCACCTTTTCTTGTGGGTTCCTCTAACATTTGGAGGAGGAAGTTGTCATCAATGCACTCCAGGAACCTCTTAGATTGATGGTGCTCTGTTGTGTTGTCCTTCCAACAGATGTCAGGGTGGTAAAGCATGATATTACTCACTCGAGTTATTAGTAAGCAGCTGCATCTTTATAAATGGTCTGTATGCTTTAACAGTGAATCAGCTGTATCCTTCATTGCCACAAACTCAAAGATAAAAAGTCAAGTCTGGGAGAATGTCACAGCAATCAGCATGTTACCCAAGAAGGAATACCAGACAGATTTATGACTGCACTGAAAGAAAAACTTGAGGAACTGTTATAGACAAGGCAAAAGAGGTTTTATGTGTGGTCCTGCATGGCAGAAACCCTGCCTTGGGCTGAAACAGCCTCAGCAGAGTACTGCTAGAAAGTCATCCAGGCAAAGATAAAGTATGCAAGATCATCACTTTTGTGTACCAGAAGTACACTTACTTCTGGGGCGTTAAAAGTGGCTGACGTAGTCATTGCTGTTGGCTGTGGAAATATCCCAGCTTCGCTCTCTCTGGGGAGGATATTTTCTACTTGTGCCTGCCCTGTGTAAGTGACCTCCGTGCTGCTCATGTGTCTGGAGCAATGGCTGTAGCAGGGGATGGTTGTTCAACAGCTGATGGCAAGGGAAAGGAAGCTTTGCAAAAGACCTTGAAAGTGAAAACAGGTGCCATATGTTTGTACTAAATAAGTGAGAAAAACTAGAGAAAAGGTGTGATTTAAGTGAATGACAGATAAAGGAGAGTCTTTGCATGTATCAAACAAGTCAAAGGAGATCTCCAATACACAAGTTAATAATGAATGAGAGCTTGGTTGAGGTTTTTGGCTATGTGTTCTTACAAGTTGGTATGTTAGAGATCTTATGCAGGAAAACAT